>NW_006776226.1:1173936-1222250 GCF_000442215.2 Lipotes vexillifer | reverse complement strand
AGGGAAAGAAGAGGTCTGTAAAAACCACGAATAATTTAAAGGAGAATAAGTGTCCCTAAGTGTTTGGAAATAGGACCATCTCTCAGAAAGGTTATAGTCTCACTGCAAGGATGGAGCTGCTCTTATGCTTTGAAGTCCAGGTGGACATTGGTGAGAAGAAGACATTCTGGAGAAGGGAAGTCAGAAAATCAAGGGTGTATCCAATGTGATTTTTTGGGAGAGCTACAATGAGAGAAAATTCTATTTCAATTCCTTTAGGGGTTGACTGCGATAAAATTTCTACTCTCAACAAGCTCATTATGAGTTACTTCTCAGTGATTCTATCAGGATGAATTTCTGGATACAAAAAGACAAAGAGTCCTAACAGTTTGGAGAGTCTGATCAGAGGATCAGAGCTATTTTTGTTTGGTGATAATTCCTGCTACCATGGTGAAGATAGTTTGGTTTACCTTATTTATTACATGTGGATATTTGGGAAGCAGTTTCTACAATGAGAATGTGATTAAATTCATTTCTAAGCTAGACTCAAGTCTGAATATACTCTGAGATTTCTTATCAAAAGGAAAAATTGCTACTTTACACCTGATAAAACACATTATGTTTGGATAATTTTAGATGGTAAGGCAGAACGATTAATAACCTGTAAAGATGGATCTCCCCTGCTTATCAGAAGACCTTGAAACTGGGCCTCAAAGAAGCAGGTGGCTTGTAGTCTGTTACTCAAGGAGAAAGTCCAGATTACTCTTTCATTTGCTAGGCTCAGCTAGGAAAGACTGATCAAAATCTGTCATGCAAAACTATTTTCACCATAAGCAGTTAAAAAGATAAATAATTTAGTTCTCTTACTCCCATATGTGTATATTTCACTGAAATTAAAGGGACGCTGTCCTGATACCTGAGAGTTGAAACAATTATTCTTCCCCTTATCTAGGTTGTCTAGTCAAAATGATGTGCCATATGTCTCCAAGCCATATGTCCACTGATTTTTTTTTTTAATTCTAGTTTCTGCCAGAAAATTGGCTCTGGCTGTTAATTTCTTCATGTTATGAATCCTGTCTGGCTTGTTCTACTATTTCCTTTGAACTTTTTCAGTTCCCTGGAATGAGGGAATTACGACCTGGATTTTCTCTATTGAGTTCCAGTGACATATTAGAAAGAAAAACACCATTATCTGCAACATACCTGGTTATTTAAAAATGCATGGAGATGTGCTCCCTGGAATAGAAAATCCTGCTTTCAGAGTTGGAATAAGTTTTACCCAGGAGGTGGGATGTAGAAATACCCAGATTCTGCATTGTTAATAGAGGACCAGGCTCTGCAAAAACACAGACAAGAGAAGAGTCTGGTGTGGTTGGAAAATCCAACCTTGAGAATCCTCAAGGGAACTTGATTAAATGATTTTATCTTAAAATAAGAATTAGCAAATATTTACTCTTGTTTATCGTAACCTTGCAAGCTGTTCCCTATTTAGTTAACACTCTACTGTTTAGTAATTTGTTCCTCTGATGTTATCAAAAATAAATCTAAGTGATGAACTTGGGATAGTTGAGTAAATGTAGTGCATAGGAAAAAATGCAATCTCTTTTTAGGTTGTTGTTACACTACACTACTAAATGTGCAAAGAAACAACTATTGAAAAAAAATGATCAAGAGACAAACTGGCTTGTCTGGAATTGCCCAATGAGTGGCTCTCTGAAGCTATGTGTGTGGAGCAACAAAGTGCAACTGGAATAGAAAGTGCCACTGAGACAGCTGCTCCTGTCTTAAATGAGCTTAGTAGGAAGTGAAGTGCGTGTTGAATAAATGAATACATGAACGAATGGATGAAGCTATTTTAATTCCAACCAAACTTTCTGACTGCAGTGAAGGAAGGGTGTGATTCATGCCTTCTGAGTTAAAGGGAAGTTTATATTGAGTTTGACTTGGCCTTGTGCACAGTACTGGCTGGCACAGGGCAGACACCCAGAAACCAACAGGTAGGATTTTAGCATTAACCAAGTCAGCACAGTGAGGTTGAGGAAGATTTCCAGATTTCGATTATAAACACATGGCGTTTCCTTCTCAATCCATTTATTTCTTGGTTCTACAGGCATTAATGAAGGCCTACTATGTGCCAAGCAGTATGCTGGACGCTAGGCATATAAACACAAGTGGTCTTTACTCTCAAAATCCTTTGGTCCAATGAAAGAGACAAACTAGAAGTTTGTTCCAATTCAATGTGATTCATGCTATAACAGAGATTTGTTCCAGGCTTTACGGGAGCAGCATAGAAAACAAGCACAGAGGCTTTCAGAGTTGGAATAAGTTTCACCCAGGAGGTGGGATGTAGAAATACCCAGATTCTGCATTGTTAATAGAGGACCAGGCTCTGCAAAAACACAGACAAGAGAAGAGTCTGGTGTGGTTGGAAAATAGGAGGTGCTCTCCATGGATGTAAAGAACATATTTGGGTGGTAGCCAGAGATGAAGATGAAGCTGGTAGAATCACTTGGAGATAATCTGTGAAGCCCTCTGTATGACATGTAAGAGGGGTTGAACTAATGCAGGCAACATGTATGATCTAGATCAATTGACAGGTAAGCCACACAGGTAAAGTTCAAGTGGACACAGACATTCTCTGAGAAGGTACATATGGAAGGATACTCCCATGGAAGATACAGGATTATCTGTTGTCATCTTAACAAAGGATTGTTGTCATTTGTTTAGCTTTTGGTAATAACTAAGCATTACCAATGAGTAATGAGTAATGGTTGCTATGAATAATGGTTGCTATGGCCTTGTTAGAGACACCTGGAGAGACCTCAGGAAAAGAAAGATGACATAACTTAGCTCTTTATGTGGCGAAGAGATTCTAGGATGTGCTAAAATATTTATGATGTGTGTGTGCAAGTTCACACATGTGTGCATATATATTTATTTCTTGAGTTCAGAAGAAGGGGATTATGCAGAAGACAACATAACAAAATCACAGCTTTGGTAAGCCTCCAGGACCAATTGGAGCAACTAGTTTTAACATGGTAATTTTATGTACAGATAGACTAAATAACATTCTTCACTCAGTGCTGGTTTCCTTTGCATTTTAAAAAGGTAGCTAATTAGGTTCTGTCTGAGGATTTTATTAGAAAGTTAGTTAGAATTGGAATTTGTGTTTCCATGTTGAATTAGCCAATGATGACAGAAAAAGCATCATCCTGACATTTTCCTTTGTGTGCTTTTCAAGGTGAAGAAGAGAGAATAGTTTTTCTTTTTTTTTCATGTTTCTCTCCTGTTTATGAAAGCAGACACTGACTGGACATGAAGCATTAAGTGATGTTTGTACAAGCACACTTAGGATGATTTATAAACTTCTTGAGCAGGTTGCCTTATTTTGGGTAAACATTTTATATATACATATGTTCAACACATTTACTCACTCAGATTCCAGGGAAAAACAAATGCCTGTAGATCTTAGTTGTTACCTCTGTGATGTTAAAAAAAAAGAAAAAGAAAAGAAAAGAAAAAAAAATCATTACCTGAGTATTTAAATCCAAATCAAATGCATTAAAACAACTCTATATTGGATTTTTAAATCTGAAGAACCAGAACCCCATGTATTTCTGAAGCTTCTGAAGTTGATTTAAACCCTCATACTTGGAGTTCTTTTCTATTACAGTAAAAAAAAAATTTTATTGAAGTATAGTTGACTTACAATGTTGTGTTAGTTTCAGGTGTACAGCAAAGTCATTCAGTTATACATATACATACATTCATTCTTTTTCAGATTCTTTTCCCTTATAGGTTATTACAAAATATTGAGTATAGTTTGCTGTGCTATACAGAAAGTCCTTGTTGGTTATCTATTTTATACACAGTGGTGTGTATATGTTAATCCCAAATTCCTAATTTATCCCTCCCACCCTTCCTTTTCCCTTTGGTCACCATAAATTTGTTTTCTATGTCTGTGGGTCTATTTCTGTTTTGTATATAAGTACATTTGTATCTTTTTTATAGATTTGGAGCTCTTTTTAGAACCAGTGGAGGCTTCAGTTTAAGAAAGGCTTCATGGTAATAGAGGCAAGATGAGAAGTTCATTTTATATTGTAGATCATGATTTCCATACACCAGTAATTATATATGCAAGAGAAGAAGCAAATGAAAATTCTCACTTTATAATAAAGCTCTAATTGAAATTTACTTTAAACTCATGTAATGACTTCCTTGTGTGCAATTAAAAAGATTTCTTTATAAAAAGGTTTTTGATGTTCCTTGCAATTTATATAATTATGTGCATAGCAGAATCCATCAGTACATGTGGATTTGTCTGTACTTTTGCAGAACAATATGGTAACTCAGTTTCCAAACTGACAGGAGTGATCTTGAGTGACTTGCTAATTTCATAGACATTTTTCTTATCCACAGAATGTGGCTTAACAGTGCTCTATTACTTTTGTCATAGAGTTGTTATGAGGTTGACATGAGGCAAAATATGTTAAAGCATTTTGTAAACTACAAAAATACATAGGAGTTTTAGAATATGATATCGAAAGTCTTGTTCAAAAAGTGATAATTAGCCTTTTTATACTATAAATTTGCTTAAATTCTGATTTTAAAATCTTTCCCCACTTATACGTCTACTAACTCCTTCCCATTAAATAGAAAGATCTAATGGAGAGACTGACCTTTTTCTCTAGTCACAGCTTTAAAATACAGCTCTATACACATCAAAGTTCAGAGCTATTAAGTCCATTGGCTTACAGATGAAAGTGGATGAAAGCTAGGTACACCTATTCCACGTTATAATATAATGTACTATTTTTGTAAATACCTTTAATGAAATGAAAACTAAGAAATATAATAGTTATTTAGGCCTCTAAAGAAAACCTTCAATTTAATTTTCAATAATGTTTATAAATGTAATTTAAACATCTTTCTGTCTCTTCTACTCAAATTACAGCTGTCAGTCCTAATAAAACTCAGAGAGACTACTGGATACAATTTCCTGCCCTGACTTTTTGGTCAGGATCAATCTGTTTATCATGCCCCAGTATAAACAAATTGGGGTGAAAAAGAGGGGCCAAGCTTTATTGGAAGTAACAGAAAGAAAACTCCATCAAGCTGGACGTTGTTAAAAAGGGTATATTTTAATAAGTGAGTTTTGCCGGGATGTTCTTGAAATTGCTTTAATGCTAAATAGAATTTGATCGAAAATGAAGTGTGTGGACAGCCAGTTATGTATTTGAGGGCTTTTTCGCTTGGCTTTCTTGGACTCACTGAACAGACAAAGTTTGCTTCTAAGTACATTTCTTGATGTATCAGTATGGTTTTGGCGGCACCGCTAAAGATAATCAAATGAAGTATCTAAGTTAACTCTGAAGCAAAACAGGCATCAACTTCATAAATTAAAGCCATGAGTTCATTGTTTTATGTGCACCTCTGCATGCTGGGTTCTATCACAGTTACTCAAATTATCACTTCCAAAAGAGCACTTGAGAAAAACGCCTAACAACTGTTAGATACTACGTCTGTTCATTAACGTTAAGTAAAACAAGGTAAAGAGACTTATTAGCAATTTAGATCTTCAGAATAAAGTGAGACAGATTACCCACCTGTTAACACCTGTGTTCCAAAAAGTTCACGTGCTTACTAACAGGTGGCATTTATGAGTAATTTATGATGGAATAAGTGGTCATAAAAATCAGTAAGTACCTTTTGGCTTCCAAATAAATAAATATATAGTTGTGATGCCTAATAACAACTTGTAAACATTGGGATTTAAGCAAGAACTGAAACTGTATATTAATTGTATCGGAGGAAGTTTAGGTGGTGGAGTAGAGTTTTGAGTTGGACCATGAATATTGTAGAGTAGTCTAAAGGATATTTGTACTCATGTTTGAAAGGGTATGATGAAACTGTAAAAGAAAATAAAAATAATTAATTTTATAAACTTATGAATAAAAGTATAATAATCTCTGTTCATGAAAATGCAGTCACTTAATGCATACTGGGTACATCCACAGGCAAAGAATGGTGTCTTAAAACTAAGTCTTGTGCTTTGAAATCATGATCAATTCGGGAGAAAATTGATTGCTTTATTGATAGGCTTTTTTACGTATTAAGTTAGCATTTACTTGAAGTAAATGGTTGTTTTCCTTTGGAAAACATCTACATCATTTAAGGAGTGTTACTAGTGTGTCTAAATTGAAGTTTCTCATACGCTTACATAAAAAGGGAATTATTTCACATGTAAAAATGGATACTAACAAAAGTTATTATCACGCATGTATCATTTCGACTGTTGAAAACAGTGAATTTGGTTTATTGCTGAGAATATATGAAATACACATTAATTTATATACACTGATTAAGCCATATAGACTTACAAAATAAATGCATTGAAATATATGCTATCAATTGGTATATTGGATGAGTACCATGCTGCAGTCTTAGTGACTTTTTCTTTTTGTCTCAAGATTTATTTTGTTCACTCCAGTTAATTTATTTGGATTGTATATAGTCTCTGGTCAGGAAAATAGGGTGTCTCCAAGTCATCAGTGAATATGATGCTTAATATAGGAATTTCAGTGCTATATTTTTACCAAAGGGAAGAGCTACAGGAGTTAATACCTGAAAATCTGCCTGTACAATTGGAGAAAGAGTCCCCCTGACACTCACCCAAAAGCAGCTCTGAAGCAGAATGGGAAAGCTGAGGATTATAAGAAATGCCTGTACCATCGTGATGCTGTAAAACTCTGTGAACCAATTTGACTGCAGAGTGGGAGCTAGTGAGGCATCTGGAAGCTTGCTGAGTCTGTTCACCTTGGCCCCTGCTTTGCTGAGCTTCCTATTTTCATGAAAGTTCTTTGCAGTGACAAACTCTACCTCAAACATAAACAAGGAAGGAGGTGCTGGGAAACAAAGTTCCTGATCTTAGAAGAGACAGGTGGTGATAATGCCAAGTTGACAAGCACTCCTGCACAGGTGGATACTCATAAAATATTTTTTTCATTTTTTGTTTTTGTTATCGTTTTTGTGTTTGAATCAAATTTATATATGCTGTTCTTATTTCAGGAATAAACCACCAGCTATGTATCACTATTCCAACTATACCAAAATGAACTAAAGGACCATGAAAAATGTCTCTACAAAAAAACAAAACAAAACAGAAACCAACACCTATTATCTGAGCCTTGTTCGAGTCAAAAGGAAGTTAACACTAAGGGTGGGATTCCTAGTTAGGAAGTTGAGGGGTAGAAATCTAATGGAGGTTTGGAGCATAGGCAATTCTATCATCTAACTATTATTCTTTACAAATTCATAGCTGCAAAAACCCAATGTACTTTTTCTAGTCCTTCAGCTTTTATGTGGCTGCAAGTTTCTGGATTAAAAATCCATAATTGATGCATCTTACAGCATTCACATGATCCAGCAAATTTTATTGCTAATAGATGGCCTTTAAAAACTGTGTCTAGGAGGGCAATATAGCACAGCACTTAACAATGTTTTTACTTGGATCAGAAAACAAAAAACAAAAAACAAGCAAACAAAAACCTTGATTTGAGTCTTATCTCTCCATTTCATGACCCAAACATACTGCTAAATATCTTTAAGACAGGATTTCTTCATTTTTAGATGGGGATAATAATATATTGTTTACTTCTGGGGGGAATGCTTACTCGTTACCTTTCTGTGCTTTGAACTCATTATTGCAAAACACATGGGCTTTCTTTCCTATAGTCATTGTCTCCAGTGAGAACAAAAGTGAATTATTAGATTGATAAGAGTTGGGGAAAATAAAACTTCATGGTGAACATCACTCTTCCCTTCTTCCTCTTGGAAACACTGGTCCTGATGTGGAGAAGGTCCTGCCCAAGTTCAGCCCTGCTTGGAGCTATGAGGATATTTCCAGTTGATGCCAGTGTTCCATAAGCACACTTGCTTATCAGGCCTCAATCCACATAGCCCAAGCTGATTTCTTTTCAAGGTGATACTTTAGTTTTTCAACTTTCATTCCTTCTTTTTATGTCTCAGTATGTTCAGAATGTGGGAAACTGGATGTAAGTTATTGGGCCTTTTCAGAGATCCCAACATCCACCTTGTAGGACTGCATTGGTATTAAATAAAGCAATTCAGTTACAGTGCATTCAATAAACTTCAGTAAACATGTTGGTTACTGTTACCATAGGTCAGTCTGAAATTAAATATCTGTAAACCAGTCGTTGCATGTGCCTTAGTGCATATATCATTTGCAATTAACATTATTTTTCCAAATGCTGCTCTCCTGGCATAATTTCAATCAAATTTTGAAGCATTTCATTGCTAATGGTAGTGGGAATATGTACTAAAAGCCAAGTATTTTGCTTCAGTGATTAGTTAAAACGTAATATAAAGAAAACATATTGACTTGACTTATAAACACCTCAGAATCTCCTACCTTTCCCCCCAAAACTGTAATATTTGATATACCAAACATACTAAGAGCCTTGAGTTTTTCCCTTAAAAATTGAAATATCTGTATTCTCTGTCTTATGAAGATGCTTACATGATTGGCAATATCCACCAGTCCCGGTTCAATGAAATACAATAGAATAGAATTTACCTTAGACTTTAATTAATCTTTATTTACCTTTTGAGTTATTATATTTTACTAAGAGAGCTCAAGGACATTCTCTGGGTGATAAATCATTTTATTTTTTACAATAACCTATTTTGCCCAAATTATACTCTCAAACATTCCATGTAATTACATTTTTCACATAGCTTTATTCTCAATAAACATTTCAAATTACGTTTGCATCTTTTCTTCTGACTCATAAAGCATTTTTTCTACCTTGGTTGTGAAAAAATTGCTTGAATTATGATATTGATGATAATAAAGGATAGCAACATTGTTGAGTACTTACTATGTGCCAGGTAGCCTTATTAACATTCCCATTTTATAGATAAGAAAATGGTGATACAGAATGGTTAAGTGATTTAGCTAAGATTACAAAGCTATCAACTATGGAGCTGGGATTATTATAGTTTAGAGACTCTGGCTCCAATGCACATACGTTTTTATTTTTATTTTTTTAATTTATTGAAAAAAAATTTTAACATCTTTATTGGAGTATAATTGCTTTACAATGGTGTGTTAGTTTCTGCTTTATAACAAAGTGAATCAGCTATACGTATACATATATCCCCATATCTCCTCCCTCTTGCATCTCCCTCCCACCCTCCCTATCCCACTCCTCTAGGTGGTCACAAAGCACCGAGCTGATCTCCCTGTGCTATGTGGCTGCATCCCACTAGCTATCTATTTTACATTTGGTAGTATATATAAGTCCATGTTACTCTCTCACATATGTTTTTAAAAATTACACCATTTTGTCTCTTGTGATCTATGTCTCCATATAACAGTGATGAAAAAGCTTAATTGTGTGTTATCTCATACACTTTAATTCTAAAAGAACTCACATGATGCTTCTTTATCTCTTTTGAATGAGATGGGCTAGAATATGGTGATAGATTGATTGTACACTACCAATACACAAAAAAATTATCTTTAACCTCAAGCTCTGTTCTGAGGCAAAATTAAGTAGGACATGTGAAGTGCATTTTAGAATAAGGATAGTAAACGATGTATTCTTATGTAAACCTCTTTAATAAATCATTTTGTTAGCAAGGTGAGATTTTAGCGTGAAAAGAGAAGTTGGCTAATCACAGACTGACTCTAAGAAAAGAATTATTCATTGATTCTGTCTGCAAGCTAAATAAAACAAAAATGGAGAACTTCTCTACAAATTCATTAAAGAACTTTGACTTAATTCAAATTTGAGTAAATATCAAACCTGTTATGTATTTGCTTCCAAAATTGTGTTCTGTTGTGTTCTTGGAATGTGTATTTAACATTGGTTAGATAAGGAAAATTATAAAAGTTAATGCAGATCTGAACCATTTTAATTTTTGTTAGGTTTTAAATAAATTGTAAACTTGGCTCTAGAATACTCTTCCCAGAATTGACCTAGAATAATTTTGTCCAAGAAGAACAGGTATATTTCTAAAAACATCACTTTACACTAATACAGCAGAAAATAAGTATGTAGTTTCCCTCTATCCTGGTGAAAGGGAGTTATTATTTCCTTCTTTGTCATAGTAGAAATGTAATTTATTGCTTTTATGGAACTTCAAGGGTAAATCTAGGTTTAAACTTTACCATACATACATTATCTTGTTCATTTTCAAGCAGAATCATAGAATGAAAATTGTTTTAATATTCTAAAATGGAAACTGGAAACACTTTAAAGGATAGAACTTCCCTAAGGGAAATAAAAGTGTTGGTTCACGTTGAACATTTGCCCAGGTATTAAAACACAGAGACTAAATGTCCTCCAAACAGCAAGGTGCCCTAATAACTGCAGGCTCAGAAATATGTGTGTCTGGTAAATGAGGCAGAGGAAAAATCTGGACCGGTGTCAGAAAAAAACCTACAAGATTAGTTCACCACCCATTGTTCCTGTTGTCGTATGTCATTTCTAAGACTTCAGGGAAACTAGTTCAGTATGTTCAGGCCACATTGCAATGTCATAATGGCCACAGATCTCAGAGGAACAAACTTGTCAAGTTCAGAACATGCTCATGTTCCTGAGACAGCATTGCAGCAACATTGCATTATGTTTGGGTTTGAGTGTCAGAGGAGGAATTCACGTAAGAAAAGAGAAAAGCATTTTCTGATAGATACAGCACCCTGGGGAAGCTGTGCCTGGGAGTGGCATAGAGGCTGTACTTCAGTGGATGGCAAAAGCACCTCAGCTGACACCTGGCCCACTGTGCTGTCATTGACATCCTAAGAGCGCCCCAGGGAATGATGTCAGCTTGGTGTCATCTTTCCTGTTAGAAGAGGATTTCTTAGATGTGATTTGTATATTCATTTTTAAAATTAATTAATTAATTAAATTTTGGGCCATGTTGGATCTTCGTTGCTGCACGCGGGCTTTCTCTAGTTGCAGCGAGCAGGGGCCACCCCTCATTGCAGTGCACGGCCTTCTCATTCTGGTGGCTTCTCTTGTTGTGGAGCACAGGCTCTAGGCACACGGGCTTCAGTAGTTGTGGCACACGGGCTTCAGTAGTTGTGGCGCACAGGCTTGGTTGCTCCGCGGCATGTGGGATCTTCCCGGACCAGGACTCGAACCCATGTCGCCTGCATTGGTAGGAGGATTCTTAACCACTGCGCCACAAAGGAAGTCCTTATATTCATTTTATAACTGCCCTTCGTAATAGCTTCCTAAATCAAATGAAATCCATTCAGAATGTGTTGATGTTTTCACACAGAAGTCAGAGTTGGAGTTATAGATACATGGAATTTAAAAAAATCTGTGACCTTCTGATAAAACCCGCTAAATTTTGAGCTGAATTTTGTCCCAAAGTTAGTTCTTTGTGAAGGCTCTGTCCAATTTATATCTTCCTGTTGGTCACAAAAATTTTGAAAGATAAATATTTTATGCAAAAGCAGAAGTAATGTGCTCTAGATCAGGGTTCATGGATTTATAATTGGAGATAAGTAGCTTCAAGTTAGAAAAGTGAGGTAAAAATTAAAGTCAGTTGGAAAGCGATCCTCTTTTGATTTGTGCCATGAAAGGAAAATGGAGAAAGGAGACGTTCCAAACTCTCTTTGATGAGTGGAGCACTATAGCATAATTTGCTTATTATTTTGTTTTGTTTTGTTTTGTTCATGCAGAAAAAGTCTTAGAGAAGTAACTTATTCTGATGAACTGGGAGATTAGGAATTGGATAAGAATATTGCTCATGGAAGAACACTGTCAAAGGAAGATATAACCCATGGAGCCAAAGCAGACTTAGGCAATTTACAATACATTGAACTATGGTAAAAGGGTTAATTAATATCAAGATATCAACCAGGTAACTGGTATAATAGATAGATAGATGATAGATAGATAGAAAAGAACATATATGCATTTCAAAACAGCAAAATGAGTCCCCAAATTGGAGAATGCGCAGTGGATAGAAAAGAACATCAAGAATAATTGAAGTGTAAAGTTTTAGATCTAAGGTGGTAAAAATTGAGCAAAAATTCCTGCAGGAAAGGGATGGCTCATACTGGATTAATTCAGAATAAAACAAGCAGACATAAAAATGACAATACATAATGGAAAATCCAGGGTTAAAAATATAATAATTAATAAAAGAAAATTTAAAAATTATTTATTTCTCTTCCCTCAATTGCCCCAGTATTTTTGTTGATAGTTAAGAGAGAGAAAAAGAGTGAAATAGTCGTTATGCCACTTAGGTAAGGGAAGGTAAGTCATTACCGTTAGGACTTTACCTGGAACTCTGGAGAGACACATACAGCTGCTAGGATTTCAAAACTATTAGAAAGCAAGTAGATAAGAGTCCATGTACTTTTTTCTTTGAAGTTCTAAAGAAGAGAAAGACTCAGAGAAATAGGAGCTAATATTAATTAGACTATAGAATCACAATTCAGGTTTTCTTAACTTTAAAATTTGGTCTAAAGCCCTACATTAAAAATGTAGAAACTATTTACATGTAGAAATAGGGGTTGAAGTTCAAAATTTGCTGAACTACAGGTTATGGAGGAGGTAAATCAATCATTTTAACAGTGTTTATCAAATTCTTTATAATAAAGTATCTAGAAATACAGAGATGGATAAGTATTTAATAAGCATCATATTAATAGCAGGGACATAACACTGGAAAAACATAGGGAAAGAAGGAAAATTCTCATGGGATGTGCAGGGGTAGCACAGGAGTGGATGATTCAATTAGAAGGCAAAATTTGTACCGTGTTTTGTAGCTTGAATAGGATTTTGCCTGATAGAGAACAGCAGGTGTGTGTGTGTGTGTGTGTGTGTGTGTGTGTGTGTGTGTGTGTCTGTGACCTGAGGTGAAAGCCCAGAGATTTCTTCTTTTCTTCCTTCAGAAGAAATAACTGGAACAAAGGAAAGCGAGAGAACACAACTTGCTTAGGGCTCATAAGACACATATCTGATGGGATTCTTGGGTAAAGAAGGGCAGAACTTTATGCTGGGAGAAGGTGTAATATGAGAAAAAGAACGTTATGCATAAAATTCTAGGATAGCTAGGGAAGGCAAACTGGAAAGATGACTAGGTGACTTCCCAAGGAATATGGATGTTTTCCTGTGACTAGTGCATGGCTTAGGAGAAAGCAGAGCTTATAGCACTGAGCCAGAGAAACTAGTGGTCATGTGAGTTGGAGCCCCAAAAATAGGTGGAAGGCTGTGTGGACATGCGATCCCTGTGTGTGTGTGTGTGTGTGTGTGTGTGTGTGTGTACACTGTAGCTAATCTTGCAAAATTTATGAGTGTGATTTGGTCTCTTGTGAGACAAAGAGAATGGGTGGTTTATTGAGATCCAGGACTCATCGGGGGTAGAATCAAGGCAGCCTGCATGGTATTAAAAGATTAATCCCACAAAAACAGACTTACATGGTTATCACACCCAACATTCATTTTACCTGCAGAGATTAAAATGTGCTAACATCCAAAAAGGGAAGCCATTGGCACCATGGGTCGTGGAAATTAGAGCCGGCTAGGACCAGAGAGTTAAGTATATTTTTGAGTCTTGTTAAGCAAGTTTAGCTTTATTCTGATGGCCTAAGTCAGTACAGGCAAGCATATCAAGCTGTTTCTTCATTCTTGATTTCTTCCCATTCCCACAGGAAAGCATTTAGCCAGCAACATCATTTACATAACTTTGCTGCTTTTTTCTTTTGGCAGTTAAAAAAATTTTTCTTGTCCACCACACCACGCACACACCCACACACACATGCACAGACACTTACATGCACACACGCTCACACACTAATGTCTTGTGCTTTGATTTAGTTAATCCATCTCTTTGCATACTCCCTCTTTGATAGCAAAGCGATATGTTATACATGCATGCAGGGCTACTACTTTGAGTCCCATCAATAGTACAGTGCATTGCCCTTGGTGACACAATAGTGATTCTCTTTGTATGTGGCAAGTCCAAAGTAGTGGTGAATGTCACATTCCATCTCAGGTAGGAAGTTAAAATTAAAATCAAGATAGAGCTGATAAATGTATCATCTCACCCCATAAAATCTCTGTACAAGAAAACAATGGGCCACCTTTATTATAGATTTGATTAAGCATTAACTATAGCTTACAGAGAAAAGGTGAAAGCAAGGCTTCTTCCTAAACTATATAATTCATAAAATAAAGTAAAAATATCTACTGCAAAACTCAGACTTCCTAACTTTTCTGTACCAACTGCTTTATTACAATCATTGCCAAAGCAGTGAGATGGTGAAGCACAGAACATCTTCAGTTTAGACCGTCTGTTAGGGGAGCTTTTGAATGTTTCTGTCATGTTAAAAAAACCACTGTTGTAACTTATGCTGTACAAAAGGTTGTGATTTTATAAACTCTATATAAAGACAACATTCTGTTATTGAATTTGCCTCAATGCACTGATTCCTGCAAATAACTACAGGCAATCTCCTAAGGATTTAAAATTTTAAGTATTTAAAAATCTATTTTCATTAACCAACACCAATAGAAGATTAAACGGATTTTACCCTGATATTTCTTTGAGTTAAGTCACTGTCATGTATGCAATGTTCCATTTCTAAATAGTCATTCTTTGGAAATGAACAAGTGTTCAGTAGTATGGATGAGCTAAAAGAAGAAATGAAATGAACATCAGGAAAATTAGGTAGTGCCTGTAATTTTAAAGTATTAAGTTATAGATGGATATTTTATACTTATAAAACCCTTGGGGGCAAATGAACGCTTAAGTTGAATTAATATTTAAGAGAAATGGCTTCAAGAAGATATGCCACAAAGAGGGAAGAGATATGGGAACATATATATATGTATAACTGACTCACTCTGTTATAAAGCAGAAACTAACACACCATTGTAAAGCAATTATACCCCAATAAAAATGTTAAAAAAAAAAAAAAAAAAAAGAAGATATGCCAAACAGATGTTTTAGATAGTACTAAAGTCTATTTATTTCCACTTATTTAAACAAAGACAAAGGGGGATTTACCAAAAAGTTCCAATTCCTTGTAGTGCTGCCAACAAGTAAAATTTTCCACAGTTTGTCTCAATGATTAAGCAAAATAGGATAAGCTAGGCGCTGCACTATCCGGCACGTCCATGTTCTGCTGGGGCCTGACACATCACATTCACAGAGGAAACAGCTCGGTTCTACAATTCCTCTCATTAGCCTGTACTTGTGGATTGATAAGAAGTGGCCATTAGCACGCATCCAGACCTTAGTAAAAATTCAGATTCACTCACTGCCCTCTAAGAAATCTAGAGTAGAGCTATAAAGAGTGAACCCCCAAACTATAGGATCTTAAGTGGTTACGTTTGTATTGGGTATACATTTGGAGGATAGGAAATGAAAACAACAGATAATTACGTGCATTCCTTTGGTAATTTGGGTATGAGCTTGGGGAGAGGTGGTGGCAACATATATTTACTGCCCACGCAGCCTAGTAAAACACACAAACACTGAACTGGCAGTTAGAGTGCTGAAGTTTTGGTTCAAATGTTGACGTTTATCTTCTGAATGATTTTAAACAATACCCTGACATTTTCTGGTATAAATTTCTTCATCTGTAAAATGACATATTTAAATTAGGTATGTCTCCTCCAGTTTGAAAATATAAAGGCAATACACAAAGTAGGCAGAAATGATACCAGAATTCTAGTCAACAAATATTGGCAATATTGTGTCCAATGGAAAATGTTGTTAAATTCAATTGGAAAACATTTAGTTCAAATGGAAACTATCGTTAAATAAAAACAAAATGTAAACTTTGGGAAAGGCGGGAGATTGCCAGTTTCTGAGTGCTCCTTATGTACTGGCACTCTACCAAATTCTTTACTTACATAATCTTGTTTAATTCTACCAACATCTCTATGGGATGTAAAGAGGTTGTAGTTGCAATTTGCCCATTTTATACAAGTGGGTAAACTGATACACATTCTCAAAATAATAACAGATATAATTAAGGAAAAAACACTTTACAGGCATAGAAACGGTTATTGGAGAACATTGAAATGAGAAAAAACAAACAAACAAACAAAAAACTGTGACCACTTTGTTCAGTAGATAATTACTTAGCCTGAAGATTAAACTTGGAAGCTTTAACCTAATGTTCCATTCTTAATTGTTTTAAGAATTCACCAATCCATTTATTTTTCTTTTAAATTTGTTTCTCAGATGCATTCAACAAAACAGGTTTAACCCCTACTTTTTGAGAGGGTTAGAGAAGGTTGGAACTGAATGCTTACGATGATCTTGATTTCAAAAGTTTAGAGTAGACATAGGACACATAAGCCATATCAAAAATAATAAAAGTTAGAAACTAATTATTCTACTACTGATTGGATAATACTCTTCTGTGTGTTAGAATTAGGCATCCACACTATTTGCCATGTAACTTCACAGTGCCTTTTACTATGGGTGGGGCATATATTCCTGCTCCTTTGATTTTGGGATGGGTGAGATGACTTGCTTTCGTCAATGGGATGTGGATGGAGATAGCATGCAGGTTGCCCTCAGAAGTCTTAAGAAGGCAGTATCCCGAGCTTCCATATAAACTCCTGTGCTCCTGCGATCCATGAATAGAAGAGCATTCAGCAATAGCTGTTTCAGCCTGGCTTCCAGAATGAAGATAGACGAGGAGACCTGGCTCCGAGAAGAAGCCTGAAGTCTTGCCTGACCCAGCCATGCCCAGCTTAGATCAATAGCCCTGCAGCCACACTGCATGCCTAGGAGCATGAGAATATGTTTGTTGTAAGCCACTGAGATTTTGATACTGTTTGTTACCCAGCAGAACATAACTGACACAGTTCTCAAACTATTTTTATCAAGAGTCATTTTTCATTTTTTAAAATTGCAGAATCTTGTAGGGCTGAGTCAGGAGAATTAATGCACTGCTCTAACAAACTTCTTAGACTAAGCTTGTACAAATTAAATATTGTATGATACAGTACACTAGATCCTCATTCACCAAATGTTTCACAGGTTAACTCACTAACTCTGTTTCTCAGCTTTAAAGAATCTATTTTCTAATATTTAATTACAGGAATATGAAATTTCTAAAGGGAGAGTTAAACTTATCCAGTGATGTTAATTTCAAATTTTATTTCAAAGGGAAAAGTCCACAAAGGGATGTTTTTTTAGGAATTTGTACTCAATATAGTGTCAAAATGGAGTAATGCAATTTCTTATTTTAAAGCTTATACAATCATAACTGAACTATTACATTATAATCAAACAGTCAATCATTAACATTACAATTTTAGATGGCATAAAATCTTACTAAATCAATGTTGAGAGGCCTATAGAAAGCTCTGCTGGCTTTCCTTCTATTTTTGCAGTACAGTCAGGGTACTGTATTGCCCTAAATAATGATGTTTTATTTTGGATCAGTGCTTTTCACCTTTAAGGGGTGTATGGCATATAAGCCACCTAGAGATCTTATTACAATGCAGGTTCTGAATCAATAGCTCTGGAGTGGAGACTGAGGTTCTGCATTTTCCATTTCTAATACTCAGACTACTTTCCTCTGAAGGTAAGCTTTATCACAAACTCATTTAAAAAATATTTTCAGGGCTTCCCTGGTGGCGCAGTGGTTCAGAGTCTGCCTGCTAGTGCGTGAGACACGGGTTCGAGCCCTGGTCTGGGAGGATCCCGCATGCCGCGGAGCGGCTGGCCCTGTGAGCCACAATCGCTGAGCCTGCGTGTCTGGAGCCTGTGCTCTGCAGCAAGAGAGGCCGCGATAGTGAGAGGCCCGCGCACCGCGATGAAGAGTGGCCCCCGCTTGCCACAACTAGAGAAAGCCCTCGCACAGAAAACGAAGACCCAACACAGCAAAAATAAATAAAATAAATTAATAAACTCCTACCCCCAACATGTTCTTTAAATATATATATATATATATTTTCAGTTACTATTGCATATTGTCTGAGATACGTATTCTCTATAATTTCTACTTCTGCAGTATCCTAATTACTTACTGAAACTCACCTAGTAAGCCAATACTGGAACTAGAACCTAGTTGTTTTGATATGCAGTGCTAAAGGCAGTATCTGCTTTTCTCTTATTTTTAAATGAAGAAAAATAAATGTAATCAAATCTTTTTTAGATGATTGAGAATAGGAGATAGTCATTTTGTTCTAATTTCCATTCATATAATTTTCATCAGACAGTATTAGTGTTACATGAAATATAGTGGATTGGATTTTGTTTCCCCAAAAGATATGATTGAGTTCTAACCTCCAGTACCTGTGAATGTGACTTTATTTGGAATTAGGGTCTTTTCAGATGTAATCAAGTAAAGATGAGATAATATGGAATTAGAAAGAGCCCTAAGTCCAATGACTGATGTCCTTATGAGAGGAGAGAACACACAGAGACACACACAGTGGGGAAGCACATGTGAAGATGGAAACAGAGATTGAAGTGATGCAGATACAACTGCAAGAATACCAAGAATTTCTGGCAACCACCAAAGGCTGGGGGACAGGCATGGAAGAGATACTCTCTCAGAGCCTCCAGAAAGAACCCACCCTTTATTCTGATAGCCTAAGTCAGTGCTGATTAGGCTATGCTGACATAAGCACTCCAGGCATAATATTTTACTACATGTCCATTCAGAGTTGACTGGGGGTCCTGTACTATTTCATTTTCAATCCAAGATCTGGGATAAGGGAGCAGGACAATTATTTAAAATGACTCATTATCATGGCAGATAGAAAGAAAGAGGTGAAGCAAGCAGTGGCGCTTATAACTTCTGCCCAAGAATGATACATGTTGCTTCTACTCACCTTTCTTCAGCCAGATCATGTCACATGGGCTCTCCCCACTTCAAGTGGGAGGTGGAATCCTAACCTGCCAGGAAGAAGAGAGCACCAGCGTTGATAATACTACATAAAGGGTCTATTATTGTGTCCATATTATACAGAAAAAGAAAACACAGAGATCTTATGTGAATTGTCTGAGGTTATGCAGCTATTAAGTTTTGAGGTTAGGATACAAATAAAAATAGCTTATGTCCAAAGCCTTTGAAGATGATGGGTATACCATTTCATGCACAATTTTTACATATAATACCAAGAACTTCCTGAATGTCCACCCATCAACTTTATATGAGGCAAGCCAGGCCAGATTATACTGTAGCAATAAACCACCATCTAGCTGCATTGACCTAAAACAACCAACTCGTATTCCTATACACTCAATTTGTCCACAATGCACTGGAAAGAGGTTCTGCTTATTATCTTCATTTAGGATTTCAGGCTGAAGGAGCAGCCTTGATATAAAATATTTCTGGATTGATATGTGAGTCATGAAATATGAGCTTTGGGATGTTTCACACTGACAATTTAGGTTCAGTCTAGAAGAGTTCTCTGCCACTTTCATTTACAGTTTATTGGCTAGAACTAGTTTATGTGTCCTGAGTCAATTAGACGGCAGCCTAATGTAATTCTACTAGATGCTTGGAAGAGATAAGAACCAAAAATAATGGACAAAGAGTATTAGTGATAACTACAGACTCCATTCAAGTTACTAACTACATATATTACATTGAATTACAAAAGTATAATACGATGTGGCTCCCCCATCCCAGGGGCAGCATGCCTTTCTATAGAAATACCACAAACTAATGTATTTACTAAATACAGAAAAATTTTTTTCAGTTAACATAACAAAAAAATCCCTTCTATGTACATAGGGTTTCATCAGTTTGCTGAGACACAAAGTTTGAAAGAAGAGTTTATGCTTTTATTTATAAAGTTGTTTTAAAATAAATCATCACCTTAAAACCAACATTTATGATATCAATCACTCCCTTTAACACCCAATACCAGTTACCCATCCCACTATAACTTTTCTGTTTCAATCAATAATTTGATTATTTCCCAAAAGTTACATGACATTTTTTGCTGTGTTTTGATTACTTACTCTTCAGCATGATACCCACGGCAAATGCTGAATGCTAATCATAAAGGAAAGGAATTGGTTGTGGTCATGCTTAAGCAGAAAATTGCTCTGGTCCGCGGGATGCCTTTAGGACACATTTATTCATACACCATGCTGTGGTATCTCAGGTGTAGCAGATGGTATGCAATGGCTGTCCATCACTAAAATGGCATGGTTTGACTATTAGGGTGGCAGGAGTGTGGGGAGTCAGTATCCATTAGCTTTTATTAAGTATCAACCAACATGATATTAGCTAATCCCCTCCATCTCCTATGTTCACTCCATTACTTTAATTAAAGGCCCAATATTCAAAGGTGAGAAACCCAATAATAAATGAAAAAAATACCTAAAAATGTAGTTGTTACTCTAAAATTGGCAGCCATCAAAATAAGGCAATGGTGATTTGCTACTTCCAAAAAATAAAAATAAAAAAGAGAGACAAAATGAAACAAAAATATATAAAACTTCTCTTTTTCTCTTCTTCATTCTTCACAACCAATCAACCATCAATTTCCCTTTATGTTTTCTTGTACTTTTGTCTTCTCTTTCATGTTCCTACTGTCATTTTCATAGTTCAAGTCTATGCTCTATTTCAACATGACTATTGCAATAAACTGATAGCTTCTTTTCCTTCTACCAGGAACACGTGCTTTTAATTCAGCACCACAAGGTTTAGTAGCTTCTTTCCTTTTCTAACGTTTTCACAATTCTTTATTTTCTATGCCAGTGTTTTTCATTGTGGGGTGATACTGAACCCTAGGGAGAGTTTTGGAATTTCATAGGCAAGGATTTGTTTTTTCACCATAACTGAGAGGATCCTACAGCATAATCGAGGGTGCTGGACCCAGGCTTGCTAGATTGTGAATGTGGGGTCACCTCACACAAAAAGAGTTCCCTGGCATCTTGCATGACTTCTATCATGTGGTCAAAAATCTACTTAAAATTAAATGAATCTAGAAACTAACCCTATTTTTATAAAAATATAAAATATTTTGTACATTTTAATATAAAATGAATTTTCCAAGATGCCACTATCATTTGTATTGAAAGAAGACATTTTTATAACTTGATAAAAAGTTACCTATTATTTCTGAAAATTACATCGCTAACACCCCTTGTATTTGTGGTTTTTCAGACACAAATAATCAACACTAACTCTGTTACTCTCTTAAAACATTCATTCATGGTGATTCTGAATATAGATGCCATTGAAATTTGTTATGTGTTCTACTGTAGTCATGTCAAAGCATCTGCAGAGCAAAAACACATATTATTTCATTATAAATTACTTTCCATATATATTTTCCTTTATATTACAGTTGATATTGTGTTTATATTTTTTAAATGTTTCTAATTTATTTCAGGATATTAATAAATTTGTCATCACAAAATATTTACCATAAAAATAGAGTTCTCTATCTAACACTGGTGAGAATCTGCTCAAATAAATGGAGACAAATGTTTTACTTGTCTTCTCAGGCCCTCCAAAATTTCCTTTTCTGTCTTACACTCTACAGCTTCTCAACATGCATCCTCTGTTTCTGCCAAATTGGTTGAGTTCCACTTCACTGAGTGATCTTTAGTCCTGCCAGCAACGTCTCCTCTTCCTCTTTCCTCTTTATCAAAAGACTCACTATTCTTCAAAGCCAATCTTTCCTGATTGCCCTGACTTATAGCGGGAAATCTATATCTTTAATCTTCAGCACCATGCATTCAACACTTAAATCACGCTGTGTATATGTTTTTTGTCTGTGTCTTCTAAGTCAATTTTCAGCTTCTTGAGGATGAAGATGTAGGAACTTTCTCTCAGACTCCTTCATCTTCCCTATCGTGCCCAGCAGACTCTTTATAAATAATAAGTACTGAAGAATATTTGTTGATTGATTCATTTGTCTTTAATGTACATCTCAGGGCTTCTCAAAACAGGGTATATGAGGATCACATGAGAGGTTATGAACAGTGAAAATAGTGAGGCTGTACCCAGATCTCTTAGGTCTACTTTATTTATCTAGAAACTCAGAGTCTATGTAGAGCTTCCGATGCATTTGGTAACTCCTGTATCTTCCTGGAATGTGAATCTAGCTGCTCTTTACCTGATGTCACATGGCATTTGTGATGAGGGGTAGTTAAGTGTTACTACATTTTATCAAGAATGCTGGTGCTATCAAGTATCATATTGACCCACTGGCCTCTGTTGTAGGTGTTACTCAGCCGAGTTTCTGTAAAGTAACAGCTTTTTATACCTGCATAGAAACAGTCAAAATGACAAATAATTCCATCTCTTACCATCACTTCTATTCCACTATCCAATTTTAGTTGCCAAAAGATTGGAGACTCCTGAAAAATGATGGGAAAAATAAATCATGGGCTGCATTTCTTTTGCAGCATTCATAAAATTTCCATATCCGTCAAAACTTTGTACTTTCCTTGTTTATTTCCATGAATACATTATTGGTTGAGAATTTAATCATTGGACTACACAATAAAACACAAAAGAAGCAAGCAAGAAAACAAACCAAAAACCACCTTATTTTTTTAATTTTGGTATTATCATTCCAATTTTAGGCAAAAGATATAGTAATTTTTCTCTTCATTTTAATAAGCATCATTAATGTTGTCATACAAATATAATATGCAAATATACATCTTCCAATATTCTGCTTTCTTTAGGAAAACACATAAAGTGAATAACTCTATTCAAGATAAAATTTCGTTGAGTAGCCTGTCAAAGTCAGTTGTATTATTGATGTTTTCTTCTCCAGTGAAAGAAACTGTCAAATGCTCTCTTGTACAGACTCAAGATCACCTTGAAGCAATTTTTAGGAGGGTATCTCAGATTATATAAATGTGTTAGATGCTGGCTCCCTAACCAGCAGAAAAAAGTATAGATCATTCAATCATTCATTTAGTAAGTAATTTTTGAGTCATTCCATGTGATAGACACTGTTTCAGGCATTGGGAATACAACAGGGGTCACAATAGACAAAGTCCTTACAATGGTATAATTTACAAGGGAGAAAGAGAAAAAAATCATCTAGATACTTGATGAAAATATCAGGTTGTGTGAAGTGCCATGAAGAATAATGCACTGGATTAAGATTGTAAAGAGTGATGGTGGCTACTCTTTTAGACGGGGTTGTCAGGAAAAGCCTCTCTGAGGAGGTGGCACTTGGGCAAGGCAAAGGGAGCCTCAGGAGGAGAGAAGGAGAGAAAGCAAGTATCATGTGGAGCAGGGAGCTCATGCCATGCTGGGAGAGCAGCAGGGAGCACATGACATGTTGGGAGAGCAGCAGGGAGTGCACTGCATGCTGGGAGAACAGCAGAACACCTTGCTGTGAAGGGGTCTTTGTGAGGGTCCCTGAAATAATTTTACATGCGAGTACAGTGAAACAGGGCATTGAGCTTGTTGGGACACCGTGTTGAGAAGTGAGTGAGTGTGGGGTTGCTTTCAGAGCACATAAACTTCTGATTTAGACCCTATCCCCCTCAAAGATCTCAGCCTGGGAACTAGAACGTGCAGGTGTGGGTCTCCAACCTGCTTGGATTCTTTCAGCTCCACGGAAGCTGGAGTGTTTTCCCTCTTTCAATATAAATGCATTTGGAAGAGGTTCTCTGGGGTCAGTTGGGGAACTGCAGAAAAAGGCAACTTTGCCTTCAAAGACAGCTTAGTCTCCCTGATATCACCTCTGAGCAGCTTGGTCTCACAGGCTGTCGGCTCCACCTTGTAGGCTCAGCTTACCACCAGGGGTAGCTCAGCAGCAACTGGGTCCCTGAGCTGTGCTGCACACATGCAGTAGTTTAGTCCCAGAGGACATTTTCTCCGAGGCCAGAAGTTTCCCTGCCTATGAAGGCAGTGCATATAAGAGCCTACACTAACTTGACTACCTGGGGTGCCTCAGGACCCATGGCAGAGACATTGGCTTTGAGCTGCTTGATGAATTTGCAGAGGCATATCTAGGTTAAAAGGGTCTTCCATAAGAAAAGGAATAAACAATTACAGATTTGAAATTAAGTTTGAAAGTGAATGTTTACTTTAAGTGAGAAAATAAAACACAATGAATTATGAATGCTTACAGATACATGAACATTATGACATTTGAAACAAGTAGCATTTTTTAAAATGAAGTGATTTCTTTACACATTTGTAATACTTTCCCCCTACATTTTCTGGTTGTATACACTTTTTCTTTTCCTTTTTTTCTTTCTTTATTCTCCCTCCCCTAACCCCCTCCTCTGATAACCACAAATCTGGTCTCTTTTTCAATTAGTTTAGTGTTTTTTGGGTTTGGGCTTTTGGTTTTTTAGATTCCACATATAAATGAGATCATGGTGTTTGTCTTTCTCTGACTTATTTCACTTAACATAATGCCTTTAAGGTCCATCCATGTTATCACAAGTGGTAGGATTTCTTTACACTCTTTTTATGGCTGAATAATATTCCACTGTATATATATATATATATATATATATATATATACTACAACTTCTTTATCCATTCATCCATCAGTGGACACTTGGGTTGTTTCCATGTATTGGCTATTGTAAATAATGCTGCTAGTATCATGGGGGTGGTTGTATATTCTTTAATTCATCTCCACACAGGAAAAAATTTTTGTATAATCATTTTCTATAGAGAGAATAAAGAATTCCATTCTTCCTCTAGATGACTACTCAAAATTTGTTTTTATTATTGACTGTTTAGAACAGTGGTAGGCAAACTTTCTCTTAAAAGGCCAAGTAGTAGAGATTTTAGCCTTTGTGTGCCAATAGGAAAAAATTGACAATATTGTGTAGGTGCTTGTATAACCATTTAAAAGGTACCTGTGTAAAATGTAAAACACATTCTTAGCTCATGGGCAATAATACAAACAAAGGCGGTGGGCCAGATTTGATCCATGGATATAGTTGGCTGACTCTTGGTTTAGAAAATTTTCTTTTAGCTTCAGAACTCCTTATTTGTAATATTCATGTAAGTTTGAAAACTGTTAAATTTGGAAAGCCTGACAATATAGTTTATTAACCAAACCTTTGAGAATAAAAAGAGTGTTACTGCTAATTAAATTGAAACTACAGGTGTAGACAGGAATAGCTTGAACAGCTTTGACATATGGCCACATTAAATTACTTTGGTATCTGACTTCTAGAATCTACAGACCTAAATGTTCTAGCTAATCAAATGTTCTTCTAATTCACCGTACTTATTAATATGATTGTAGTGGCACTGCATTAGTTTCTATTGCTGCTATAGCAAATTACCACAAACTCGGTGGCAAAAATCACAAATTTATTACCTTGCAGTTCTGTATGTCACGAGCCTGACACAGATCTCACTGAGCTAAAATAAGGAGTGTCAGCAAGGCTGCATTCCTTTATGGAAGCTCTAGAGAAGAATCTAATTCCTCATCTTTATTAGCTTCTAGAAGCCACCCACATACCATGGCTCATGACTCCTTCCTTCCATCTTCAAAGTCAGCAGTGTCGTATCTCTCTGACCCTTCTTCCTTAGTCGCATCTCATTCTGACAAGGACTGGGAAAATTTACCTACTTTTATGGAAACATGGAATTAAATTGGGCCCAGAGAGAAAATACAGGATAATCTAGAATAGCCTCACCACCTCTAGGTCTTTAACTTAATAGCATCTGCAAAGTTCCTTTTGTCAAGTAAGGTAACATATCAACAGGTTCTGGGGATTAGGATGTAGACATCTCTGGTGGTCGTTATTGTGCCTGCCACAGGAACATATTAATTTTATTTTCTTTATTGATTTTAGTGTTTCTTGTCAAGTCAGCAACCAATTTGATATTTTCCACAAGTGTTCATATGATACAGTCATCTTCATTAACTGGATTATCAAATAATCTAGGATACTATTTATTACTTTGGTTTAATAGTCCTCTCATCCCCTTACTGCTTTTATTGTGAGCTGCATATTGTTTCCTCTGCATTGTCCCACTTCATTAGGACCAGCTACATTAGATGTGCTAAAATGACCCTATATGCTGGAATGAATTAAACATGTGACTTAGGAGTGATTAGTATGTGTAGCCCTGGCTCCAAATTTGTTCTCTATAAATTCTATTTAGCATGATTTCATCAAAAAGGGAAAAAAATTATGGCACATTTATTATTACACATGCTGTTTTATTAGGTATATTTATGATTGGAAAAAATTTCCATTTTGACTAGGCATTGATAAGAATCAAATCACCTACTTAAAATTTTATATATGATGATTGGACAAACTTTCTGCAGTCCAGCTTTGGTCTCCAGAACCTGTTTCTTTTCTTCATCTACTTTCCTTGCTAGACCCTCTAGGGCATATTCCTATGTTCAAGAACTTCTGGCTTTGCATCTTCATGTCATGGTAACGCGTAGTTAGGAGGGATACTCCTGGAAGCTAGCACCAATTTAACTATACTCAGAACTAACAGCAAACCAAGGAAATATAATCCAGCCAATTGTATTCCTAATTCAACTTCTCCTCACCAGAATCCCCAGCTGAAATGATAATTCATTCCAATACCACATGACATGGGAAATGCAGCTCACGGGACAGCAGAGGAAAGAGACAGAAGTCTAAACTGCATGTAGTTAAAATGTCTTACTTTGCATATTAATAAAGCACCTGCCCATGTGAATGCCTGTCTGGGAGCTCTCCCATGGTCTTTGAATAGACTTATTCCAAGCAAAGCACAAAAGCATAAGTTTCACTAGCTTCAAGATATCTCCACCTCAACCAATTTGAAAAAGAGGCCTCTTCACTGAATGTGACACTGGAGAGTGGGTTTGCTCATCTTTAAAGTTTCTCTACATGAGAGAAAGATACAGTCTTGGTATCTGAATGGTACCTTCCACTGATTGGAAGACTTTATCCAGCTGCATGCTTTACACAGTAGCTGCTTTTACCCAGAAGTCTGGGAACAATCCTTTATGGTACTTGATTCACCAGCACAGGTAAAAACATGTTGAATTCTCCCCTTTTACAAAACACAAGTGAGTCAGCAGATCCTTGGGGGGCAGGAGGGGATTTGCTTGTGTTTTGGAAGAATTTTCATTTACTGTTGGCAGTGAGGACTCAATTTCTGAACATTGATGTTGGATTTTTGTTTACCCCAAAATATAAAAAAAAAGAAAATATATCATTACAAAGAGATTAGAATTGTGGAGTCTTCTTTAAAAATGCTATATGAGAATGATATATATTCTGAGCCTTGGAATTCAAGCAGGAAATCAAAGCAATCATTAAAAAAAAGTTAGAGTCTGTTTCTGCCTTAGAAAGCTCTTTCTAAAATCTGGGTGCTTTAGAGAGGTATTATATTCTAAGACGGTGTCCAATAAGAGCAACTGATACATATGAAGCAAATTGTGAAAGTGGTTATACTTTTTTGAGCACCCATGGTGATTCTCACAGCAGCCCTGAAAGGCAGGTATCTATTTATCAAGTGAGAAAACTAAGTTCGGTTAGTTGAAATGAGCTACATACCCAACCCAACCCAACTACCCAAGACCATATAGTAGCAAAACTGGGATTACAAACTAGGACTGTTTTTATCACTGTGTTTCTATTCTTTCCTACATAGCATACTGCAAACACCTATTCTGGATCTCTGTGGAAAATTTTCAAGTATAAAACAATTTTTTGTGCTCAAAAAACTTACAGTATACATTGAGGATAAGTTGCAAAACATAAAATTACATGAGATGTTATAAATCAGATATTATAAATGCTACATGGTTAATCACAGGCTAATTTGTCCAAGCAATCTGAACTTATTTACCTCAAACCCAACAGGAAATTTCTAACAGCTATCTTCATAATGATTTTTACGTTTAAACATAATTTCTAGAATATTAGAGATAATGTGGTTTGTATATAAACAACTAGGTCAACTTGGTATCTTCCTATACAACTTTTAGATATGTCCTTTGTTTCTTTATTTTTTTCATAAGGAAGAATAACCTCAGAAAAATGGCTGACAACATTATGGTTCCTGGAGATGAGCAGAGATGTGCTTGGTTTTCTCCATATTAATGAAAAGGTGACATAAAAAATGACTTGAATGCAAAGAATTGATGCACACTCCATCACACATCGAGTAGGGTTATAGGACATTGCCTCAAGTTTTTCTAACAGGTCTGGGTTAAATAAAAGATATGGTCTTTTACAAAAAAGACCTTACCTTTTTCAATTTCATCTTGATAATTCAATGATTTAAATATTTTAATAGCTTCAAGGTATAATATTTTCTGAGTGTTGAGTGAGTTTGCTGAAACATTAGCATGATAGGTTCTGGACAATCCCTTCGAAGCAATTTAGCTGATGATACTTGTGGGAATGGTCCTGACAACCAATGAAAGACACATTTATCAGCTCTTGAAAGTTGTCTATTTCTCTGTCAGTTAGCTGAAGACATCATTGAAAGCAACTACCTTAACTGATAGCAGATTCCAAATAGAAAATAAGATCCAACGAATATTTTATTCTACCCACATATTTCTCCTCAACATGTTATTTTATTAAGTGCCCAGGCAGATATTTATTTTATAAATGCCAAATCACAAGCCACCATGAATCTCTAGAAACATGGGAACTTAGTGACGTTTTAAAGTGTACTTGCCATAAAAGGCAAAAGAAAAAAAAATGCCATAACAACCACATGAATTTTATGTTTTGGCAGTTCATGATATTTTGAAAAGATAAATTTATTCATCCAACAAACTCAGAAGATGTGTAGAAATTGTGGTCATATAAGTACATATCAGTATCCCATTTGTCTTTGCTTTTTTCAGAGTTATTTTAGAAGATGGATTAAATGTTAGTTCTACTAACTTTTCATAGCTATGATCATTGTTTTATAATGACCCAATATTTCTTTACCTGTATTGTTCTCAAGCCCTTGACATTTTTGTCTCAAACAGATTATGTAGCCTTTATAAGACATTGAAAATGGAACTCTTTTCAGACATATTTCTTTTAGCCTTGTGTATTCCATTTTTAACTTCAAAAATTGATGTAATTTTAACTTTAGGACAAATCTTGTACCAAAATGTGCCAAAAAATTTTAATCTAAATTTAATTACCATATACAGTGTGCTTATTAGATATTAGATAATGCTAGATTGACAATGCTTCCATACAGTCGGCATTTTAATACCCACAGTCTTTTAAGTTATGTTGTCCTATGTTGTAGGGGAAATAAATGAAATCCATATAAGTTAAGTGATATCTTCAGGTTTATGTAAATGGTAAGTGTAAGAGATAGGACTCACTTCTTTTCTATCTTGAAGCTCTTTTTTTTAATGACCAATGTCATATATATATATTAAGTATATAATTTATGTCACATACAAAAGTCATACCATGGAGTTGCAATTAAAAGTAAATCTGGAGTCAAGCTGCTTTTGTGAAAATATCAGCCTTGTCACTTTGTGACCTTGGGAATGTTTCTCAGGCTCCCAATGCCTCAGTTTTCTTCATAGAACTGCTCCTTCTGATGAACAGCATCCAACTCAGAGCAAATCTCTGCTCCCTTTCATCATCCCCAAATCGCTTAACACATGCCCAAATTTATTTTTATTTTTATTTTTATTTTTTTGCGGTACACGGGCTTCTCACTGCTGTGGCCTCTCCCGTTGCAGAGCACATGCTCCAGACATGCAGGCTCAGCGGCCATGGCTCATGGGCCCAGCCGCTCCGCGGCATGTGGGATCTTCCCGGACCAGGGCACGAACCCGTGTCCCCTGCATTGGCAGGTGGACTCCCAACCACTGCACCACCAGGGAAGCCCCCCACATTTATTAATAGGTCCTTTCTCACATGCTCTTACTGAGATGGAGTATAGTTCTCCATGGTACGTATACTCCCCCTCATTGCAATAAGTCAACAAACCCAACTTTATTCAACTACAAGTGTGCTCTTGGTGATCTATGGCTGCAAGGTATAGATGATAAAAAAAAATGCCCTCAGCATGATCAACCCCAGACCTGACCTACTGCCTTTTATTTAGTTTGAGCATGTTAGAAGTCTATATAATTTACCTTCAACCCAGTTCTTTCATTTCTAATCTATGACTGAATCATTTTATTTTCACTGCAACTATCTTTGCCTAAGTTAATAGTATCTATTACTTAAACAACCCTATAGCCCTTTAACAGTCCGCTCATCCTCCACTTTTATGTCAACTTGGGAGAGATTTTTCTAAAGAACCAATATGATGACATCTCTTCTGTGCTTATTACTTTACAATTAGTTCCCATTGCTCTTATGATAAAGACCAAAATCCTTAACATGGCCTACATGCAGAAATATTACATTTTGTTTGCCTTGGAAAGTCCTGATTTGTGCCTGGTGCCCTGAAAAAATAACAGTGCCACATTTTAATCTCAGAAGTGTAATAGTTTTATGATCACCATATTCATAGGGAACTGAATTATGTGGTGTGTAACCACATCTCCATTCTCATCTTATGCTTACTTTTTTTTTTAACATCTTTATTGGAATATAATTGCTTTACAATGGTGTGTTAGTTTCTGCTTTATAACAAAGTGAATCAGTTATACATATACATATGTCCCCATATCTCTTCCCTCTTGCGCCTCCCTCCCTCCCACTCTCCCTATCCCACCCCTCTAGGTGGTCACAAAGCACCGAGCTGATCTCCCTGTGCTATGCGGCTGCTTCCCACTAGCTATCTATTTTACATTTGGTAGTGTATATATGTCCATGCTACTCTCTCACTTTGTCCCAGCTTACCCTTCCCCTCCCCATATCCTCAAGTCCATTCTCTATACACTTACTTTTTATTTCCCTTTCATTTTATGACTATTACATAATCCCTCTATTACTAGCTATCTTTCTTCATATCCCTTTCTCATCATCATTCCTCTTAACTAAAAAGTTAAGCCCTTTACTAAGCTCAAAAGTGAGTTCCTAAATTAAAAAAGACAAATGAACAAACAAAACTGCTCCTGACCCTCCAGACAAGGTCAGAACCTGCCATATGCTTCCACAGAGTTCTGTATTTGTCACAGGACCTATCACAATTATACTATTGCATGTTTATTTTGTTGTGCCTTTTTCTTCAGTTGGACTTAAGCTACCTGGTAGGCCATGTCTTTTGGTTTGTTTGTTTACTTTCCATTTTATCATGAGGCCTGATACTTAATTATAAGCATTGAATAAATACAGATGTATTTTTCTTATGCAGAAACGGATCTGAACCATAACTAACCCTGTTAAGTGTGACACTGAGGTAACCGATAAAGAGGCATCATTAATCTCAATCAAAACATTTGTTTATCTCTTTCGCCTCCAGGAAGCTATGACTCAAAGATCACCCTTGAATGATAGTAAAAAGCGTCAGCTCTGTCTAGACAGGGATTGTTCTGCATGTCTGCTCACAGAATAAGAGGGATGAAGGACAGGATGGAATGATTTACTCCAATTTTCCCTAACTTAACCAAGTAGACTGATAAAGTTGAGGTTTTCTTTTTAATATCAGGTGCTTAAAAATGTGTTATCAACAAAGAAAGAAAGAGTGACAATTACCCAATCACCAAATTGCCTCCTGTAGTTCCAAGGAGTGATAGTTTCCTAGCTGCACTGATCTCGTTAAGGACAGATACAGCTACTAACAGATGCCATGTGGGTGACCCTCCTGGGAACAAGCACCTGAATGTCTAGTTTCCCAGCAATGCTACTATCTCAGGAAACTTCATTTTCTTAAGGTTGTGGTATAAATAAATAAGGAGAATTTGTGATATGCCTACTGACAGGAATATTCCCTCAGTTCTCCAGTATTGTCACAAACACACCCACACACCCACACACCTTTCATCATTAGAAGAATTTGTCTGATTCTCATTGTTCCAAATATTCGAGGGTGCAAGAATATATTTCTCAAGGACATATTACTTGTGCAATTCATTCACTGTATGTTTAGTAACAGTAAAAATTACAATATATCTGGATATCAGATAAGGAAACCACTAAGTACAACTTAAATAAACTTTCTGTATCAACGTAAAACAGGACACAATATGGTCCATATATTTGTGACATATGCAAAAAAGAGGGGGGGAGCAAATCCTTTCAGGAAATCTGGGTTTAGGTATTTTTATTTTATTTGAAACACTAATTTCTTATTTTCCAAATTTACTTTTTATATAAAATTACTTTCATGACACACACCTCCTCAAATAAATTTACTATGCCTGACTCATTTGACAGGCATAAAGAAGGAATTTACTCTTTAAAAAAGGGTGAGAGGTCACAGAAAAAGAGGAGGAAATAGGCATTTTATAACGTAGTGGGCTGTAAGTATCAAAACTTACTTTTTAAACTCATATTCAAATAGAATTCTTGTCTTAGATTCTCCATTGCTCAAGGTCAGCCAAATCATAACTTTTCTAGAACAATGTGAATACTAAGAGTTGGATGTCACATGCTTTCCTTTCTCTCCAGAGAACCATCTGAATGTGAGTTTCTGTTATGAATAAAGTCAAGGGCAGCAGGTCCATACAGGTGAGAGAGTGATAAATATACCTTGTCCGCAGTCAGGACTCTGGTTTACTAAAGTAGGAATTATAGGTGGTTTACCAGATACCTGTTCATTTATTGCAGAGGTTTTCTGGAGGGAGGAGGATAGAAGTCACTGAATACTAATCCCTAAGAGAAGATTGTGTTTGCTGTTATTGTATATGGCAACATGGCATTAATTAATTGTCTTCATATGAAGTTGGTGGAGGGTTTTTGTAGTAACCCGTGTTCAAGGGTTTGGCCACATGTTGGAGTTTTGTGATAACAGACCAATGAAAGTTTGTGGGAACTAAGAAAGAAGTTGATTCTTACATTAGAGATGGAAAGGTACAGTGAGTCAGGGCTTATACAGTTGAAATCCAGAAGATTAGCTAAAGAAAACAAGAGCCAGGAATTACTTTAGGTTCAAAGAAGCAAAGAGTTGAATCTAGGAAATTAGCTAAGACAAAGATAAGAAATCTAGGTTAAGAGACTAGGAAGCCAAATATCAGGAATTAAATATTTGGACAGTCTGAGATTAACTCATGGCAAGGCTCTGGAACCAGAAGCAAGAAGGAAAGTTGGTATTAAACGCAGCTCGCACCTTTCTTCTTAGGTTATGATTCCTTATAGATGTAGAAGCCAGCCTCCAAGATGGGTTTCAGTTATTTCTACCTCCTGGATTTCTCATTTTTGTGAAGTCTTCTCTTGCTTTGTACCAGGGTTTGTCTGTATATAACCATTTTTCTATTGCAGAAGCAGTGAAATATCAATTATGAGATTAGGTTATAAAAGATCATAACTTCCATCTTGGATGCTGTCATATAATGGGCCAAAGGTGTCCCTGCATGTTGCCCCCTATGTTATTTTTTTTCTTCACATCAGGACAGGATCATTAGCTCAAACCCCACTGATGCCAAGCTCAAATTCTTGCACATGCAATTGCTTTAAATATAAAAAAAATAAGCATATTTTTAGCTGTTTTGAGACTGTTCACCTTGCATACCCCATGAAAATGTACTCAACTAGACATAGATAAGGCAAACCCTATAGCTATAAGAAACCTCAAATTGCTGCTGCATTTTAGAGTTCACTGATCCAGAGACTCCCACGTTGGCTGAATGACACCACCCAGACAGATAAACCGCTCCACTCCCCCTGCAAACTCTCTCCCAAGAGTTTCCTTGCTTTCTTCTTCTTCTGAGTGGTGGCCTTCTGCTATTTCCAGAAAGTCTCCTGCTGTGAGGGACATCCCATCCCATGCAATCCATCCAGGTGCCACACTATGAAGCTTGTTGTGAAATATCACCATCTCATGATCTTGATTTTTCCTTGATCAGCCTCAAAAACTTTGAACTCATTTCCAGTGCCCATGTTGCTTGCCTTTCTTTTGGAGCTTTTTTTTTTTCTTTTTGCGGTATGCGGGCCTCTCACTGCTGTGGCCTCTCCCGTTGTGGAGCACAGGCTCTGGACGCTCACGGGCCCAGCTGCTCTGCGGCATGTGGGATCTTTCCGGACAGGGGCACGAACCCGTGTCCCCTGCATTGGCAGGCGGACCCTCAACCACTGCACCACCAGGGAAGCCCTCTTTTGGAGCTTTTGCCTTGGAGGAAGGAAGCTGCCACGTTGTGAAGTGCTCAGTGGGAAAGTCCAAATAATGAGGGACTGAAGCCTCAAGCAAGTGGCCAGCAAGGAGTAAAAACCTGTCAACAGCCACACAAATGAGCTTGGAAGCAGGTTTGTCAGCTCCAGTGAAACCAACCAACAGCCCCACCAGCTGATCAGAGACCAAGTCAGAACCATAGGGCAAACCCACTCCAAGGTTCCTGACCCTCAGGAATTTTGTGAAATGTTTGTTGTCTTAAGCTGCCAAATATGAGGGGATTTGTTACAGAGCAATAAATAACTAATACAAGAACCCTCCTACCTGGAGTGCAGACACCCCAGAAAGCAAGAAAGCACATGTGATAGGAAGAGTGACCAGTAATCTCCTGTCACTCTTACTTTATATCTAAATATGAAATCAAATTTTAGAATCTGATGATTAATATTGACCTGCCTTCCCAATGAATGTGAACAAATATGGGGAATTCAACAGTGAAAATCTGGAAGGAAATGACTTTTAAAAGTTTGTCATACAGAGGGAGCTTCAAGATGGCAGAGGAGTAAGATGTGGAGATCACCTTCCTCCCAAAAAATACATCAAAAATACATCTACATGTGGAACAACTCCTACACAACACCTACTGAATGCAGGCAGAAGACCTCAGACCTCCCAAAAGGAAAGGAACTCCCCATGTACCTGGGTAGGGCAAAAGGAAAAAGAAAAAACAGAAACAAAATAATAGGGACAGGACCTGCACCTCTGGGAGGGAGCTGTGAAGGAGGAAAAGCTTCCACACACTAGGAAGCTCCTTCACTGGTGGAAAAGAGGTTGGGGGTGGGGGAGCTTCGGAGCCACGGAGTAGAGCGCAGCAACAGGGGTGCAGAGGGCAAAGCGGAGAGATTCCCGCCTAGAGGATCGGTGTCGACCAGCACTCACCAGCCTGAGAGGCTTGTCTGCTCAGCCACAAGGGTGGGTGGGGGCTGGGAGCTGAGGCTCCGGCTTCGGAGGTCAGATCCCAGGGAGAGGACTGGAGTTGGCTGCGTGAACACAGCCTGAAGGGGGCTAGTCTGACACAGCTACCCAGGAGGGAGTTGGGGAAAAAGTTTGGAATTGCCCAAGAGTCAAGGGACCATTGTTTCAGGGTACACGAGGAGAGGGGATTTAGCGCACCGCCGAAATGAGCTTCAGAGACAGGAGTGAGCTGCTGCTATTAGCGCAGACAGCAGAGACGGGCATGAAATGCTAACGCTGCTGCAGCCACCAAGAATCCTGTATGCAAGCACAGGTCACTATTCACACTACCCCTCCTGGGATCCTGTGCATCCCGCCACTGCCAAGGTCTCGTGATCCAGGGACAACTTCCCCGGGAGAACACAGGGCATGCCTCAGGCTGTTGCAATGTCATGCTGGCCTCTGCTGCCGCAGGCTGGCCCCACATTCCATACCCCTTCCTTCCCCCAGCCTGAGTGAGCCAGAGCCCCATAATCAGCCGCTCCTTTAACCCCCTCCTCTCTGGGCAAAGAACAGATGGCAGTGGGTGACCGACACACAGAGGTGGGGCCAAATCCAAAGCTGAACCCCAGGAGATGGGCAAACAAAGAAGAGAAAGGGAAATTTCTCCGTGCAGCCTCAGGAGCAGAAGATTAAATCTCCACAATCAACTTGACGTACGCTGCAACAGTGGAATACTTGAATACACAACGAATCATCCAAAAATTGAGGCAGTGAAATTTGGGAGCAACTGTAGACTTGGGGTTTGCTGTATGTGACTGAATAGTTCCTGATTTATATGTTTATCCTAGTTCAGTTTTTAACGCTGTTATCATTGGTGGATTTGTTTACTGGTTTGGTTGCTCTCTTCTTTTTTATAAAATACTTTTTATATTTTAATAACTTTTTCTTAAATTTCTTATTTTAATAACTTTATCTTTTTTTCCTTTTTTTTCTCCCTTTTCTTCTGAGCCGTGTGGCTGACAGGGTTTTGGTGCTCTGGCTGGGTGTCAGGCCTGAGCCTTTGAGGTGGGAGAACTGAGTTCAGGACATTAGACCACGAGAGACCTCCCAGCCCCATGTAATATCAATCAGCAAGAGCTCTCCCAGAGATCTCCATCTCAATGCTAAGACCCAGCTCCACTCAATGACCAGCAAGCTCCAGTGCTGGACATCACATGCCAAAAAACTAGCAAGACAGGAACACAACCCCACCCATTAGCAGAGAGTTTGCTTAAACTCATACTAAGTTCACAGACCCCTACAACACACCACTGGACGAGGTCCTGCCCACCGAAGGAAAAGACCCAGACTCATCCAGCAGAACACAGGCACCAGTCCCCTCCACCAGGATGCCTACACAACCCACTGAACCAACTTTACCTACTGGGGGCAGACACCAAAAGTAATGGGAACTATGAACCTGCAGGCTACAAAATGGAGACCACAAACACAGTAAGTTAAAAAAAAATGAGAAGACAGAGAAATACACAGCAGATGAAGGAGCAAGATAAAAACCCACCAGACCAAACAAATGAAGAGGAAATATGCAGCCTACCTGAAAAATAATTCAGAATAATCATAGTAAAGATGATCCAAAATCTTGGAAATAAAATGGAGCAAATATAAGAAACGTTTAACAATGGAGCAAATATAAGAAACATTTAACAAGAAATGAAGAGCACACAAACAATGATGAGAAACACAATAAATGAAATTAAAAATTCTCTAGAAGGAATCAATAGTAGAGTAACTGAGGCAGAAAAATGGATAAGTGACCTGGAAGATAAAATAGTGGAAATAACTACTGCAGAGCAGAATAAAGAAAAAATTATGAAAAGAATTAAGGACAGTCTCAGAGACCTCTGGGACAACATTAAACGCACCAACATTTGCATTATATGGGTCGCAGAATAAGAAGAGAAAAAGAAAGGGACTGAGAAAATATTGAAGAGATTATAGTTGAAAACTTCCCTAATATGGGAAAGGAAATACTCAATCAAGTCCAGGAAGTGCAGAGAGTCCCATACAGGATAAATCCAAGGAGAAACACACCAAGACACATATTAATCAAACTATCAAATATTAAATACAAAGAAAAAATATTAAAAGCAGCAAGGAAAAAGCAACAAATAACATACAAGGGAATCCCCATAAGGTTAACAGTTGAACTTTCAGCAGAAACTCTGCAAGCCAGAAGGTAGTGGCAGGACATATCAAAAGTGATGAAACGGAAAAACCTACAACCAAGATTATTCTACCAAGCAAGGACCTCATTCAGATTCAACAGAGAAATTACAACCTACACAGATAAGCAAAAGCTAAGAGAATTCAACACCACCAAACCAGCTTTACAACAAATGCTAAAGGAACTTCTCTAGGCAGGAAACATGAGAGAAGGAAAAGACCTACTATAACAAACCCAAAACAATTAAGAAAATGGTAATAGGAACACACATATCAATAATTACCTTAAATGTAAATGGATTAAATGCTCCATCCAAAAGACATAGACTGGCTGAATGGATAGAAAAACAAGACCTGTAAATATGCTGTCTACAAGAGACCCACTTCAGACCTAGGGACACATACAGACTGAAAGTGAGGAAATGGAAAAAGATATTCCATGCAAATGGAAATCAAAAGAAAGCTGGAGTAGAAATTCTCATATCAGACAAAATAGACTTTAAAATAAAGACTGTTACAAAAGGCAAAGAAGGACACTACATAACGATCAAGGGATCGATCCAAGAAGAAGATACAACAATTGTAAATATTTATGCACCCAACATAGGAGCACCTCAATACATAAGGCAAATGCTAACAGCCAAAAACGGGAAATCAACAGTAACACAATCATAGTAGGGGACCCTAACACCTCACTTTCACCAATGGACAGATCATCCAAAAGGAAAATAAATAAGAAAACAGAAGCTTTAAATGACACATTAGACAAGATGGACTTAATTGATATTTATAGGACATTCCATTCAAAAACAACAGAATACCCTTTCTTCTCAAGTGTTCATGGAACAGTCTCCAGGATAGATCATATCTTGGGTCACAGATCAAGCCTTGGTAAATTTAAAAAAGTTGAAATCATATCAAGTATCTTTTCTGACCACAATGCTATGAGAATAAATATCAATTACAGGAAAAAATACAAACACATGGAGGCTAATTAATATGCTACTAAATAACCAAGAGATCACTGAAGAAATCAAAGAGGAAATTAAAAAATACCTAGAAACAAATGACTATGAAAACACGATGACCCAAAACCTATGGGATGCAGCAAAAGCAATTCTAAGAGGGAAGTTTATAGCAATACAGTCCTACATCAAGGAACAAGAAACATCTCAAATAAACAACCTAGTCTTACCCCTAAAGCAATTAGAGAAAGAACAAAAATATCCCAAATTTAGCAGATGGAAATAAATCATAAAGATCAGCTGACAAATAAATGAAAAAGAAATGAAGAAAACAGTAGCAAAAATCGATAAAACTAGAAGCTGGTTCTTTGGTAAGATAAATAGAATAGATAAACCATTAGCCAGACTCATCAAGAAAAAAAGGGAGAAGACTCAAATCCACAGAATTAGAAATGAAAAAGGAGAAATCACAACTGACACTGAAGAAATATATGGGATCATGAGAGATTACTACAAGGAACTATATGCCAATAAAATGTAGAACCTGGAAGAAAAGGACAAAATCTTAGAAAAACACAAGCTTCTGAACCAGGAAGAAATAGAAAATATAAACTGACCAATCACAAGCAGTAAGATTGAAACTGTGATTAGAAATCTTCCAACAAACAAAAGCCCAGGACCAGATGGCTTCACAGGCAAATTCTATCAAACATTTAGAGGAGAGCTAACACCTATCCTTCTCAAACTCTCCCAAAATATAGCAGAGGAAGAAACACTCCCAAACTCATTCTACGAGGCCACCATCACCTGATACCAAAATCAGACAAAGATGTCACAAAAAAAGAAAACTACAAGCCAATAAACATAGATGCAAAAATCCTCAACAAAGTACTAGCAAACAGAATCCAACAGCACATTAAAACAGCACCATGGGGCTTCCCTGGTGGCGCAGTGGTTGAGAATCTGCCTGCTAATGCAGGGGACACGGGTTCGAGCCCTGGTCTGGGAGGATCCCACATGCCGCGGAGCAACTGGGCCCGTGAGCCACAACTACTGAGCCTGCGCATTTGGAGCCTGTGCTCCACAAGAGAGGCCGCAATAGTGAGAGGCCCGCGCACCGTGATGAAGAGTGGCCCCCACTTGCCACAACTAGAGATAGCCCTTGCTCAGAAATGAAGACCCAAAGCAGCAAAAATAAATAAATTAATTAAAACAGCACCATGGTCAAATGGGGTTTATCCCAGGAATGCAAGGATTCTTCAATATATGCAAATCAATCAATGTGATATACATTAACAAATTGAAGAATAAAAATCATATGATCATCTCAATGGATGCAGGAAAAGCTTTAGACAAAATTCAACACCGATTTACAATAAAAAAATATCCAGAAAGTAAGCATAGGGGGAACTTAACTCAACATTATCTAGGCCATATATGACAAACCCACAGCCAGCATCGTTCTGAATGGTGAAAAACTGAAACATTTCCTCTAAGATCAGGAACAAGAAAAGAATGCCCACTCTCACCACTATTATTCAACATAGTTTTGGAAATTTTAGCCACAGCAATCAGAGATGAAAAAGAAATAAATGGAATCCAAACTGGAAAAGAAGAAGTAAAGCTGTCACTGTTTGCTGATGACATGATACTATACATAGAGAATCCTAAAGATGCTACCAGAAAACTACTAGAGCTAATCAATGAATTTGGTAAAGTAGCAGAATACAAAATTAATGCGCAGAAATCTCTTGCATTCCTATACACTAATGATGAAAAATCTGAAAGGGAAATTAAGGAAACACTCCCACTCACCACTGCAACAAAAAGAATAAAATACCTAAGAATAAACTTACCTAAGGAGACAAAAGACCTGTATACAGAAAACTATAAGATGCTGATGAAAGAAACTAAAAATGATACAAACAGATGGAGATATATACCCTGTTCTTGGATTGGAAGAATCAACATTGTGAAAATGACTATGCTACCCAAAGCAATCTACAGATTCAATGCAATCCCTATCAAACTACCAATGGCATTCTTCACAGAACTAGAACAAAAAATTTCACAATTTGTATGGAAAGACAAAAGACCCTAAACAGCAAAAGTAGTCTTGAGAAAGAAAAATGGAGCTGGAGATTCAGGCTCCCTGACTTCAGACTATACTACAAAGCTACAGTAATAAAGACAGTATGGTACTGGCACAAAAACAGAAATATAGATCAATGCAACAGGATAGAAAGCCCAGAGATAAACCCACGCATATATGGTCAGCTTATGTTTGATAAAGGAGGCAAGAATATACAGTGCAGAAAAGATAGCCTCTTCAATAAGTGGTGCTGGGAAAACTGGACAGCTGTATGTTAAAGAATGAAATTAGAACAACCTAACACCATACACAAAAATAAATTCAAAATGGATTAAAGACCTAAATGTAAGGCCAGACACTATCAAACTCTTAGGGGAAAACATAGGCAGAATGCTCTATGACATAAATCACAGCAAGATCCTTTTTGACCCAACTCCTAGAGAAATGGAAATAAAAAGAAAAATAAACAAATGGGACCTAATGAAACTTAAAAGCTTTTGCACAGCAAAGGAACCATAAACAAGATGAAAAGATAGCCCTCAGAATGGGAGAAAATATTTGCAAAAGAAGCAACTGACAAAGGATTAACTTCCAAAATTTACAAGCAGCTCATGCAACTGATTGAATGAAACAAACAACCCAATCCAAAAATGGGCAGAAGACCTAAATAGACATTTCTCCAAAGGAGATATGCAGGGCTTCCCTGGTGGCGCAGTGGTTGAGAGTCCACCTGCCGATGCAGGGGACACAGGTTCATGCCCCGGTCCGGGAAGATCCGACATGCCGCAGAGCGGCTAGGCCCGTGAGCCATGGCCACTAAGCCTGCGCATCCAGAGCCTGTGCTCCGCAATGGCAGAGGCCACAACAGTGAGAGGCCCGCGTACCACAATAAAAAGAAAAAAAAAAGAAGATATACAGATTGCCAATAAACACATGAAAGGATGCTCAACATCACTAATCATTAGAGAAATGCAAATCAAAACTACAATGAGGTACACCTCACATAGGTCAGAATGCGCATCATCAAAATATCTATAAACAATAAATGCTGGAGAAGGGTGTGGAGAAAAGGGAACCCTCTTACACTCTTGGTGGGAATGTAAATTGATAGAGCCACTATGGAGAACAGTATGGAGGTTCCTTAAAAACTAAAACTAGAACTACCATATGACCCAGCAATCCCATTACTGGGCATATACCCTGAGAAAACCATAATTCAAAAAGAGTCATGTACCACAGTGTTCACTGCAGCACTATTTACAATAGCCAGGACATGGAAGCAACCTAAGTGTCCATTGACAGATGAATGGATAAAGAAGATGTGGCACATATATACAATGGAATATTACTCAGCCATAAAAAGAAATGAAATTGAGTTAGTTGTAGTGAGGTTTGGTCCTAGAGTCTGTCATACAGAGTGAAGTAAGTCAGAAAGAGAAAAACAAATGTCATATGTTAACCCATATATGTGGAATCTAAAAAAAAAAAAAAAAAGGTACTGATGAACCTTGGGGTAGGACAGGAAGAAAGATGCAGATGTAGAGAATGGACTTGAAGACATGGGTAGGGGGAAAGGTAAGCTGGGATGAAGTGAGACAGTGGCATGGACATATATAAACTACCAAATGTAAAATAGATAGCTAGTGGGAAGCAGCCACATAGCACAGGGAGATCAGCTCAGTGCTTTGTGACCACCTAGAGGGGTGGGATAGGGAGGGGGGGAGGGGAATGCAAGAGGGAGGGGATATGGGGATATATGTATACGTATAGCTGATTCACTTTGTTATACAGAAGAAATTAACACCACTATGTAAAGCAATTATACTCCAATAAAGATTCTAGAAAAAAAAGAAAAGGTTTGTCATACATATCTCTATTTATATCTGTGTCCCAGGTAAGGAGACAGTGAAGATGCTCAACAGGTAAGGAGAGATTTTATTTTAAATTTATATATTATTTTACTTAAAATTTTAATTTAATTTAATTTTATTCTATTCTATTTTATTATTTTATTGTATATTATTTTATTTTTAGTGTAGGGGATACATAACAACAAAACTTTTTAGTAAAATAGAACTTCATGCATCATGTCAGATAGATTAATCACTTTTCTTCCCTCCCACTGTCCCTGGAACATGCTCCTGCTATTGAGTGCTCAGCTCCTGCTGAGCTGTGCTTCCTTTTGTTTATTTGTATGCATTTGTCTTTGCACCCTCAGCAGCTAGGTCAGAAAACAACTCAGATCTAAATTTAATTGAACTAAAAATTAGACATTTAAAATTTTGCAAGGCATACTCTACTTCCTCTTGATTTTTGGATATAGATGAAGAATGGGATGAAAATTAACAATGCCACTGAAAAATCATGGGAAATGTGAATTTAAAGTAAAACATGTCCTATTCAAGTTTGATTCACTTCACTTTATGCAGGGATTACTATGTGGAAGTCATTGGCTTACATTTGAGAGTGAGAAGACAAGGTAAAACATAGTGGCCACTTGCAAAGGAAGAAACACATATATATGTTTGAATGATACTTTTCCTGATGCCCCACAATTCACTCCTGAGGCCCAAACTTCTAAGGAGAGTGGCCCTAAGTACCCTACATTTAAAAGAGACTTGCTTTCTTTAAAGCTGACAACATTTGGAACCATGACATCTTTTCCAGAATGTACTAAAAGGGAGTGTAACCAGGCAGGTTATAACAAGTGCCATTACAAATGTAGGAAATTCTATGGGATCGTAGAGAATGGAACCATCTGTTCTTACTGGGGGTGATCATTCACTCATTCATTCATTTACTCATATATTCATTCATTTCATAAATATTTATTGAACACATTTAATGCCTCAGACACTGTGAAAAATGCAAGGATAAAGAGGTGAATAAGAGATCTTTGGTCTTTGCCCTCAGAAAACTTACATTCTGTGTGACCATGAAGAACAACTAGTACTGTAAAATGTAGAGATACGAGTAGCAGATTCCAGGTGAAGCAAAGGGAACTGTATGAGAAAGGGCATTGTAGATCAGAATGTGTGATAAGGTGAATAAAGAAGGCTGACAAAGGTAGGTTTGATGTAAGGTTGATTTTTGTAGAGGAAGAATATAAGAAAATCATGTTCCTATTTTAAAATAGAATAAAAACTTTACCTCTCTCTCAACTATTAAATTAAACTTATCACTACACGTATATTTTTGGGTATACATATTGAAATTTATTGTGCAGTGACTACTCTTAGTATCAGCTTTCTCATCTGTGAAGAGAATGGCTAGCTGCATAGCTCAGAATTCACACATTAGCTGTCTGTGGTATATTACTAGTCAAAGACATACTCCAAAAATTTCTATATGAGTTGACATTATTAAAAATATGAGAGATTATACATAAATATATAAGCATGCCATTTACCTTGAAAAAATATGAACATATGACAACACTGGGTCTAATTTGTCACATGGCAATAATTGGATGAAGCTGATAAAAGCTGCCTCTTTTAGAATGGTTGTGATTTTTCTCATTTGCCTTAGCTTTCATCTTCCCTGTTACCTGATGTACTCAATTTCATAACCTGCCTGCCCACTGATAGTATTTGAATTAGAAACATTGACAAAGGATTCTGGATGTGCCTTTCAATGTTAAGTGTCGGTGGTTCTGTGCCTCATTTTATTTCATACTTTACAATGTACTATTCCAGAAATAACCAGGAAAGTCTTGTTAAGCCTGGCAATATTCTAAAAAATCCTTGGGGAACAAAAATATTTCCATTGAAATACTGACGTGGAGAAAAAGGAACTCTTGTACACTCTTCCTGGGAATATAAATTGGTTCAGCCACTATGGAAAACAGTATAGAAGTTCCTCAAAAAATTAAAAATAGAGCTACCATATGATCCAGAAATTCCACTTCTGGATATATATACCCAAAGGATATGAAAACAGGATCTTGAAAGATAGCTGCACTCCCATGTTTACTGCAACATTATTCACAATAGCCAAGATATGGAAATAACCTAAGTGTCTGTCAGTGAATGACTAGATAAAGAAGATGTGGTATATATATTATTTCTCATATGTTATATCTATGAGAAAGAAGGAAATTCGAGACAATATGGATGAACTTTGAGGGCATTATGCTAAGTAAGAATAATCAGACAGAGAAAGACAAGCACTGTATGCTCTCATTTATATGTGGATCTTAAAAAGCCAAACTCATAAAAACAGAGTAGAATGATGGTTACCAGAGGCTGGGGTGTGGGGGGAACTGTGAAGATGTTGTTTAAGGGTACAAACTTGCAACTAGTAGATAAATAAGTTCTGGAGATCTAATGCACAACGTAGTAATTACAGACAACACTGTATTATAACTTCAAAACTGCTTAAGAAATGAAATTTCTTCACAAAAAAGAAATGATAATTATGTGATGTGATAGAGGTGTTATCTAATGCTACGGTGGAAATCCTATTGCACTACATAAATATATTAAATCAATACATTGTACACCTGAAGTTTACACCATGTCATATGTCAGTTCTATCTCAATAAAATAAAATTTTTATGAAAAATATTTTATGGATGCTGTTTTTACCACTGGAAGTCCTTTGTTAAACTAAGATTTTTGGTTAAGTAGGTCGAATGCCTTCCTTTCCAGGATTCATTAATTGTAAACTGTGTTGGGAGAATAACAATTGCTCTAATTGAGGTAACAAGACAGAAAACAAAGCTGACTCCTGAAAGGAGCTGAAGAAGGAAATAATCCCTTCATACTTTTTACCATATCCATTATTCACACTATTAGTAAAAGAATATATATAAATCAAAAGCCAGGAATTACTAACATTATTGAATAATACTCCCGCCAAGCACTTTACATAGATGATTTCATTGCTAATTCCCACTTGTCATATGAGATTGAAAATATTATTATCTCTATTTTATGGATAAGAAAATTCAAACTTAGAGCTGTTAATAACTTTACACAAGACCATGTGGTTGGGTGTAGTCAGATCCCACAGTGTACTGACATAGCTCATCCATTGAGCTATTAAATGGAGCTAGTAAAACCATCCATTGGCTGGTAAGCCCAATCATTGGTATTCACAAGATTTTCTATTTACTATATTCACTAAGTATTTTCCTCCGCCAAGCTGGCATTATTTAAGCCCTGAAATAAGTTTATATCTGTTCTTCATCGGTATCTTATAGAATATACACGTAAAAGAATGAAAATTATACTGTAGAATCAGTCAACTGCTATGAGAGGTGTCTACTTGAGTTGTCTTCAATCATATTTTAATCAGCATCTGAGAAACCCTAATTGCAGAGTGGATAGAGAGAGCTGGACACTGAATCAAATTATTTTGGCAACAAAAATGGCACAGAAATAGGATAGAAAAGAGAGTAAAACTCCATGTCACATATTCTTTAGTAGTTAACCTGTTAGTTGGGTGGTGATATAATGTCCAATTCAGGTTGAATTTAAGGTTATCAGTGTCTAGTTGTATTAATACATTATCTAGATATGAACTGATTGGTTTTTGATTGGTTTTTGAATAGTTTGGCTTGTATCAGCTGCACACACCAGGCAACATTAAGCTGCAGGACATGTTTTTACTCATGAATTAATTTTTATAAATATGTTCTTTGCAAGAAAGTTATTGAGGCGTACTCCTAGAAAGAATTTATATCAGTTACTTAGTAGAAAATTTCTTTATAATATGTGCTGTACATGATTGGGAAATCTTAACTTTTGCATTTTAAAAATTATATCTCCAGATATTTTTGCAAACAATATTACTTAAAAGGGCATATTTTGCAGAACAAGGTATTCCTAAGAGCCTCTGAAGATAGGAATGCTTGTTAAATTAGCATATTTTTGTTTCTACCAGGGTGTGCCAATTAGGTGGATTCTATCATATTATCATCTTATTGATATTCTGTATCATATATTCATCATCAACTCATCAGCATTCTTGATTCCCTAACTTTCAGATGAATCTTATTTGCATAAGGATAATAACTCATTGAAACAAGTTTGCTCCTAGTGGAATTTTTCTCTCCACGATAGTTTTTCTAATGGAGTTTCTTTGTTTGTTAAATAAATTTAGGTGATAGAATGGAGCCTCCAATATAATTTTGGGCTCTATTATCTTCTTAAGTTTCCATACAAATTGTAATATAAAAATTGAAGAAAACCTTTGTAATAAATAGGAGAAAATATTTTATTCGGATCTAAGTGTTTTCTACTTGTAGCCTCTGGTCTATAATTGACTTACTCTGGTATTTAACTTCTTCTTACTTGTCTTATTGGGTAATTCCTCAATTGTCCATTACCTCTTTGGAGAGAATTTTTGAATTTCTCTACCCTGTGTCTGATACTCTTACACCCTTGAGAGGAATGCCTATTTCTTTTAATAAAGTCCTAATTTTATAATGTTGACATTAGCAATTTAAGTGGTACCTTCATTAAGAAGAAAAATAATTAAGATTTACTGAGTACCTACTACATGTGAAGAACTGGACCACTCAAATTTGAGTTTATTAATTCATTAGTAACTGGATAAAAGACTGATTTATTTTGTTACCTAATCTGTAAGCTACTTTTTATCAGTTCAGAATGGTCTTTTCTGTGATTATTTACATTGTTGACACAATCTATTTAACTCTAGTCAACTTTGATGGGGCAAAGACCAAAAGTGGGGTTAAAGTGATAATGTCAAAATGACAATTGGTTCAAAATGGCTGAGGAACATTGAAGTTTTAAAAATATCTGCTGTCACTGAATTTAGGAGCCATTCTCTTACAGAAGTGGTGGTGTGTATCTGGGTTGGATGGGAGTGTTCCATTAACATAGGAATGGGGAGGAGGGACATGACACCCTTGTGTGAGTAAACTTTTGGGGCACGTGGGACTTTTTAAGTCTTCTAAATACCTTTCAAGTTCAGACTCATTGCTTAGGCTTGTGACTTCAGGTTGAGAGAAGAGATGTCTTCATTCTTGGTTAAGTGATAACTACCATAGATTTAGTGAGGTAGCATGCCCTAAAGAAAAGAGAGAAAACAAGGTGTTAATCTTGGCTCATGGAAAAAAAAAAAAAAGAGAGTTCTTAAATCATCATTTTAAGTTCTTGGCTGAGACCCTCACTCCACCTCGTATTAAAGGACAGATTAACTAGGAGAAAAAGAAACAGAATTTTAAATACATGTATTCTTTCTGTATACAAGGAAGAGACCCAGAAAAAGTGAATAACCCCCAAATGGCTCAAGGCACCACCTTAAATACCATCTCCAGCTAAAGAAAAAAAAAAAAATGTTGGGTAGGAAAGGTCAGTATAAAGGTTACCAGGAAAAAGCACAGTATATAAAGTTATGGTAATTATATAGATTTAAATTGTTGCCTTCACCATTAATAAGTTTCTAGAGATTTTTTCTCATCCTCCACTTCCTGGTATAGAGAGGAAGGCACCCTTACAAATTTCTTCCTTAAAAATGTAAATGTTTCTTACAGAAGGGTAACTTTTACTAGGTTTTCAGAGCTTCTCCTGGGTCTGCAATGTCTTAAAAATAACCAGCTTAAAATAATCCTTATGCCAAAGAGACATACCTGGGGGTGGAGAATTCTGCTCCCCTTCAATATGAATAAAAGACACAGTTTTGTGGGAGATAGTGACTGTTCTTCCATAAAATATGGAAGAAACAGATTTGCTTCACATATTCAATTCTCCCATATGTCCTGCTGAGCCTTTGGTAAGATTAGGTCAGCAATAACACAAATACAACAAGCTGTTAGACAAGTGCAGTATCATTTTGTTTCAGTTATTCTTTACGCAGAAAGATTTGTATAGTTGATTTTTCCAAGATCAATGAATCATAAGCAAATGTCACAAACCTTTACATTTTGAACTAAATGATGTTGTAACTGTGAAAGCAAATCCACACGGAAAAGATTTTTAAAGAGAATTTTCCCTGGTAT
>NW_006776226.1:1170768-1173926 GCF_000442215.2 Lipotes vexillifer | reverse complement strand
GGGAAAGAGATCTTTTTTTCCCCTCCCTTTTCTTAGAGCATTTTTCTTTAGAAAACTTGTCATTTATTTCTCTTTGAGATGTATGTAAATATTTTTAAAAGCTAAGTAAGGTTTTTTGCCAGTTTTAAAACCTTTCTCAAAGATCTGGGAGTCATCTATGAAATATAATAATCAAGGAAGATAGCCTCATAGCCCCCTATTTCCCAGTTTCTGTGGGGAGGTAGGAACTTAAATTTAGCTAGTGCTTGGCTACATGATACAAACCCCTTGTCAACAAGGTATGAGAAATTTATTTTTCCTTTGGATAAAGTCAATTAGCTTTAGAAGGCCACCCCAATGACCAGGTGTTAGGATGAACTGTGTGGACAAACGGTGCCATCAAGTCCTTTTATTGAGGACTAATTATTGTTTATCTCAATCAATCTAGTGGGCTGTATCTGCTTGGCTATATAAAAGGGTGAGGTTATTGTTTTTTCAGTCTTTGGAATCCCTTTGGCAGATTGCCTAAGAAACCCGTCACATTTTGATTTAATGTTTATTCAATAATAAAAATATTTTCTGGGCTTCCCTGGTGGCGCAGTGCTTGAGAGTCCGCCTGCCGATGCAGGAGACGCGGGTTCGTGCCCCGTTTCGGGAAGATCCCACATGCCGCGGAGCGGCTGGGCCCGTGAGCCATGGCCACTGAGCCTGCGCGTCCGGAGCCTGTGCTCCGCAAATGGGAGAGGCCACAACAGTGAGAGGCCCGCATAACGCAAGGAAAATAATATATATATATATTTTCTTTCTTTTTTGGAGAGGTTTTGGGTTGGCTGGGGATTTTGTTTTTAATTATATTTCCCCAACATCACACACGTTTGATTATGTCACTATTTTATTTAAACTTCTTGGATGGCTTTCTCTTATTCATGAGACCAAGCCCAAATCCCTGGTATGGGTTCTACCATGTAGCACTAACATATCTTTTAGCTTCATCTCTTAGTGCTGCCTACATACAAGCCACAGAAAAATGCTCAACATTGTCCTGTCTCCTGAGCATGTTATGCAAATTCAAATATTCATTCAAAAGCAGAATGGCAGAATAAAAAGCTTGATGGAACATTTTCCTAGCAAAATAACAATTTAACTGGTGAAAATTATAAAAATAAATCATTTAAAGCCTCTGGAAATTGTCCTAATGGCTGGAATGGATACATGATATGGAAATACAAGATATAGGAAACACAGGAAATAGAAAAATATTAATTCAAGAACAGCTGCTAAATCTTGGTAAGAACATGAGTCTTTGACATTCAAACTGTGAATTGTTCCCTTACATCCTCTCCTACAGCTCCCTGTTATGGAAACTTTAACCCAGTGCTCTTCTCTGGGCAAGTGCAGTCAAGAATACTGCACTGCTTTTCCCACTAGATCCCAGTCTAGAGCTGGGAAATCAAGCTTAAAGAATCCAAGGAAGATATGATGAAAATGTGTCATCAAATAAATCATATCAGTAAAGGGACAGAGATCATTAAAAATAGAAATTCTGGAGTTGAAAAGAACAACTGATAATTAAAGATTCACTAGAGGCACTCAACAGTAAATTTTAGGTGCTCTCAAAAGGAAAATCAACAAAGGTGGTAAAGAGATGAATAGATTATTTAATTTAAAGAACAGAAAGAAAAAAGAATGAAGGACAATAAACAGTGTTTCTGAAAAGTGTGGGACACATGTATAACTTTGACACAACCAGAAGACAAGTCAATCTACCCAATGGACTCATAAATGGAGAAAAAAAATGAGCAGAAAGTATAATTAATGAAAAACACACATGAGTTCTAACATAATAGTACTTTCAAAGAAGTGTCTATTGGCTTAATTTATCAATTAGAAAGACACTTATAGATTGAATTAAAAATAAGGCCCAGCAATTTTTTTCAAGATCTTTTTCTTAAAAGTATACTAAAGGTTAAAAATAAAAGTGTTAAAAAAGGATACCAGGCAAATAGGAATCATCATAAAAATGGAGGTAATAACCTTAATAATTGTCAAAATAGAATTTAAGGTGAAAAAGAAAATGGGTCAAAGAAAAGAGATCTTATAAAAGGTACAATAGATGAAGAAGTTATATTCATCATAAACATGAAGTATAAACTACTTCAAGTATATATTAATAACTTTTGACAGAACCACAGGGTACATGTAAATCAGGAATTTAACTGGAAATTTTAACATACTTCTCTCAGAAACACTGAGATAAAGCAGTCAAAAATAGACTTGATTGAATATTAAAAACTTTCAACAAATAAAGGAAACCTTGAATTAGCTTCCTGTCTAATTATTTTGAGGTAGGCTTTTTTGTTCATTCAAAAAATAGTTAAACATTTGCCTGAAGTTCATTCAAACATTTAGGAATTATTTATTGAAAGGTGAAAAATTCTCTGCCACAAGAATGCAACTCGGAGGAGCTTCAAGATGGCGGAAGGGTAAGACGCGGAGATCACCTTCCTCCCCACAGATACAGCAGAAATACATCTACACGTGGAACAACTCCTACAGAACACCTACTGAACACTGGCAGAAGACCTCAGACCTCCCAAAAGGCAAGAAAATCCCCACGTACCTGGGTAGGGCAAAAGAAAAAAGAATAAACAGAGACAAAAGAATAGGGACAGGACCTACACCAGTGGGAGGGAGCTGTGAAGGGGGACAAGGTTTCCACACACTAGGAAGCCCCTTCACTGCTGGAGACGAGGGGTGGCGGAGGGGGGAAGCTTCGGAGCCGTGGAAGGGAACGCAGCAACAGGGGTGCGGAGGGCAAAGCGGAGAGATTCCCGCCCAGAGGAATGGTGCCGACCAGCACTCACCAGCCCGGGAGGCTTGTCTGCTCACCCGCCGGGGCGGGCGGGGCTGGGAGCTGAGGATCGGGCTTCGGTTGGATCCCAGGGAGAGGACTGGGGTTGGCGGCGTGAACACAGCCTGAAGGGGTTAGTGCACCACGGCTGGCCGGGAGGGAGTCCGGGGAAAAGTCTGGACCTGCCGAAGAGACAAGAGACTTTTTCTTGCCTCTGTTTCCTGGTGTGTGTGAGGAGAAGGGATTAAGAGCGCCGCTTACAGGAGCCCCAGCCGCACAAGCCGCCGCTATCAGCGTGGACCCCAGAGACAGGCATGAGACGCTAAGG
>NW_006776226.1:1169530-1170656 GCF_000442215.2 Lipotes vexillifer | reverse complement strand
GGAGCCTGTGCAGCCCGCCACTGCCAGGGTCCCGTGATCCAGGGACAACTTCCCCGGGAGAACGCATGGTGCGCCTCAGGCTGGTGCAATGTCACACTGGCCTCTGCCGCCGCAGGCTTGGTCCGCACTCTGTGCCCCTCCGTCCCCCCGGCCTGAGTGAGCCAGAGCCCGCGAATCAGCGGCTCCTTTAAGCCCGTCCTGTCTGAGCGTAGAACAGACGCCCTCTGGCGACCTACACGCAGAGGCGGGTCCAAATCCAAAGCTGCACCCCAGGAGCTGTGCGAACAAAGAAGAGAAAGGGGAATTTCTCCCAGCAGCCTCAGGAGCAGCGGATTAAAGCTCCACAATCAACTTGATGTACCCTGCATCTCTGGAAAACCTGAATAGACAACAAATCATCCCAAATTAAGGAGGTGGACTTTGGGAGCAAAGATATATTATTTTTTCCCCTTTCTCTCTTTTTGTGAGTGTGTATGTGTATGCGTCTGTGTGTGATTTTGTCTGTATAGCTTTACTTTCACCATTTGTCCTAGGGTTCTGTCCTTTTTTTGTTTTTTGTTTTTAGTATAGTTTTTAGCACTTGTTATCATTGGTGGATTTTTTTTGGGGTTTTGTTGCTCTCTTCTTTCTTTTTTTAATTACTTAAAAATTTTTTTTATTAATTGTTTTTTATTTTAATAACTTATTTTATTTTACTTTATTTTATTTTATCTTCTGCTTTTTTCTTTCCTTTATTTTTCTCCCTTTTATTCTGAGCTGCGTGGAAGACAGGCTCTTGGTGCTCCACCCAGGCATCAGGGCTGCACCTCTGAAGTGGGAGAGCCAAGTTCAGGACACTGGTCCACAAGAGACCTCCCAGCTCCACGTAATATCAAACGGTGAAAATCTTCCAGAGATCTCCATCTCAACACCAAGACCCAGCTCCACTCAAAGACCAGCAAGCTACAGTGCTGGACACCCTATGCCAAACAACTAGCAAGACAGGAACACAACCGCACCCATTAGCAGAGAGGCTGCCTAAAGTCATAATAAGGCCACAGACACCCCAAAACACACCACCAGACATGGACCTGCCCACCAGAAAGATAAGATCCAGCCTCATCCACCAGAACACAGGCACTAGTCC
>NW_006776226.1:1148930-1169228 GCF_000442215.2 Lipotes vexillifer | reverse complement strand
GATGAAGGAGAAAAACCTGCAACCAAGATTACTCTACCCAGCAAGGATCTCATTCAGATTTGATGGAGAAATTAAAACCTTTACAGACAAGCAAAAGCTGAGAGAGTTCAGCACCACCAAACCAGCTTTACAACAAATGCTAAAGGAACTTCTCTAGGCAGGAAACACAAGAGAAGGAAAAGACCTATAATAACAAACCCAAAACAATTAAGAAAATGGTAATAGGAACATACATATCTATAATTACCCTAAATGCTCCCACCAAAAGACACAGATTGGCTGAATGGATACAAAAACAAGACCCATATATATGCTGTCTACAAGAGACCCACTTCAGACTTAGGGACACATACAGACTGAAAGTGAGGGGATGGAAAAAGAAATTCCATGCAAATGGAAATCAAAAGAAAGCTGGAGTGGCAATTCTCATATCAGACAAAATAAACTTTAAAATAAAGACTATTACAAGAGACAAAGAAGGACACTACATAATGATCAAGGGATCGATCCCAGAAGAAGATATAACAATTATAAATATTTATGCACCCAACACAGGAGCACCGCAAAAAATAAGGCAAATACTAACAGCCATAAAAGGGGAAATCCACAGTAACACAATCATAGTAGGGGACTTTAACACCCCACTTTCACCAATGGACAGATCATCCAAAACGAAAATAAATAAGGAAACACATGCTTTAAATGATACATTAAAGATGGACTTAATTGATATTTATAGGACATTCCATCCAAAAACAACAGAATACACATTCTTCTCAAGTGCTCATGAAACATTCTCCAGGATAGATCATATCTTGGGTCACAAATCAAACCTTGCTATATTTAAAAAAATTGAACTCATATCAAGTATCTTTTCCGGCCACAACGCTATGAGACTAGATATCAATTACAGGAAAAGATCTGGAAAAAATACAAACACAGGCTAAACAATACACTACTTAATTACCAAGTGATCACTGAAGAAATCAAAGAGGAATTAAAAAAATACCTAGAAACAAATGACAATGGAGAAACGATGACTCAAAACCTATGGGTTGCAGCAACAGCAGTTCTAAGAGGGAAGTTTATAGCAATACAATCCACATTAAGAAACAGAAAACATCTCAAATAAACAACCTAACCTTGCACCTAAAGCAATTAGAGAAAGAAGGACAAAAAACCCCCAAAGTTAGCAGAAGGAAAGAAATCATAAAGATCAGATCAGAAAGAAATGAAGGAAACAGCAGCAAAGATCAATAAAACTAAAAGCTGGTTCTTTGAGAAGATAAACAAAACTGATAAACCATTAGCCAGACTCATCAAGAAAAAAAGGGAGAAGACTCAAATCAATAGAATCAGAAATGAAAAAGGAGAAGTAACAACTGACACTGCAGAAATACAAAGGATCATGAGGGACTACTACAAGCAACTCTATGCCAATAAAATGGACAACCTGGAAGAAATGGACAAATTCTTAGAAATGCACAACTGCCAAGACTGAACCAGAAAGAAATAGAAAATATGAACAGACCAATCACAAGCACTGAAATTGAAACTGTGATTAAAAATCCTCCAACAAACAAAAGCCCGGGACCACATGGCTTCACAGGCGAATTCTATCAAACATTTAGAGAAGAGCTAACACCTATCCTTCTCAAACTCTTCCAAACTATAGCAGAGAGAGGAACACTCCCAAACTCATTCTACAAGGCGACCATCACTCTGATACCAAAACCAGACAAAGGTGTCACAAAAAAGAAAACTACAGGCCAATATCACTGATAAACATAGATGCAAAACTCCTCAACAAAATACTAGGAAACAGAGCACGTTAAAAGGATCATACACCATGATCAAGTGGGGTTTATCCCAAGAATGCAAGGATTCTTGAATATAGGCAAATCAATCAATGTGATACACCATATTAACAAATTGAAGGATAAAATCCACGTGATAATCTCAATAGATAAAGAAAAAGCTTTGGACAATATTCAACATCCATTTATGATAAAAATCCTCCAGAAAATAGGCATAGAGGGAAGTTACCTCAACATAATAAAGGCCATATATGACAAATCCACAGCCAACATTGTCCTCAATGGTGAAAAGCTGAAACCATTTCCACTAAGATCAGGAACAAGACAAGGTTGCTCACTCTCACCAATATTATTCAACATAGCTTTGGAAGTTTTAGCCACAGCAATCAGAGAAGAGAAAGAAATAAAAGGAATCCAAATTGGAAAAGAAGAAGTAAAGCTGTCACTGTTCACAGATGACATTACACTATACATAGAGAATCCTAAAGATGCTACCAGAAAACTATTAGAGCTAATCAATGAATTTGGTAAAGTAGCAGGATACAAAATTAATGTGCAGAAATCCCTTGCATTCCTATACACTAATGATGAAAAATCTGAAAGTGAAATTAACACTCCCATTTACCATTGCAACAAAAAGAATAAAATATCTAGGAATAAACCTACCTGAAGATACAAAAGACCTGTATGCAGAAAATTATAAGACACTGATGAAAGAAATTAAAGATGATACAAACAGATGGAGAGCTATACCATGTTCTTGGATTGGAAGAATCAACATTGTGAAAATGACTACACTACCCAAAGCAATCTAGAGATTTAATGCAATCCCTATCAAACTACCTTTGACATTTTTCACAGAAGTAGAATAAAAATTTCACAATTTGTATGGAAAGACAAAAGACCCCGAATAGCTAAAGCAATCTTGAGAAAAATGGAGCTGGAGGATAAAGGCTCCCTGACTTCACACTCTACAACAAAGCTACAGTAATCAAGACAGTATGGTACTGGCACAAAAATAGAAATATAGATCAATGGAATAGGATAGAAAGCCCAGAGATAAACCCACGCACATGTGGTCACCTTACCTTTGATAAAGGAGGGAAGAATATACAGTGGAGAAAAGACAGCCTCTTCAATAAGTGGTGCTGGGAAAACTGGACAGGTACTTGTAAAAGTATGAAATTAAAACACTCCCTTATACCATACACAAAAATAAACTCAAAATGGATTAAAGACCTAAATGTAAGGCCAGACACTATCAAACTCTTAGAGGAAGACATAGGCAGAACACTCTACGACATAAATCACAGCAAGATCCTTTTTGACCCACTGCCTAGAGAAATGGAAATAAAAAGAAAAATAAACAAATGGGAGCTAATGAAACTTCAAAGCTTTTGCACAGCAAAGGAAACCATAAACAAGACCAAAAGACAACCCTCAGAATGGGAGAAAATATTTGCAAATGAAGCAACTGACAAAGGATTAATCTCTAAAATTTACAAGCAGCTCATGCAGCTCAATATCAAAAAAGCGAACAACCCAATCCAAAAATGGGTAGAAGACCTAAATAGACATTTCTCCAAAGAAGATATACAGATTGCCAACAAACACATGAAAGAATACTCAACATCATTAATCATTAGAGAAATGCAAATCAAAACTACAATGAGATATCATCTTACACCGGTCAGAATGGCCATCATCAAAAAATCTAGAAACAATATATGCTGGAGAGGATGTGGAGAAAAGGGAACACTCTTGCACTGCTGGTGGGAATGTAAATTGATACAGCCACTATGGAGAACAGTATGTAGGTTCTTTAAAAAACTAAAAATAGAACTACCATACGACCCAGCAATCCCAATCCTGGGCATATACCCTGAGAAAACCATAATTCAAAAAGAGTCATGTACCAAAATGTTCATTGCAGGTCTATTTACAATAGCCAGAACATGGAAGCAACCTAAGTTTCTATCAACAGATGAATGGATAAAGAAGATGTGGCACATATACACAATGGAATATTACTCAGCCCCCAAAAGAAACAAAATTGATTTATTTGTAGTGAGTAGGATGGACCTAGAGTCTGTCATACACAGTGAAGTAAGTCAGAAAGAGAAAAACAGATACCGTATGCTAACACATATATATGGAATCTAAAAAAAAAAAAAGGTCATGAAGAACCTAGGGGCAAGACAGGAATAAAGACAGACCTACTAGAGAAGGGACTTGAGGATATGGGGAGGGGGAAGGATAAGCTGTGACAAAGTGAGAGAGTGTCATGGACATATATACACTACCAAACGTAAAATAGGTAGCTAGTGGGAAGCAGCCACATAGCACAGGGAGATCAGCTCGGTGCTATGTGACTACCTAGAGGGGTGGGATATGGAGGGTGGGAGGGAGGGAGACGCAAGAGGGAAGAGATATGGGGACATATGTATATGTATAACTGATTCACTTTGTTATAAAGCAGAAACTAACACACCACTGTAAAGCAATTATACTCCAATAAAGATGTTAAAAAAAAAAAAATGCAACCTCGATCTTCTGCTTTCAATTCTTGTCCAAAGCATTTAAAAGAGTGGAGATCAGTAGCTCCATTGAAGTTAATGTCTCACAGTAAAAATATAAGCCTTCTTCCAGAATCTTTGGCTGCAATTTGACGACTTTTATGAATCATGATTTGTTTATATATTTTTCTTTGCCCAAACAGCAAAAACAGTATTACCAACCATTGCAGATGTTCCATTTCTGAACAGAGGATCAAGCGTTTATTTTCAGTTAAAGATTTTAATAGCAGAGAAATTCGGGGGATTTTGAAGATTCTAAATGGAGCTCTCCAAATAGGAATTCTTTTTTGATGTCGTCCAAGTACATATAAGCTGAAATCTAGGAGTTGACTGCACAAAGAGATTTTAGTAGTTTCATATAGCTGCATGCTGATGAGAAAAGACAGCATCCCTAATTCTTCATGACCTTCTCTAACATTAGAAAACAAGTGTTTATAGAGTGGGTGATATCATTTATCACAGATACTGCTTCACTTTTTTTCCTGAATGAGCTACAAACCAGCTTACTCATTGCCAGGAAATATGGTTGTATCAAGGTCTCTCCAACTGTGAGCAGCTCTGTTTGACAATTGGAAATAGAGTATGTGATATTGTAGGATGCTTTGCAGGAAGGGTTTGATTTAGGATAGCTTGAATTCCCATGCTCTTTAAACGAAGCCATCTTCTCATGAGAAATTCAAATACTGCGACATATTCTCAGGTTCTACACAGCTGAGCAGCTTTTGCAGCCTTAAGCACTTTAGGTGACCACTGGCAAAAAGTTTATTCCTCTATAAATACTATGGTTTTATGGCCAATCACGTTCTTCAGTGAAATGAAAATCAAAAGTAATTTTAATTTTATTTAACCTTCTCTACTTTGATGGTTTCCAACTTAAGTTATACCCAATATAAACAATGGCAAAAAGATGTTTTAATTAATTTATATCAACCAGAAACTATTCTAAATGAAATATGGTGTGAGTAATGACTATAGTCACATATGTATGCACAGTGGCATTTTACGCCATTTAATGCAAGGACATAAAAACATTGATGTAACATTTTCTTCATTTCTCAACATGACAGAAAGATAAATCAAAGAAATTGGTGTGTGTGTGTGTGTGTGTGTGTGTGTGTGTGTGTGTGCGCGCGCGCACGTGCGTGTGTGATTGTATGTGGTGTATTTTCTGGGCTATGCCCTGTTCAGGGAATTCCTAATGACCATTCATAGATAAAAGGTTAAAGCTCCTGATCCAGAGAAATTTTAAAGAGTCTACTTTTACCAAAATTGGGTACAAGATCAGAGATATGATTTGTAACTCAGATGTGAGGCTAGTCCTGCACCTCGTTGGCCTGGACTGGAGAGTGAGGGGTACTTAAAGAAATGTCACTGCGGGGCTTCCCCGGTGGCGCAGTGGTTGAGAGTCCGCCTGCCGATGCAGGGGACACGGGTTCGTGCCCCGGTCCGGGAAGATCCCACATGCCGCGGAGCGGCTGGGCCCGTGAGCCATGGCCGCTGAGCCTGCGCGTCCGGAGCCTGTGCTCCTCAACGGGAGAGGCCACAACAGTGAGGCCCGCGTGCCGCAAAACAAAACAAAACAAAACAAAAATTAATGTCACTGCTTTCATTGAGTAATGCCCCCTTGCTCAAAAATCTGTAATTAATCTCTATTTTAGTCAGAATAAATCAAACTCCTTAATTTTGGCATTCAAGACACATAATTTCTAAGCTTATTTTCGACTGTTTTCTAGCAGAAAATCTACATTATAGCTAAATGGAACTACTGAGTTATTGTATATATGTGTAGCACTTCCTCACCTCCATTAAAAACATATTTTGTTCCATCCACACTCCTGTTTTTTTAAGGACTAAATATTTCTCATCTTTCACAATACAGTTTAAATAGTATGCCTTCTATATTGTTGGCCTTAATCAAGTCAGTTTACAAAAAATCTCTTCAATCTAGAGACTCTACTGAGATTTTTCTATGCAATTCTATTGATAGTATGAAAATTTTCACATTTTATCCTGTGTTCATCATATTTATGTATTTTTATTAATACTGTCTTTCTTGATTTATCCTTGTAAATTCTGCATTATTTCAGTGCTTTGCAAGCATTAGTCATTCATTAGCTACTTATTGAGTGAATGAATCAACAAGTGAAATAATAATGAAGAGTATTTTTTTTTCCTTAATAATCCTTTAGTTTGGCTTATGTCGCTTGTCAACTCAAGTTAGCAACTACTCTTGCTGTCAGTAATTTCACAGTTGATTATCTGTTTAGCAGCACGTAATGAAAAAGCAATTCTTAGCTGAGAATACTGATTCAAAGAATATTTGTTTTGCTGTAGTTGATGTTATGCAAATAACAAGTTTTTAATTGTCAAGATTTAGCAATATTAGATTTTTTTTTAAAGAGCCTTGAAATTCTAGTTAGACAGAATCACACAAATATGAAGTCTTAGGGCTACAAATTTTATGTTAAAGCCTATTTATGATTAATGCATAAGGATCTGTTGTAAACGAGGCACTGTGTACAGACTTTACATCAAACCGCAGAAGAGCCCTTATATTAGATGTAACTCCATTCCTCAGATGAAGGTATAAGGTCCACAGAGGTTAGGGAGGTTCACGTCATACAAGAATTGACTGTTAGTTTCAAGATTCATATCCAGGTCTGTTCTCTTTCCACTGTAGTAAACTTGCTGTTAAATTTAATGCAATTGTAACATTGGGGATGTTAGATATAGACTATTTGCTATAGTGAACAAAATCCTGAATCAGAAGTCCAACAATGAGGGCTCCAGAAAAGAAAAGAAGTTAAGCTGGCGTGGGTAGGGCTATAAAGAATTCATACTGGGAAGATAGAATATTATGATGTGTAAAAGCAAAATTCAAACGGTGCAACTAGTGTTAACAAACAACATAATTTGGGGCAAAGTCATAACATCTTTAAAATGAGATATTAAAAGAGAGCCTCTTCCTTTAATATAATGAGCCTCTTCCTTTAATATAAATTCATTTTTCCAATCATTCATTGTTTCAGAGCAGCAAAATCCCTCTTCCAGGCTACCGAATTGTTACCTTCTCATCCTCCTTGTCCCCTTCCTCCTCTCTCCTCTTTTGTCTGGTTTTGTTTTTATGTGTGAAAAACACTTTCAGGGTTTTTTCTAAGTAAAATAATACATATGTTTGACACTTAGGAAATGTTCAATAAATATTCAATAAAGAATAGGTTTTGGGGGGAAATTATTTATCAACTTTAACTAAGATTGGGTATATTACTTGCTAGGGCTCCCATAAAAAATGTCATAGACCGGGTGGCTTAAACAACAGAAATTTATTATTTTTCTCCACAATTCTGGAGGCTAGAGTTCCAAGATCAAGGTGTCTGCAGGGATGGTTTCTTCTGAGGCTTCTCTCCTTTGCTTGCAGATGGCAGACTTCCCACTGTGTCCTCACATGGTCTTCCTTTGGTCTACGTTGTTTGTGTCCTAATTTCCTGCTCTTTTAAGGACACTAATCATATTGGATTAGGATGCACCTTAATGACTCCATTTTAACTTAATCACCTCTTTAAAGACTTCAGCATATCAATTTGGGGGACACAATTGAGCCCATAACGCTCACGGACTGAGACTATAATCCCAGGAAATAATATTTTAAGAACAAGATTAAAGATATGTGATAGAAATACTGGAATGCCATGTTATGGAGAATGACTCCATACTGTATATACAACTGAGGCATTAGCATTTTTGATCAGGTGAATTATGAAAAGAGTGTTTTCCTCCCAGATATTTTTGGTTGTGACCAACCATTTAATAAGTACTTAAAATACAATTAACAAAATGTAGAGTAATGTGGATTACTTTTACTTCATGAGAAAATTATAGGCATAAATGTGCCATTATATGCATGATCTAAACTCAGTTCAGCACCAGAAATCGTGTGATATTTTGTTCATACTGACTGGAATTCATCTCTTTTAACTTACTTCTACTTTTTTTTTATCATCCCCTCAAGAAAACCACTAATCCTTAGAAAACCCTGAGACAGCCAAGAAGTTGCTTGTCTTTTCAAAGTGAGCCTGTGGATTCTTCCTAGTCACTTCCCTTTCACAGAGTTAACTAAGCCATTCCCATTTTAAATACCTGTCAAGAACCCAGACTTAGTGAAACATGAATCTTTTTAGCTTCTGTGATGGCATGTAGAAGCTTTATTTCTATCTCATTTTTCTCAAGGGTGAATGGCTTCTTGCTTTGTTTTCTTTCCATGACTCAACAGAAGAACCATCTTCACTCTAAGGAAAAACACTAATGTATCACTATTAAAAGGAGGTTACAGAGCACTGTTTCACTTTTTTCCCTGCTTGATTTCATCATCAGCTTTAAATCTTTCTTACTGAAGGTATTTCTGAAAGGAATCTGAACTTTCTCCTGTTGAAATGTTTAAAATATGTTTTGAATATAATACTTTTTCTTTTACCCCTGATTCAACTATATTATTTGCCACTGCACAGCAAATATTGATTACTTGATTATTTATAGTCTAACAGACAACACTTTTATTAAGAAGAATGTTTTTCCCCTTATTATTAAAAGCTCATATGTTAGGGTCTTGAATTAACTTCCTTTAAGAAAATCATTTGGAAGCCCATATTTCTTATTTTCTTTTTCATTTTGAAGATGAACTGTTCACTCTTTTCTAATTCACATAGTGCAGATATGTCCCTTATGCTTTTTTTTTTTTTTTTTTTTTTGCGGTACGCGGGCCTCTCACTGTTGTGGCCTCTCCCGTTGCGGAGCACGGGCTCCGGACACGCAGGCTCAGCGGCCATGGCTCACGGGCTTAGCTGCTCCGCGGCATGTGGGATCCTCCCCGACCGGGGCACGAACCCGTGTCCCCTGCATCGGCAGGCGGACTCTCAACCACTGCGCCACCAGGGAAGCCCGTCCCTTATGCTTTGCTGACACAGCAAACTTCTTTTCCGTGGTGAAAATTTGTTCACTTTGTTTTCTCTCCAACTGATCATTTTAGTTACGTTGCTAACAGCTAATATATACACACATAAAAACAAGACTAGATGAAAGAGAAGAGTGAAGAGGAAGAGAAGGAAACAATTTGGTAGGCTGGAAGAGTTTTTGCTGCTCTGAAACAATGAATGATTGGAAAAATGAGTTTATATTACAGGAAGAGACTCGTTTATTCCTCCCCAAATCATTATTGACTAACAAAACCTGAAACCAGTATAAGTCAACCATACACACACAGAATCTGCCTGTTCTCTTTATATCCCTGATAGCCCATAGTAAACTTGGAATGACACATTTCTTCTGCATATACTTGCATTTCCCTGTGAAGCTTTGCAGATTGTTACACTGTGTATGAAATATGAAATGCTACAGGAGGCCAGGTATCTGAGAAAATCATGTTATAAAGCTATGCTGTGATTCATCTGCTTTGCCTGTTCCTGAAGATATAGGGCCTTACTACACCAAATCCAGATATAAATATTTTTAAAAATGTATTTTAAACTGAGATTCTGAGAACTTTTTCTTAGATAGGCCAATATCAATTGCAGTAAGTTTTAGGATGGGTTTCTTTTCCTTACACAGTCAGCCCTCTGAGTCTGTGGGTTCCACATCTGCAGAGTCAACCAAATGTGGATATTTTTTTTTAATTCCATAAAGTTCTAGAAAGCAAAATTTGAATTTGCCATGCTGACAACTATTTACATAGCATTTACACTGTATTAGGTATTGTAAGTAACCCAGAGATGGTTTAAAGTATACATAAAGGTGTGCATATGTTATGTGCAAACACTATGCCACTTTATTTAAGGGACTTGAGCATCAGCAGATTTTGGTATCTGTGGGGGGTCCTGGAACCAATCCCCATGGGTACTGATGGAAACTGTATATCGAGTGACTCTTAAGAAGGAAACATATAAGGTATTTAAGGAGAAATATTAACCCTGGGTTTATGGATATAATATTGTCTTTCTGTTTGTTTGTTTGTTTCTGTTTTTTGGTATCCATTAACATGGGTGACTTAGCAAAGCAATTGTGTAATGCATGCCCTGGTAAATGTGCAGACACCTCTTCTGCAGTCTGGCTCTAATAAAGTATTAAATAGTAAAGACAAAAATAAGTTGTTCCAGAAAACTAATACCAAGTGTTTCCTTCTTTTCTACATTAATTTCTGGTGTATTTAAAATGAGGAAATTGTCCTCTAAAGGGATGTAACATAAATAAATCTGTTGTATACATAATGATATACCTTAGGAGCATGAGGCACTCTCACCCTTGCTGTTGATGTCAAAAATTTTTCAGAAACATGACCTTTGGGATTATTTTCTTTTTCTTTTTCAAAATTAAGATAAAGCCTATTGTTATTGACTGAATAGCGTACCTCCCAGATTCATACGTTGAGGCCCTAACCCCTAATGCAACTGTATTTGGAAATAAGGCCTTTAAGGAGGTAATTAATAGATTACCTAATAGATAATCTAATATTAATAAACTAATATTACCAATCTAACAGAACTTGGGTGCATGAACATAGAGAAAAGGCCATGTGAGGACACAGCAAGAAGGTGTCCATTTTCAAGGCAAAGAGAAAGGCCTCAAGAGTAACCAAACCTGCCTACACCCTGATTTTGGACTTCCGGACTCCAGAACTGTGAGAATATAAATTTCCATCGTTTATACCACCCAATCTGTGATATTTTGTTATGGCAGCTCTAGCTGACTAATACAGTCAGACTTTTGGTAATGTGGAACTTGCATCTTCTGAAGTCAAAGTACCATGGGGAAAATGTGCAAAGTGACATGTAAAGCTGCTCCTAAAGAAACGTTGCAAAATCCTGTCCTCTAATCTTTCTCGGTCAATTTCACAATTTTTATTGTCTTTCCCCATGTAAGACAATAATTACCTAGGAATGTGTGTGTGGGGGTGCCTTGTATCAGGAGAGGTAGGCTAGGTCTGTGTGCCACCATGAACAAAAATAAGAAATATATTATTTTGTTTATGAGCATGAGACAGCAAAAGGCTTCAATATGTAAAAGTGAAAATTAATACTTAGGAGAAAATAATCCAAAATACACTTAGAGGATGCTGGAATCTACATGATTAATATTCAAAGGAATACATGGAAGAGAATTTTTGACCACTCTCTTAGGCTGTTAATGCTTTGTGCTTCTGTGTAGAAAGAATAATTTGGGGTATCAAAAGAAAAGTGCAGTTCAGGGGAAAAATGTAATCATCGTGTGATTTTTGCACAAGATCATTGTATGTTTACAAACAGAAAATTTTACATAATTCAAAGGATGATTTGAGGAGCCTGAGAAACCACAGATAAGGGTAACTAAAGTAATCAAAGTAATTTGGAAACAGGAAGACTGCATTATGAGCATAATATAAAGGATCGGTACCTATCAATCTTCGAAGGTAAAGAGAAAGAAAATAATTAGAATCTACATTGTTATTAAGGGTAGAAGGTGGAGAGTAGACTTGTTCATAAGATCAAATCCAATAGATATAATAGATACTCCGTGAAGCTTGAAAAATTTTAATCACATAATAACACTTACTTAAAGAACTTCAAAGAGAAATTTCTTTTTTATATGGTAAATATGAACCTTTTTTCCCTGCTAAAGTTAGACTAATTACATCTAATTTAATGTTATAGTGTATCAGTAGTTATATTATTTCCAAATAATTGATGGACCTTGGTAGAAAATACAGCAATTGTGAAGAAAAAACCCAAATGCTTCTCTTCTTTCCATATATCTAATAATTGAACAATGACTCATATCTCTGATAGACCCTGTGTATTTATACAGTAGTGCTTAAGTTAAAAAAAATCTTTGTTAGGGTTTAAATATTTTTTTAAAAGCTGTGCAATATACCATCATTGTTGGGGTAAATTCTCAGGATATTTGTTCTAATGTAGTTGGACAAGATGATCCATTGAAAAAAAAAGTGCATAAGTTAGGACCTGATGTCAATGATGGAATCTCATGGAAAATAGTTCTTTATGATTCTTGGTTAATAAACACACCAAAATGAGGCATTTTAATTAAGACCCATGGTAGAGATATGAAGCTACATTTTCAAGCCTGAAGAGAGACTGGGAATATATCCAAGAGGCATAATGAAGAGATACTACTACTTCTGTGATGTTTTAATCACAAATGCTTCTGTTGTTTTATCTATCCCATACTGAGATACAATAAAAACTGACTTTTCTATACACTGGTAGTCAATTATATGACTAAAGGAACTGTTGGTTAGACCATTCTAAAATGAGTGCATTATTTAAAATATCAAAATTAATTTATATTTAATGATCCTTTTCTTCATTTAAACAGTACTAATAAAATCTTTCAAGACACTGTACGTTTAAAATATATATAAGATTCTTTCCATTATGGCTTGTACTCTAGCTTTCAATTTAAAACTAATTTCAACACACTGTGATTTAATTTAAAACTCCAGTTAGTGACAAAGGATATTCTTTAGAGGAAATCAATGAGTTTTCCATATTTTAAAATAAATAAGTAGTAGGAGCATTGTGAACAAGTGCTTTATTTGTCAGCACAATAGGTTTACAACTATATTTTACTGTGTTTTTTCTTCTTCTCTTAATGTAGAATGCCTTTAGTCACCTTTAATATCCCAGGTTAACAAAGATTCATATTTTTAATATAATGTCATATATAGTTCACATAATTCATAACATAAGAATTGTTTTTGTTGCTTAAGATCCCTCAACTTTCTTAGTTTCATTATTTCAAAATAATAAAATATTTTTAAAGTACTTTATAAATGCTACAAAGGAGAGAAAATTAAAATGTGTCTTGGTCATGTGTTCAAATAACAATTGAGGAGGACCAATTTTAGTAGCTGAAGCAGTTAGGGAAATATGAGTCTCTAAGACACAAAATTCTTCTTCAAAGCCGGAATATGTGACATTTTCACACGTATGGATCAACCTTTTATCTACCTTACTTTGCTTCCAGAGGCACTTACTTAATCCTAGGATACAATCGTAAAGAAAGAGGATAAAGCAAACTTCAGAATTCTAGACTAGGCACCCTTGACTTTATGACGTTTCATGATAGTATAGTTCTTTGAAATTTGAAGATTGTAAAAGCATAAAAATATGGAAGGCTCTCATCACATGAACAAGTTAGGGGAATCAGAAACACACTCTAGAATACTGAGTATTTGTTTAGGCCACATTTTACACCTACCCATGGGTCAAAACCAATTTGAAATGAAGAGCACACCATTTTTACATTCATAAACATTTTCAAGTGAATACCATCTCATTTTAGTATTTTATAGAAAAGCAATTGGAAAGAAGATAAAAATATTGTCTTACATATTTGCCTTGCATAACCCTCAGTTTTTTTAAGAGTTTCCAATCTTCTGGAGATATTTCAGAGTTAACAGTTATTTTTCAGAAAAAAAAAATAGCATGCAGTTACATAATCTTCTGCAGAGGCAATGACAGATCTTTTGCAAATAAATCTTTTCTTATTAGTGTGTCAGCAGCTTGTACTTTTGCCAGGTTAATCATTTAGCCAGTTGAAATCTAGCATATTTGTTTTGCTGGTTTTGGCCTTGTCAGCAGTAATGCAAGTAAAAGTGGTTTTCTTAATACATCCATTTTTTCTCCCTTTTACCTTAGTTATTAGAAATAAACTCCTGTTCAGAGGTTTTTTTATTCCCCCTTGGGGAAATTACTTTTTAAAAAAACATGTGTGTGATTTAGAGGATGTTTAATTTATTAAGACTTCTTATTCTATAAACTGGATGAGTTCTCAGCAAATCTTCAAAATAGGTATGGTTCCTATTTCCTCAAATTCTTTTACAAACTTTTTGTCAGGTCCTCCGCAATCCTCTCCAGCTGTCAATCCAAAGGCATCCTTGAAGAGCGTAAAGTAGTTCAGGACCACCTCCTAACTTCTCTCTGCCATATTCACCAATGTAATTAATTAATTAATATGTGTAGTAGTGCTCACATGCCAAAAGAAAATAATTTGGATAAATTAATCACACTGAAATTAAATACACGAACTGTTATACACTGCTGGTGATGGTACAAATTGATAGATACTTTCTGGAATATATATATCTGGCAATATATTTTCAAACCTTTAAATATTATGTAAATTTTGATCCAGTAATTACATTTTGTAGAGCTCTATCCCAAGGAAATAATCAGAGATCAATTTTAAGTTATGCAAAAAAGAAAAATGTGTATCACAGTGTTATCATACAAGTAAAAAAGAAAAGAAACAACTTGTGTTGAGCTATGGGGTATTGTTCTATAAATTGAATAAGCAAAATTACATGATGGAATAATATGAAATAGGTACACACGAAAACATCTGCTTTCAGCAATTTGGTGGGCTGTATACTGTGAGGTCCTTCCACTATAAAACAACTAGATTTTCAATGAACCATTCCTTTTCATTGATTTATGAACTTCAAAGAAGTATGGGAAATCTATAAAAATCACCCATCTTCATTCACACCTAAACATAAACTATATGGCAGCATCTCAAAAGGCAGCAGGACCATCTGCCACTTGGCAGAAGTAAATCTTACATTAGGTCTACAGTTTTCAAAGGAGGCTAAACTGATCCCAGATAGGCACTACCATTGATTTCTATCACAAGCAAAAACCTTTCCTGGAGTAAAAGATGCTCAACTCAGGCTTTTAAAATTCCTGAGACTATGGTAAAGAAAATATGAGATGGCAGGCAAAGATCCCTAACTCACAAGGAAATAAATAGACATGTTTGAGAGACAATAGTAATAACCACTAGATACAATGCCTATTTATTTCATATATTTTAAAATCAAATACAAGACATTAATTAAATATGTATGTATATATGAATATGACATGAAAAAAATCTGAAATTTAGATAATACAATTATTTTTAAAAGACAAAAATAATTAGAAAATATATCAAATATTAATATTTAAAAATACATCCTTTTTGAAATAAAAAAGAAGACTTAATGGGTGGGTAGACAAAGTTGAAGAGTAAACAGGAAAACAAATCTGAAGAAATTAACCAAACAGATGAGGAGATGAAAAATACAAAAAATGAAAAGTGACATGTAGGGTACATTGAAAAAAATATAACACACGTCTAAAATCATTATTCCAATAGAAGATTGCATTAGATATTTATTACTGTGTTGGGCCGAACCCTGCAGGCCTGCAAGGCCTGTACTTGCCCAGCTTCAAGACCAAAGAAAGAGCCCAAAGTCAGCAACAGAGACATCAATGGTTTAATGGACACGGGGAGCTTACACGTCTGAAGCAAGGTCTTGGAAGACACCCCATCGTGTGTGGCAGATGGTGGGCAGGACATGGCAGCAGTCTTTGCTCCTGGGGATAGGGGGAGATTAGCAGTTATAGGGGGAATTGATGTCAGGTTGGTTCATTAGCTATGAGGGAATCCAGCAGAGGGGCACACCCCTCACCACCCCTTCAATAAGAACAATCACTAGCTGGGGCGAGGGCAACTATGTAGGAAGGTTGGTCAGGTGGGTAGGGTGCAGGTGAAGCAGGCACTGGTCCAGCAGGGGATATACAGAGTGCAAGAGAATAGCCAACTTGGGTGGCCTGATCATACATACTACATCACAAATTATCCCCAAATATAGCAACTTAAAACAACAATTATTAGCTTGTTTGTCTCCCTCAGGGCCCCTTACAAGTCTGCAAATTGTTGGCCTGTTGGCCGGGACTGCAGTCTCTGAAGAATTGACTATGCAGTAAGCTCATTCACCATTCTTTTGGCAGGAGGCTTCAGTTTTTCACCATTTGGGTCTTTGGAGAGAGAGAGAGAAGAGGAGAGGGGCTGCAACAAATCACCACAAACGAAGTGGCATAAAACAGCACGCATATATTGTTGTACAGTTCTGGAGGTCAGAAGTCCTAAAATCACTGTGTTGACAGGGCTGTGTCCCTTCTGGAGGTTAAGGTGTAATCCATTTCCTTGCTTGTTTGCAGCTTTCAGAAGCCTCCTGCTTTTCTTGCATACGACCCCTTCTTATCGCTCCAGCCTCTGCTTTGTTCATCACATCTCTTTTTCTGAGTCTTTTACCCTCTTGCCTTCCTCTTTCAAGGACCCTTGTGGTCAGTCACACCTGCATCATCCAGGATAATCTCCCCATCTCAAGATCCTTAACTTAATCAGAACTGTAAAGTCCCTTTAGCCATGTGAGGCAATATATTTACAGATTTCAGGCGTTAAAATGTAAACATCTTCTGGGGCATTATGTCTACCACAGCCCCTTGTCTGTAAAATGAGGGTGTATGATATCTACTTCTTAGGGTTGATATAAGGATTAAATGAGTTTAGTTTTTTTTTTTTTTTTTTTATTTTTAGCACTTCAGGGTATGGGTTAGCACATATGAAGTGCTATAAGAATGTTTGATAAATAAAGTAAAGCACTGCATGATCTGGCTTTCTTATTGTTTAATTACTTTGGGTTTGTGATCACTTCTGTTTTTACCAACTAGCATGCTTGTTTTATTTGGGCCTCTCACTGTTGTGGCCTCTCCCGTTGCGGAGCAACAGGCTCCGGATGCGCAGGCTCAGCGGCCATGGCTCATGGGAGCAGCCGCTCCACGGCATGTGGGATCTTCCCGGACCGGGGCACGAACCCGTGTCCCCTGCATCATCGGCAGGCGGACTCTCAACCACTGTGCCACCAGGGAAGCCCATGCCTGGTTATTTTTGATTGAGTGCCAAACAGTGCACACGAGATCTATAGAGATAAACTGAAGTGTTAGCTTTCTATTCTATTTTATTCCTTCAGAGAAGATGTGCATTTGCTACTGGCTGGTGGCTAGTGAAAATCACTAGCCAACCTGAATTAATTTAATCAAATAAAGGATTGAGACCACGGTAATCTGGGCCTCAGACCTCTTAAAGATTCTCAGGGTATTTGCCAGGTGTCCTCTACTTGTGAGTTTAAACTCCAGTCTTTGTCTTTCCCATCTGTCTGTGAAAAGCACTGCTCAGTTACCCAGCCTCTGAGTCTTCTCCAGAATTTTGATGAATTCAAAAGATGAAAAGCAACTATAGACACTAACCTCACCTCTCTTAATTTTCTTCTAAATCTTTCTCTTATAATTCTTTACTACTTTGGCAATTTTCTGATGCTTTCTAATAAATATACATTATATTCTCTCCAGTTATTCTCCTCATTTTTAGTCAGCCATTATCAATAGCCAGAACTGAGTGACTGGATTTTGTTTCTAGATCACATGCTCTTTAGAAAATAAAAATACTTCTCTTAAGAAATAGTTCTCACACTGCCAGCATCCTGATAGAATCTGAATGCTGGATTATGGAAAACTAGGTGATGATGTGACCTGAGGCACTGAGTTATAGGTCAAGGAGGCTAGCAACACACTTTCATCAAGTGAAATTGTATATACTTGGCCATGCTGAGTAGATCCTGAAGCCACAAAGAGAATGTCACAATTATGTCAATTATAGCATAGTTTCCAATTGTTAAAAATTGACAACTTCTTATATAAGGAAATTTTCATATCGAAGACAATGGAATACGATAAAGCTTAAATGCATGAACTAGAATTTTTTGTATCTACCTGAATGCTTTAAATTAAAAAGTTATGAGACAAGTGAGTCTGTAAAAATATATACTGTTTAACACAACTTTTTGAAGACTAAGGCATATTAAACAACACTACACATTTATTATATATGTATACATTTTATATAATTATATATTTTATATATTATTTATATACATGAAGTAAAATTCTAAATACACTTGCAGAATTATCAATTATAAAATTCCCTAGAAATGAACAGAGGAGAATAGGTTTAGAATTATATAGAGGGCTTCAACTATATATATATTATATATATAATATATATGTGTGTGTATATATATACATATATATATATACACATCTTAATAAATGAAGCAAATATGGCCAATTTTTAAGATTAGAAAAAAAACAGGTTGTTACACAGTGGTACTTAGTAGAACATTCTCTAGACTTGAATTATTATGTGTAATTGAATTATTTTATAATACAAAATAAAATTTTTATAATAAAAAGCTTTCTTAGAAAAACTTATTTCCACACAGTGCCATTTATATACCTTTATATTACTAATTGTGTAAGTTTTGTGTTTGCCTCATTCCAATCCACTTTCTGCCCTTCTCTGCCATATTCTGCCCTAGGAGGCCAAGCCTTTAAATTTCCTTTGATGACTGTCTTCTGGTTGGGTCAAGCCAACAGGAGTCACTGTCAGATTGTACTGGAATGGAGTAAAAGACCACAGTGTTTCTTCCATGCTCCTTTCTTTCTTCTTTATGGGGTTTCTGGCAGTACCTGTATGCCATCTGACCACTCCTCCAAAGCCCTGCTTCTCAGTGAGCTCTGATAATGCACTTCTTGTCTTTTCAGCCCTAGGAATGGTAATGGCTTTGCATTGATGCTATTGGTTTCTCACCATTCCTTACTTACTTCCTTACCCTGCTCATTCCTCTGTAAGCGGAGTTCTTTATACATCTGCTCATTGAAATATTTGTGTTTCCTGATGGTACCTTGGCTTATGAATTTATGAAATGAGAAAGCAAAATAATACAATAGTACAAGTGGTAAAATCTATTAAATATATTAGTTTATGCAATGTAAAAAAATTAAAAAGTGTATACAACTATTTTAATTAGTTGCTGAATTGACAAGTCTGACTTGTTCACCCCAAACTGTGAAATATTTTATGGTCTATTTGGAGTGTCCTAAGCCATAACACAAACTGGTTTAGTGATAGTTGTCAGTTGTATTTAGGACAATTAAAATAGTACTATTTGCAAATGTAACTTTCAATATACTAAATGATTATTTTGAAAGAGACTATAGTAATATCTGTTGTGATCATCAATCCAGTGGTCAGGTTTTAATGTGGTTACAGTGATGTGAAAATTTAAAATGTAGCAGTAATATTATTATTCACTTTCCAAAGATTATTCACTAAAAATAATATATCTCATTAAAAGCCCAAGGGTTTTTGAAATGGAAAGTAACCAGGCTCCTTTAGCAAAACTGATTAGTCTGTCTTCCCACTTCAGTGTGTCTATCTATTAAAGCCAGACTAATTAGCAAAGTCACTAATGAGGTTCCCACATCTGCTGTAAAGAAAAAACCTTTTCTTAGCAACCTTGTTATTAAAATAGTAGGTCAGACTAGAGCTCAGCTTGGCAAAATTCTGCAATCCATACTTGAGAGATGTAAGCATATTTTCCTTTACTGCCTGCCATGTTGCCTGGTGATAACAGCATCTTAGTTCAAACAAATAATTAGAGTTGATGATAACCCTAATTAATGACTTTGCTAATGGCTTTGCTTGTTTAGGGCATTAAGCCAAGTTCCTTGTTTAGCATCTTCATACCTACTAACCTATATGAAATAATTAGCAATTCATTGACTCAGTCTTAAGGCATTACATGATGAAGAGTGACGGTATCCTTGAGGCGCTAACTAATGATTTTGCTTGTCTATTCTACATTCTGGCCAGATCTTCTGCTGTGATTTTTCATCTTGGGCTGGGCATTCCACTCCCATGAACTCATTTTGAAGGAAGTGACTGACTGCAGGTACTTCTGTGAACACTGATCACCTGGGGTCACAGTGAAAAGAAGGGCACCTGGATGAAAGACCACCTGCTTTCTTATTGTCTATGAGCAGAGCTTCTGCACAGTACTGGCTGGTGACAGCTAGACCATCAGATCCTCCCACTTTCTCTTTGAATTCAAAACATGCAACATGTTTTAAGGGCTTAGAGACAAGAGATCATGGCCCCTCTAAAGAGCTGAAATAAGTTTAGATGCACAGCAGGAA
>NW_006776226.1:1145519-1148234 GCF_000442215.2 Lipotes vexillifer | reverse complement strand
GCAGGAATGGCTAGAAATGAGGTTATAAAGTCATAGCTTATATACTGGAAGGTTTCTAAACTACATTAAGGATTCTGCTCTTTATTGGAATTCTTGACAGATATAAAACCAGGGATCAGACTTACATTTTTCTCCTTCTCTAGATTATTACATTAAACGTTGATTGACTGAGGTAACCTAAGCATGTTTCTCTTATAACCTGGAAGATGAAAGCTAACTCTCTTCTCATTTGACTGATCATAAGCTTAGATGATAATTTTGTTTTGTGCTCTGGGTGGACTCATTCTGTACTAGACTTGAGCTTTTTACTTTTTCCCAAGAGCAGATGTTTTAGTCTCAATTTCTGCCCCTATTAGGGAGCTTACTTTAAAACAAAAACAAACAAAAAAAACCTACCCTTACACAACTTCTCATTTCTGGTAGACCATCTTTTACCACCGCCTACAGCCTTACATCTACAGGCTCTTAATTCCTGAATGAGATTCAGGGTCAGAAGCTTGTGTCTTGGCTCTGCCCCTTGCTAACTACAAGACTTGGCACCATCTCATCTAAATCCCAAAGTCTGAATTTCTTTTTCTGTAAAGGAATATCTTGTTTATTATACTTTAGAGATTTATTGTGAGGGAAAATTAGAAAGTCTAGATGAGGGTATTAAGAATATAAGATGATGCATGAACAAATTATGGTAAAGTGAATTTGACTCATATATATTATTGAGGCCATGGGAGACAGATCACAATCCTGGGCTTTAGAGTCAGATGAGTTTCAGTCAAACTTTGCTACTTAGCATCTGTGTAAGCTTGGGCAAATTAATGAACTTCCCTAAACTTTATCTATAAACAGAGATGACAATATACTTCACAAAGTTACGATAAAGCTTTAATGAGGTAACATACATGAAGATTTTAGGGAAAAAAAGTAACTGGGACAGAGTAAGCGTTCAATAAAAGGTTGTGATTACTCCATTAAGTACTAAAACCACTTGGCATTTTAACATTTATTTTAAATTATAGGAACCTCTTATAATTGACTTTTCAGGGCCTAGGTACATTTATTTGTTTGTTTTCAAAATTTACTGAGCCCAACCTGGTCCCAGGCCTGGGTTCCAGCAGGGCATCAGCTGGGTCAGGGCACCTCACATAATTCCAGCAGCCCGGTAAGCAGGCAAATGGGAGCCGGGACAGAGGGAGAAGAGGCCGCCGCGGTCAGGGGTGAGTCACGCGGGAGCTAAACCAGCGCCGCGGATAAAAGGTGGTAGGCAGAGGGGCTAGGGGCGGAACCGGAAGTAGTGCCACCAGTCGGGCGGCCCTTTCAGCCAATGGCCGCGTGGTGGGGTGTCTGACGTCACCTGAGGAGAAAGGCGGGAAGCCCAAAAGGCGCGGGTTACCAGAGCGTCCTTCTGCGTTACTAGGTGTTACTAGGCGAGTTACCGGGGCAGTGCAGTCGGGGAGAAGCGTCTCTTCCAGCTTCTCTTCCACGGGTTAACCAAGCTCAGGTACACCACACCTTCAGCCTGAGGACCGCCTCGCGCCCGCAGCTGCTCTCAGTTCTTATAATTGATTTAGAGGTCATAGCACGCGGAAAACTGATTTGGATAGAGTGACCATCCTGTAGCAAAATAGCCTTTGGTAAGTAAAGCTACACACTAAAAAAGGAGTTAATAGGAAGTTAGCAGCTATTCAGGAAAGTGGGAACAGAGTTTTTCTTTCTGTCTTCCACATTCAGCTTTAACCTTAGTGTTGAACTCACTGTATGCTGTTTACTAGGTGCTGTTGAATAGCTAAGTGAAGGAAAGAATGAATAAATTAAGATCGTGTTTTGCAAAAGAGTCCTAGGATATTCAGGTCACTTTATGCATTGGGGAGTAACGTTAGAACCTGCAGGGGTATAAGGTGAGTTTGCTGCTCTAGCGGTAGCTCTAAGGAGTGGACTCAGAAGTCTTTGGGGCAATAATAAATCAGTAAACAAGATGATAATGATGATGATGATGATGGTGGTATCTAACATTTATTGAGTGCTTAATAGTACCAGGCACATTTTCGAATGGTTTACTTATATTATCTATTTACTTCTTTAAAACCCCTGTGAGCAAGTACTATCCCTATTTTTGTAGGAACAAACTAAAGCAAAGAGAGAGTAAAAGACTTGCCCAAATTTACATGCTACTAAATAAGCACTAGAGGAAAATAGGATGAGAGAAAATGGCCTGATTTTACCTACACCCCAGGTTCCAGCCAGGTGGCGAAGGAATCCAAAGAACCTCCCTGCTCTCCGTAGGTGCTTGTAGGTGCCCTGGAAAAAGCTGGCACAATCCAGGTGTTTAACACCCCCCCTCCCTAGAGACTGCAGCCAAGGAAGTTGTGTGCCTGCTTCTTGGAGAAGGGTTTGTCTAAGTCAGTTGCCAACGTGCCTGTCATTGCCTTCTCAGACCTGGAGCAAGGAGGGTATGTTCTATGCCCTGATATTTCTAAGGACTGAAGTTGTTGGATACTCTCAGAAAGAGAAACAAAGCAGCTATACATTCCTAGGTTTTTAAGGAGAGGAGCTAAGATTGGCTTAGGACACGGGTAAGTGCTAAGAAAAAGGAATCATAAAGATTTTAGGTGCTGGGCTTCCCTGGTGGCGCAGTGGTTGAGAATCTGCCTGCCAATGCAGACAACACAGGTTCGAGCCCTGGTCTGGGAAAATCCCACATGCCATGGAGCAACTGGGCCC
>NW_006776226.1:1122477-1145223 GCF_000442215.2 Lipotes vexillifer | reverse complement strand
AAAAAAAAAAAAAAAAAAAAGATTTTAGGTGCTAAAGATTTTACATCTTCTTTTCCATACTTTTCCAGTTTCTGCTTCTCAATGAGTAGTATCTTTTTATGTGTTTATGTGCTCAATTGCTGTGGATGTATATAAGCTAAGGCCATCACCAGGAAACATACCATCTATGTTATAACCAATGAGAACCCAAGAGAAAGAAGAAACATCAGTATTTTCTATTCACACATATGCACAGGCACATGTACACATTTAAATTTTCTACATTTTTAGATTGTGCCGAATCTCCTTTTCATAATTACTTGAAAGTTTCCATTCTCTTCTTGTCTTTCCTTTGTTATCCTTCCCCCAGGGTCTGGTTGGCTATGCTTCTATTTATCATTTCTGCTCTCTCATTTCTTTTTACCAAGTCCTATTTGTCCTGGATTTTCACATTTTTTTCCCCCCTAGCCATGGAAGAATATATAAGGCAAACAAGTGTCTCTCTTGTAAATACTGATCACATTTCACAGCATAAACTTTAAAGTACTATTACCCAGCATTTAACACAGCATCTGACACATAATAAGTATTCAATAAGTAGTCCATGTACAAGTGTCGAATGATGGCTCTCTCTGCTCCCGTGTACTGCAGAGAGGGATAAAGAGCTTGAAGGACACAGACTACCTTATCCTGCCCTATAAATTACTATTGTACCAAATAATAGATGTTTCATTATTAGTTCAAATTAAAATATAAACTTCTGGCAATAAGGAAATTAAACTTATTCTCATAGAAACTTAAAATAATCACCTTAGGACAGTTTGGGACTGATTAAATCCCGAAACAAGTTATATTGTTAAGTATTGAGACTCATGATCATATAAAATTCCATATAAGGAGAGTTTGTCCTGGAACTTCTTTTAAGGTTTTTACCATTGACAGTTATATGTAGATCAGATAAAATTATCATTCTGACTACACACTTTAGAACGTGGTTCTATAAAGACAAAAAAGTGGCAAAGATCCTAAAATTATAGTGCAATTTCAATAATAGGACTTTCTATTTTAAATACTAGATAATAAGAATGAAGTATATTTGCATTTGGAAGCTTATAAACAGAATTTGGAGTCTTGGTCTATTATCTTCAAATCTCAAGTGTTTCTTGTATATTTAATTTTTTAATACTATTAGCACTATTCCTATAATATTGTCATCTTGAGTGCTCTATTTAACTTGGACAGAAATAACTTTCATTATGCCCTGCTTTTTCTTGCTGCTGATTTTATCCTGTTTTCCGATTTTGTATGTGGGACCCTCAAATCTCTAATCTGGCTCTTCTTTCTTACAAGGTATCTTTATATTCACTTCCAAAGGTGTCCATTTCTTCTTAAAGCTTAAACTATTATTTTCCATTGTCACTGTTTCTCCTAGAATTTGATGATTTTGGTCACTAACTTGTGTCTAATCTTAGGAAAATGTCTTAGTTCTTGGAAGTAGGGACTTTTATTCCAACTCTGGGAGAAAAAGAAATCCATTTTCCTGAAAGTCTCTGAAACTAACTGTAAATACCCAGAGCATGCAGAAGTTATTAACCTAGTAGTTTCACTCAATTTAGAGTCTGAATTGCTCACCAATGATTGTGCCTCATTCTCTTCCTCAATGTTTCTATCTAGTCCTTCTCTTCAAACAACAGTTTCTTATTTACTGCTCTCTCTCAGTCACAATCTTTTCATTCTTCAAAGTTTCCATGCCCCACTCCCTTACCACTTACCTCAACAGAGAGGAATTGTCCTTACCAGTTGGCATTCTCTGCTCTCTTTAGACTCTTCCTGAGACTCCTGTATAACCATCCTTGGGAGTGAATGACATTGGGGCATAGCTAAGTGGTAAAGTGATTATGAGGCTAAGTAGTCAGTCATGACTTTCTGTAAAGGAAAATCAAAGCTTTTACTATAGTATATCAAGTTAGTGTAAAGGTCAGTATAATTTTCATTAATCCTGAAAACCTCAGATGGAAAGAGTTACACCCTGGAGAAACAATCTGTTACAATAACTGCTTTAACTTTTGATCAGAAACTCAGGCTTTCTCCATCTGATTGGATCATATTTCCTGTTTTCACACACACTAACTTGCCATTACCAAGCACTACTTTTTACTCTCAACAGATTCTTTTTCTGCTCTTTGTCCCCATTTCTCAACAACCTCATGTCATACATATAAGAACACACACACACCATGCTACTTTTCCAGTTTGCCCCAAACCTACCCATTTTCCAACTTAGTCCATATTGCATCTCCTTATTGAAGTGTGGCTGACCATCCCAAAACCCCAGCACACCACCTCTGGTGTGAAAAGCCAATCCTCCCACACGCTTCACACAGTATGATTAAGTACATGTTAAGGACCTAGTAGGTTTAAGCTAATAGTTTAATCTTATTTAAGCAGGCTTTTTTTTTTTCCCCCCAGACATCAACCGGAAGGAAAAATTGGGGTAGTCAGTATGGATATTTGCCATGATGGCCAATTTTGGAATAGACATCCAATGCCCATGGAATTTCCTATAGTGTGAACTTTGCCTTCTCAACTTAGAAGCCAGAAACTCACTATCCCAGTCCTTCCTCGTCATGTGATTTAGCCTTCAACTACCAAACTGAAAATATAAGAACTACATGGCATCTATTTTCTCACAGAAGTGTCTGTCTTTCTGGAGAAGGAGAAGTGAGGCTCTGGCATGTGTCCTGCCTCAGTGTTGGAAGCTGCAGCGTCTGTGCCCAGGCATAGGAGTTAAGTCTCACTAGAGCAACCTGAAGGTATGGATTGGGCTTTGTTTTGGCTGTTTTATGTACAAGCTTAACTATGTGACCCACTGGGAAGTTATTTTATGCTCAAATTGGCTAGAGTGGATAATGTTGTTTGTGAGTTAAAACTGATATCTAGCCACAGAGCCATATACCTTAAAATAGCAACATAATCAAAATAATTAGTCCATTCTGACATGGAATTGTCACTAGTTCTTTCTTTTCCTTAACAAACTTCTTATTCTGTCATTTTTTCCCCAACATCATATAATGCCTCTTCTTTTAGCATTTGTCCTTAGCTGACTAGATTTTTTAAGTCACTCAACTCCTCTTGAAAGTTGCGTTTTGTGTGTGTGTGTGTGTGTGTGTGTGTGTGTGTGTGTTTTGTAGTTATGGAATGGTGATGTAAAGGATGCAGATTCTTGCATCTTTATATCTTGTAGCAGGGACTGAAGACACAGATGTATTAAGATCAACTGGAAGTTTTATAAAGTGATTTCAAATTAACCAAAAGTGAAATCATGTTCATAAATAAAGTCATTGTTTTTCTCTTTTTAAATGAAAGTCTGATACATAAATACACTGCTTCTAGTTTTTATTAATCTAAAATGTTTAAGTATTCACTATAGGCTACTCGGTTCCTAGAAATGGATTAATTTTCTTGAGAAATTACATTTAGCTTTGAGTTGTGTCACAGTCAGTTCTTAAGTTTTTTATTTTTTTTTTCTGAGATTATTCAGATATCATTCTATGAGAACTAGTCAAAAGACCTAATTTGACGTCTGGCTCAAACGTGAACTTGTGTTGCAATGTTGACAAATCTATTTAATCTCTCTAAATCCTACTCTCTTTTACTGGATGTTGTCGGTGAGATTCTTCCACAAGCAGGTTATGAGGTCAACATCTGTGGAAAGCAGAGGAAAGAAGCAGGAAAGGGCAGAGGTAGATCTTGAACTGTGATGCAGGCCTGACAAGTCTTAGCCAACCCTGCAAGGAGCTTTGGAGCTAAAATGGCCAGTCAGAGTTGTCTGGCATTGGGCCAAAACTAGATGTGGGCTAAACGAGAAAAGATCTTGCCCTTGGTGAGAGTGGCTCTCTGCAGTTGAGCCAACTCCTGAAGGGGCTGAGCTCTAATAGGCATCTGCCAACAGCACGCCTAGTAGCTGGGGCAACAAGTCCTTCCTTAAAGGGATAACTTGGGCAGCTCAGTGTCCACAGCGCTATGTAAATAGTGACAGTAGTTATCACACCTCCGCCAATTACCACAAGGATAACACTTTTGAAAACAGTTTGAAGAATATAAATTACTATGTAAATATTATATAACTATATCAATATCTGGACATTTTGTTTGATTAATTCTTAACGTAATAAAATTCTAAACTACAGCAATTTTCACTTTAAAAATTACCTACAAAATAAAATTGAAGAATCAGATTATTTTCTAATAATTTTAACAAAAAAGTCTGTAACATTAAAAAAAAAAGGATTCTGATTTCTTCTCAATTTATTGAAAGTCATCTTCTAACCATTCAGGACATGAAAGGAAGTGAAGCTCAGGTATTGAGGTACATGTGAGGGTGAAGCAGGAATTGGAGGTTGGACCAGCTATTGCACGTGCACCTACTGTGGTCAGTTTCATCTTCCGGTACCTGAGCTGTTACAGGAGAGCTGGGGGGAAGACTGAGAATAGATCCTGGTTTGCTCTATGGAGTGCTGCAGAAACTCACAATGAAAATATCCAATGATGTATTTCAATTAAAGACTCTATATTTCATTAATCTTTTGCTAAAGTGTAGAGAGTTGTACTTTATAACATCTTATGATATTTACTCAGTCTCATATCTCTGGTTACATTAAATTTTTTTATTTTTATATTTGCTTTGGCTTTCTTGCCTTTTTTCTTGGTTAGAGTTTCCTGAGCTTTATTTATTTCTCGGGGTTTTCAAAGAAAAAAAATCTTTGATATGTTATATCTTTTTCACATTTTTCTTGTTTTTTATTCCTGTCTCTATACATTCCTTTTTCCTGATTTCTTTCTCCTAGGCTCATTATTACTATTTAAAAGTCATTATGACTGCTTTAAAATAATGTTAATGACCATTATTTATTGGAAACTTGGTCTCTGCAGTGCTAAATATCTTGTAGACATAGCACATTTACTTTATTCTTTTTTTGTTTAATGTAAGCAGTCCCTTTAATTTTCCTATAAATTGGTCACATCCCTTTAAAAATGTAAAGTTCTTATTACTTACACTTATTCTTTAAATAGTCTGTGAAGGAAATTCTTATTTCCTTTTCAATTTAAATTTATTTAGAAGAGAGTATGTTTTAGTTTCAAAATTGTCCTATAAAATTTAACTCGAGGCATCTGGATCAACTGGGGCCCTGACATTCAGCGAGTCATACCAGGATTAAGTAGGCCACACAAAGTGAAGTCCTTTATGCTAAAGTTGAGATGTCATGCCCTGGGCCCTCTTTTGAGCTTCTTGCAGTTGTGTGGTAAGAAGACATAGGACATGTCTGTTAACCTTTTCTCCTTCTCTTTGAATTCATGCAGCTGGATGGTAAGAATACCAGTGTCTTTTTGCCCCAAGGTGCTATTTCCTCTCTGTTTTCTTTTATCTCCAGTAGATTTTGGACCAAGGCAACTACCCTAGCTGTGATCTAGGCAGCCTGACCAACTACGTATGGGCGCATTGGCAGTGGGGACAAAGATGGTTAATTTCTCCAATTCCTTTGATACTCAAAGATATATTTTAGATTAGTCTTTCCTTTCACTCCAAGGGTAAAATCTTGCTTCACACTTTGGAGTCTTCAACAATTCCTGTCATGGTCGTGCCAGGCCTTCTGACGCAAAAAGCAATATGGGAAACATCAGGGCTAGGGTGAGTAACATTACTCATCATGTCCAAGGCATCAAACTGAAATGTTAGGGAGTGAATCTTGATTTGGGACGTGCTGAGGCAGGTCTAGGGTGCGGGGGTGAGGGCTTTCCTTAGTGACCTGGGGTTCGAAAGACTGCTTTTCTTCCCATTGGTAGAGCCCCATTTGAGAGGACCATTCATTTGTTGCTGGGTTCAGAAAAGCAACAGGCAGGTGGTACAGGCACTATTAGGTAGAATAGCTTTCTATAGCAGTGTATGTGTGTTTGATTATCTTCCCTTCCCCTCCCTTTTTTTTATCATTTGAGATATTTCTCTAGGGAAAATAGATTCTAGCATGATAGGAAAAATTTGAGGAAATAAAGATTAGTTTTTCTTTTATTGGAATAGTGAAACTAGTAATAACTAATTAAACAAGTAATCTTACTTGGTATTTTGAAATAATTCTCTGAGCATCCTATTTTTGAGAATTGTATATACTTTCTGAGTTATTGAACATCAGAGAAATTGTTTTTTAATTTTTTTCTAATTCATAACAAATCTTATTTTACCATAAAATTTGAGGTCCATAGTATTTGTGTTTGGAATTCAGGACACATATTTCATTATTCTCTTACATTTTGTGGTTCAGAAATGTTTAATGAAAATTTGATTTTATTTTTCTACATAAATCTCTGTATATAGTCTTCATACACACACACACACACACACACACTCTCTCTCTCTCTCTCTCTCTCTCTTTCTCTCTCTCTCTCTCCAGAGCTTTAACTTATCCATAAAAATGGAGAAAAATTTCCAACTTCTAGATTTTTTCATTCTTCTACCTCTTTTCTTTTTTGTTAAGCAATATTTTTTTTTGTCCTAGATCAGGGAAAGTAATTTAAGGTGTTTTAAAAGATAACTGATCAATTTTTGCTGTATCTAAACATTTTTGTTGTATTAATTGAAGTACACATTTTGGCAACTAAGTTTTCCATTTGAAAGCAATATTTGAGACCTTAGATTCTTCCTGTGTTAGAATATAATGACTTTTTGAATTTCGTTGATTATACAAATTGTAGCTGTTTGACATTTTTAACTTTCCTGTAGTCGTTCTGTTCCTAGGGAAACAAAAAGTTTTATTTCATTCTGAAAAAAGAGTCTCTTTTTAAATTACTGTATAGTTTCATATGCTAGCAATATTTGTATATTGTTTTTCCATTATATAAGAATATCTGTTTTAAAATTTGGTAGTTGAGAAGGCCTCTTTAATAATTAGGATAGATTTTCATTAAAATATTAAAAACTCATTTAAAGAAAGATATTTAGCGTTGTTCTACATCCCCATATGGGAAATTTTACCATGAAAAATCAGAGGTGTATTTTCAAAAAGCTTTTGCCTATGAGATAAACAAACTGACAATCATTTTAACCTATTGACATTTTTTAACCAAAGATTCTTATAAGATTGCCTTTGAAATGAATTCATATGAAGAGATAAAGAAAATGCAAATTTGCTCTTAAAGAATATATGTAATATCTATATCATTAATATATATATTAAAGAATATATATGTATACATGCACATGTATACATATATGTATAGTAACTAAAAGCAAAATAATATTATAGACTTTGAAATTAGGGATATAATTTTTTCTGAGCCACTGTGCTTTAAAAATCCCTAATAGAAGCTCCACAGTCACTTCTCTTTGCTTTTGGGCATATGTGGGCTTAACATTAATCAGATTGAATTTTACAACTGACTGGCTTAAGGAGCCTAAATAAATGAAGCTAAAATAAACCTTGTTTAATCTCACAGGCTCAAATTGATGGTATACTCCCAAATCATGTGGTGCCTCTCAAAATGTCATTATATTACTAATTTTTTTAAAAAAAATTTTTATTGGAGTATAGTTGCTTTACATATATTACTATTTTTGTTAAGATCATATTTTCCTCCTTAATGCAGGTGCTTGGACACCTATCTTTGGAGGCAAGCTATCTGGCAGTCTTTTAAAACTATTTGTCTAGTAATGAAATAGATCTAAGTACTAGGAAATAAACTCAACAGTAATTCCTATTCTGATGTTGGTAATAAATGTATCATTTATGATTAATATTTCTTCTACTAATTAGAAGAAATCAGAAATAGAGTTAACAGATTTTTAGTGAGTTTCACCTATCAGGAACACAGTAAAGATTTATTGAGTAAATAAAAGTGACATTCTAGTCAGTTGATTCTCTACCTCCTTTTTCCTTAAGGAAAAGTCACCCATAGTGGATAACATTTATATGCATGACAGTACTCTGGAAGCATTTATATTTTGATGAAACCAAAATTATTTTTTAAGGAAGTAAAGCTCCTCCATAATTTATATTCAGCACAACCATCAAGTCCTGAAAAGAGTTCCTCTGTGTGGGCTGAGGCTGAACAGATACAGAGTGTGTTCATTTCCAAGGACACTGTCCGTTGTTCCACATCCTTTTCACTCACACAGGAATAAAGAAATAGCAATGCAAATGACAGATAGTCATTATGGGGATAATATCAAATTCCTCTAACTCATTCAAAATAAATTAATTATGGTAAAATGTTTATGTTTTGATGTATAACAAACTAGTTTTAACTAATCTTAATATACCGGTGGGTTTTGATGCCACTATGGAGAAAGCTTCATGGCTTTAATCCTGCCATGGAAGAGAGGGACACGTGAGCTGTTTTGAATAGTTTGACAATTTTAAAGGCAGAAACTATCCTTATATATTAGGAGCATTATCTTTAAAAATAAGCAAAAATTAAGATCATACATGAAAACAAATCATTTGTAAAACCCCATTTACTTAAAAGGTTAATGCATAGTAAACCACTCTTTTAAAAGCACAGAAAAGTACTTTCTCTACTCTTTCTTATGAGGGACCTCTTTTGTTGTTGTTCTATTGGGTCTTTCTTTTTCACCCTAATTAATAAAAATTAGGGTGGTAATTTTTTTTTTTTTGCGGTACGCGGCCCTCTCACTGTTGCAGCTATGGCTCACGGGCCCAGCCGCTCCGCGGCACGTGGGATCCTCCCGGACCGGGGTACGAACCCGTGTCCCCTGCATCGGCAGGCGGACTCTCAACCACTGTGCCACCAGGGAAGCCCTAGGGTGGTAATTTTTGACCTCTTCCTCTAGCAAAGAGATATAAAGTGTTTATTGATTTATGCGACTTAACAAAAATGATCCAAATTGTTATCTGACAAGTTTTAGGTAAGAACAAGAAGAAATGAACAACCTGAGAGATTCTTGTTCTGTTAATGACCAAAGACTAACACTGGCACATATCCAAAAATTTACCTTGCAGGGATTTTATTTTTTATGAGAATATAAGAAAAAGTTGGGTTTTTTTGAACTACACAAAATTCTATAAATACGTTTCTATATATCTCTTGCACCTAAAGGAATTTGTCATTGAAGGAGAGAGATGGGTGAATGGTTATAAATCATCACTAAAAGAGACCTGATTTAGAATCAATAGGGATTTGAAATCGTTACTCTGTCCACTAGGAGGAAAGAGCTGAGATGGGGTGTCAGGGAATTGGGGAGCAATCTTAGGAATGGGCTGGGGAGTCATAATAGGAGGTGCTGTTGGACTTCATTCTTGTGTTATTCAGAGAAGCTTAAGTTCTCTATCCTGGCATAATCAAATGGGACATTTATTGCTCGTATTTACAGATCTTGGTCAGGACAGATATATAGCTGATGGTTTTAGGGAAGACTAAGAAAAAAAGAAACTAAATGTTATTAGGATTGCGTGTGTTTCTGTTTCTCTCTGTGTTGGCTTCATTCTCTACTAATACAAACGGGCTGTCTCAGTGCCTTCTGCTCAAATACTTCCAACCCAGTAATCAGAGGTGGAAGGGAAACTGATTGGCCTAGTTTGGAACATTTACCACATGTGTGACTAGGGGAGTAGGACTTTTTATAATAAGAAGAATGGTCAGCACAGGACTGTGGGCCCTGTAAGCCAGATACTAGCACATCAGCTAAGAGGAGGTTTTCTTTCTACAGGATCCAAGTTAGAGACTACACGATGTTTCCCGGTCAAAAGCACTGAGTGTACTATGAATGACAAGGGTCATTTGAAGTACATCATTTGTATTTGTTTAAAAATAATTTTAAAATAATGTGCTTAATATATATATTTTAAAATAATGTGCTTAATATATATATTTTAAAATAATGTGCTTAATATATATATTTAAAATTTTATGGAAACTAGTTTAATTTTAATGTTGGCAAGCACTGAGATAATATTTCTGAATAATAACGGAATTGACATTAGAAGGTCAGTGAAATAATAAACATTTATCAAATATATATGTATGTATAATCATTTAAGAAGTTGCTCATGAAGTTTTTAAAATCTAGTTAGAAAAGCTTTATATGCACTTAGGCTAAAATTTAGAAAAACTACTTCAAAATATGGATTTTGTTCAAGTTCAGTTATTTTACTATTTACTGTACCATTAAGAAAATGACTGAATTTAATTTATTTAGTTCATTTATTTATTTGGAATTTTCTGAAAGCAGTTAGTCCTCATTATGATTTCTCAGGCATAATTAGTTGCATACTAACACTTCTAGCTGAGATACAGAAGTATATGAAAGGCCTTTGCTAGTGTGCTAACAACCAGAAAAACATGGACAGGAAAAGTCTCCTTTTCTTTAGGCTTAGTGAAGAATAATGGATGCAAATACAAAATAATAAATAAATAGATTAATACACAAACAAATTTTAGAAATGCAAATACAATATCTGAAAAATTTTAAAAATCTTATGTAAAGATTTTTTAAAATTAGAAGACATGCATATAAATGTGCTCCAACAAGCAAGCTGAGCAAAACAGTGTAGCATCATGTATTTGTCAAAAGACTCATTTAATTAAGTATTGTAGAGCAGATGTAATATTTTTGGAAAACATTTATTTGGCATATATGATGATGTTCTGTATGGATAAAATTTTAAAAGGCCTTAATGGAATATAAATAAGTAGAATGTCAAAGACTGAAAAAAATATTTATGGAGCAATTTGGAAAAACAAATATCAAAATGCAATCCCTGGTGGACCTGGATGACTGGCTGCTGGGTGGAGGCTGTGGAAATCAAAACAGAAATTGGTGGACCACTAGGAGGGAAGGGCAATAATTCAGGAGAATAAGACTAATGCCTTGCACTAAGAGATTAGCGACAAAAGATCCATTATCTTGTAAACCTCTATTAATGTGTAGCCTGTTGAATCACTACCAGTGGTTTTAACGTCTGTCTTGTAGCCTGGTTAAAAGCTGTGCTGTCTTAATTAACATATTCATGGTTTCCTTCAACTGTGTAATCCTAAACTTAGGTTGTAGGAGTTTTTGTCTTGAAATAAGTGATTTTAGACCTTGTGATGATAATAACGTCTGTACCCTAAACTCAGCTTTTAAGCAAGCTTGTAAAGTTTTTGTCTAATTTAAGCTTTTCTATGTCAGGATGTATAGAGGGAACTGGGAATTCATAATATTTTATGGGCAATAAACTCAGTTGCTTTCTGAGTAGGGAGGAAGTTATGGTTAAATGAGATAATGCACTAGAGAGCAGTTTGATCTCTTTAGAGGAAAGTTATACAAATTATTACTTTTTTGTTGTTTATGCATATAACCACTCCATTTAACATGCTTTTATAAGATTTTTTTTTAATACAAGCAGAATTATTTCCTCACTGTCAAACAATCTGAGACTGGCTTTCACCCAATATTTTAATTTTAGTATATATTTTCTCTTTGTAGATATGTGTAATATGTGCCATGGAAGACATTTGAATGTACATGATTTTCTTCTCTTAAGAACACTCAATACACATGTAGTAAATTGAGTTGATTATTCACTTTCCAAGGAATTCACAAAAGGAAGTTAATCATCTTACAAGTTCCTTAATAACTTTATTAAATTATCCAATTATGAAAATATTCCATTGAAAAACATATTTACAAATATTTCAGAGATATAGTTATTGGATAAAGAATGTATTTTTGACTTACTCTGGGACCTTTACTAAAGTCTTCTTTATAGGACTGCTTTAGTCTCTGCTTCCTGTTTTTACTGCCAAAAAAACACCATATAACACACCTCAGGGATAGAATTATGGCAAAGCAAAGCAGCCTTTTATACACTCTCATGTGAGAGTGCTACTGACATGATACACTCTGTCAGCTGCCATTCTGCATAACTGTCAGGGATTCCCCTGGGTTCATCTGCAAAGTTTGATTTCTCACTGATTACCTCTGAAAATTTAGCTTCCTTTAATTCAACTTAAAAATCTCCAAATACAATTTCATGATACTATTTTAAGACTGTATTTTAAAACCCAACTGCATTACTATGTTAAATAATTTCTGGCCATGAGTCCGTCCATTCAATTATTCATTCACCTACAAGTATAGTATAAGAGACACTATACTAGATCTATGAAATCATGTAAAATGAAGTCCCTTGTATTGAGAATCTCACAATCTCACAGTCCAATGAGGGATAAAAGATACATATATATATATATATATATATAGTATTTTCATTGTGTATGTACACAATATATACACACACATATATACACATATGTATGTGTGAATGTTTATGTGTGTATAGGTGTATGTATATAGACACATATCAAAAAATGCTGGGATGAAACTATGAACAAAGAACAATATTATGTATATATATTGAGGAAACTGAGACAGAATTAGGCCTACTTAACTTAGAATTTTATACAGGGACTAGTTATTAGATTTTACCCAACTTAAGGAACAGAATTTTGGATCTGAAAGGATACTATAGAATGACATGAACAATGCTAATTTGTATTCTCTGGCTAAGGACTTTTGAGGAAAGAGAAAAGGAAAACATTTGCTCTGAATACACTTGTGCTAGATGCAAACTCTCTAATTAGAAAAAAATATATGTATATATAAATTATTTTACAATTTTACATAGAACGAATAATAAATAACATGCTATGAAATCACTAGTTGCCCACTTGTTGAATAGTTATGAATCCTTAAAAAGTGTGGATAAAATATGTCCTCACCCAAAATATATTTCATTTGTAATACAAAGGTTTTGCATGCTTTTGTTTATGGATATCAAGATGCATGCATTGATACTACCTTCTGTTTCTGGAACCAATTTGACAAATCACAGAAAAACTTTGTTCTTGTTTATGCAAACAATAATCTTCATGTAATAACTTTTAAGAATGGATATATTTTCCTTCAGTAAGTGCTGCTTGATGTTGCCAGCTGCTTTATTTGGCTCATGTAAATTGCATTTAGCTGCTGCTGCAGCTTCTGCCTCTCCAACTTGAGCATTCTGTGTCTGGTTCTGAGGGACCAGTGGTCTTTCACTCACTCCAGTGTTGGTTTTAAGCCCCCTTTGATGAAAGAATCACTTTCTGCTGAGAGCCTGAGATGACACTGGATCTACCCTTTGTGTAACCCGATGCATCAACATTAAGAACTGCACTCTAGAAAGAGGTCATGCATGTAACTGTTTAGTCATTTCATGCTACAATGTTATCCTTCCAAATACAGTAGAGGAAATGATTAAACTCAAGGGGGGACTTCAAGAAAGTCTTCATAGAGGAGATGACGGGAGTCAGAGCTTCAAGGCTGAGGAGGCATTTTCCCGCAAAGGAGGTGCAGAAGACTACGTGATCATTCTACAGAGCAATGCACAATAAGGGCCAGTTCAGCAAAGGAATGGACTGTTTACTATCTAACTGTGCATAACATTTCTTTCCTTTTATCCCACAAGACTTTTAGAGAAATCTCCAATACAGGGAAAAGATGGAAGAGGAACAAATTCTTTCTGACCAATAGGCTTTCACATACGCTACTCCTCTGCTTGGAGTGGTTTACTCCTTTCCCTACACAATGCACCTATGCCTCTCCTGCATTCACATCCTTCAGTTCTCAATTTGATGGTTATTTCCTATAACAAACCAGCTGCATTAGGGCATATGTCGTATATGTTCCCCCAGCATCCTGTGCTTCTGTTCAACAGCACTGACCTCACTATAGGTACTTATCCTTTTACTTGCTTGAAATCTCCACCATACCATGAAGGAAGGAACTGTGTTTAAACTGTGTTTCATTTATTACTGTACAGCCATTTGCCTCGAACTCCAACTTGATTTACACTGAGTTGTATTTTTAAAACCTTCTAGAAGGGTTCGGGATCAACAATAACTGCTCCATATAATTAGCATCCAGAAATACTTTATATATAGATAAATGCATGCCTATATTCAGGAAAAGTAAAAGAAGACATGCTTTCAGGTTTATATCAATTTCATTTTCAGTGACACCCAGGTCTTTATCAGGACCATGTCACCGTTATGGAACCATTCCTGAACCAGACCTAGTCTGGAGTATTTAGTTTTACTGTAACTCAAATGGTAGCCAGAGGTTCCCTCCATCTCAAGGGATGTGCAATGAAATGCATGTCCTCCTGACCACCACATTCTGTTCCTGAAGCCTTTCTGTTTTTGTGACTGTTGCCAAGATTTATATTCCAACTACTCTGAATGCAAATATCAAGCTTTTCCCATGCAAATACCAAGCTTCTCTTGCAAAGAAAGAAAGGAGGTGGCTACCTGTAGAATGAGGATGCGCTCCAAACTGGGAGAACCAAAACCCATCAAATAAAAGGAATTGGCTCCCTTTCCTCCAGTGTACACCCTACTGAGGGAACTGAAGAAACAGAAAACACAAAGAATGTTGAGAAGAGTGATGAACAGCTGAGGAACAAGCCATGACTTTCACTGCACAGGAATGTTAATGTGAAAATTTGACAGGTCACTCTGATTGTTCAAGTTGGATCAGATGTATATTCTGGAGACCCCTGTATTACTGTGTTCAGCATGTAAGTAATGCAAGATCAGTAGTGGGAAATGATTGGTGATCAGTAATACATGAAGATATAAATTAAGCATGCAAGTGACCAAAGCTGGTGTAGTTCCACTGGTGTTGAGGGGACGAAATTAAAGTGGTACTCAAGTAGTTTTTAGGTTAGGTGCTATGGTAAACATATTGTTTTAGGAAATATTACTTCACTTATCAAATATGATAGTGTAGCTGGCAAAACATTTGGGTTCAATTCCTAAGCTGATTGCATTCTCTGGGAGGTAGAAGCTAAGAATTAGTTAGCAATGCAGAAGATCTACAGGGCAGCGCTATCTGTCATGGAAAAGGAGAAAAGATATGGTTGGGCAGAGGGAGCCATCAGACCAAGATGCAACCAGACAAGTGGATTTCAGCACAACCAAGTTATAGAGCAAAGACTGCTCAGTAGAAAAGCCCCCACCTTGTGTGGATACCACGAGACTCTTCAACCACTACCGTGTTCAGTCTTTGGGGATTGCCTCAAGAACAGGGTGACCTTGAAAGCTGAGGTGGACTCTGAAGAACTGACAGCTGCAGGTTTCCAGCTGACCCACATTCTTTGCAGCTAGACAGCAAGTCCTCATTTTTGAAGGGAATCAAGTGGCTCATACCTGTGTCTTTCACATTTCTACTTTTTTTTTCTTATTTATGTTTCCATGGCTACTTTATTCCAACACAAATGTCAGAATGCAGTGCATATATGAGAAAGTTTGATAAATATTAATCTTGAAGCTTTAAAAAAAAGACATCAAGGGATTTTTTAATACAGTCCACTTATAGAATATTGACTAGAAAATTTTGTGTTTGACAAACATATAAGACAATAAATTATTTAATTTCGTTGATTTCAGATGGTAATTTTTTATAATGTAATATATTTAATTTACCTACACAGTTAATTTTTATGAGATTCGCTAATTACAAATTCTGTTTATTTAAGTTTATTTATTTATTTATTTATTTTTTTGCGGTACACGGGCCTGTCACTGTTGTGGCCTCTCCCGTTGCGGAGCACAGGCTCAGTGGCCATGGCTCACGGGCCCAGCCGCTGCGCGGCATGTGGGATCTTCTCGGACCAGAGCATGATCCCGTGCCCCCTGCATCGGCAAGTGGACTCCCAACCACCGCACCACCAGGGAAGCCCTATTTATTTAATTTTTATACCCCATATAACATTCTGTCAGCATCTGATCAATCATATTTTATGCTTCAAATGTAACAGCAATTTATATCGGAATAACTTACTAAAAATGTATCTCAGTTTTCTAGATGACACGAAATATGTGTAGAGAGAATGCACAAATGAATGAATAGCTGTGACAGGGTTTTTTGAGAAAAATATTTAAAACTAAATGAAATTTGGACTCTATATGTATTCAATAACACTGAGCCATTAAGCATTGAAAGAAAAGGATGGTTTGTGTATTTCATTTGCTAGAGTTTTGTGGTTTGGGATATTTCTAAGCAATAGTAAATGCATTAGACATCTAGGCAGTAAAAAATAAAACTTCAATATATTGTTGATTAGAAATCCCCACAAGTCCCAGAATTTGCCATTGCTTTATTCCACAACTCTGATTTTGGAATACTCTTGATTTTTAATTCTCTTTGTTCTTGTTTTATAATTTTGGCCATTGCTTTAAGTTGGAACTGGTAAAATAATAGTCATAGCAAAATATTGTTTTCCTCAAAATGTTTTCAGCTTTTAACTAGAGACATATTTCCAAAAAAAAAAAAAAAAAGATCTAACACACCAGTAAATATTTCTATTCATTTTATGACTAGATTTATTGAAAACGTATTATCTTAGTTACATGTACTCTTCCAGATATTGTAACCTGGCACTTATCACAGCTGCTCTTATGTAATCATTTCAACACTGCTATGACACTGCTATGATATAAATATTATTATTTCCTTTTTTATCATTGAAGAGACTCTGGCACAGTGAAGTTAGGCAATTTACACTAATGTATTTAGTAAGCATTAGCGTCAGTATGTGAAACAAGATTCGGCTAACCTGCAACCTAAGCTCACTCAGCAACGTTATCTAAACATACTTGCAAACAAATAAATCTGTGTTCTATACATGAAATCACATTTGCTACCTGAAAACAAAGAAAGAAATAAACAGGTAGCAGCTCTAGTGTTTAAAAGGGAAGAATTAAATTACCAAGGAATGTAAAGATAATTGACTAATACCTAATGCCAACCTCATCAGGTTTTTGTGAGGGTTAAATGAGAGTAACTGAGGTAAAATAAAGTGCATATCAATATTCCTGATACAAAGTACTCATTAAAAATATCAGTTTCTTCCTAGCAAAGGTTTCTCAGTGTAGGCAAAGCTGAAAAAGACAGATCTTTAAGAGTAGCCTAAAAGATACCAAATTGGACTTTGCCCCCCCCCCCAAAATGGGGAGTTTAAAGGGCAGGTAAATCTTTCTTTGTTATCTTAATTATTCCTAAGAGGATAGTTATTCCTTTGTGGATTAAGTCAAAGTTTGTGGAGTCAACCAAAAATAATAAGATTCTAATGGGGATTGTGGATTTGTTCTTTGAGATAAAGTTTCAAAATCAAATTGCAAACTTTGAAAACTGATGCTATTAATAAACTTTATTTTTTTCTCATAACACTTGAAAGTTTGAGATGATTTCTAAGTACTTCCCTATTTGTAACAAACTCAGAGAGTGTTCACAAACAAATGCACCCTTTCTGAATTATTGGAATATTTGAAAAAGTTGATTGAAACTTCTAGTAGAAAAGAAACCCACAAATACCAGCCTACGCAGAAAGAAAAGAGAAAAAATAGAAGTGTTAGAAATATAAATCAAAATCACAAATATTTGCAAAAGAAATAATTGTCTACTTACAAATTATGAACCTCGAATGAAAAATTACTAGAATTTAGACAACAGCCTAGTGTTAAGAGTTAAGACTATGGAAACTTGAGTTTCATTTGTATCTTCCTTCACTATTCATTGTCAGACAATAAGCACTTCAGCTTCAGTTTGCCATTCTCTAAAATAGGAATAATAATATTACAGGGTTCTTTTTAAGAATGAAATAAGAGAATGCAAGCAAAGTACATGACATGGTATATGACAGATAATAGGAGCTCAGTAAATGCATATATTCACAAAGCACATATGTGATCAATGGTCCAAAGTTTATTATTTTATTATATACCATTATTATTCTATGAGAAATGTGGTACAAAATTGTAACATGTTTACTTAATAAGAAAAGTTTGAAACATATATGAATAAAACTTTTCAACTTTTCCACAGGCTACAAAAGAAAACTTGAATAAGCCTGAATAAAAGATGTATATCATGTTAGTCACATGATACCTCTCATCAAGATAGTCTAAAAACTCCTCGCAATGACAAGCAAAACCCCACTTTACAATTTCACAAATTGATTGTAAAATGTACTTGATGAATGTATGCATGAATATGTCTAAGTCATTTTTTAAAAAAGAATGCCAATAATACTACATCTTGGATACAGCTTGCCTAATGACAACATAACGTAAGACCTTTTATATCAGCATGGTCCTGACAGAGATATAGACAAATAGATACATGAACAAAATATAATTAAGAATATGGCATTTCAAATGAGGAGGGAAGGGATAGACTTAGGATAAGCAAAGCCCATTTGAATAAAAATAAAGATATATCTTTTATATGCAGAAATTGTATCTTATACAGAAATTAATTTTTAGATAAATTAAGAACTACTTACAAGAATTAAAACAAAAAATGAACTAGAAGACATATGGAACACCACTTTTTATAATCTTGAAGTGTGGAAAGCTTTCCTAAGCTTAACAAAACCCAGAACGCATGAGAAGAAAATACTGACAGATACAAACACATAAAAATTAAATTTTACAAAATAAAGTAAGTGAAGGAATGTGTGGATAACAAAAAATATTAACAACATATTGAAAATGGCAAATATTTATTTATTCACTTATACAAACACTGAAAATAAGTATGCTGCAATCCAATGGAAAAATGTCAATATATGAAGTCAATTTTCAAAATAGATTTTAAATAACCAATGCATATCTATTTAACCTCACAAGTAATGAAATGAATGCAAATTTAAATTTTAAAAATACATATAATTTTTTCCCAACTAGATTAGTTAAAATTAAGATCAAAAATATCCAGAGTAGAGGCATCTCTCCATTGCATGGAGCTGGAATAAGTGTTGGTGGAAAGAGATTGATATGGTAATTTTCAGATGGTAATGTGACCAAATCTACCGGTTTAAGTTGTGCTTGTACCTTGACTCAGAAAATCCACTTGTAAAATCCAATCAAATACAAATGCATATGCATTTCACAAATATATTTACAAGTATACTCATTACAGCATTGTCATTATAGAAAAATAGAAACAACCTAATTATCCATCAGTGGGGAATTATTTCATAAACTTTCTTATATGCATAATACAGAATTATATGTGGAGCATGCAGACATTTAAGAATATATTGTTGGATACAAATTCATGCACTGCCATAACAGAAAAATAGAAGCTACTTAATGCCCATTAATAATAAAATTATTACATTTACTTTTATATACCTACATTATAGAATTATATATGTCATGACATGGTAAAGTTTAATATATGCTGTTTTGTGAGATAAGAAAGTTCCATAATAATATGCATGGGTTTACTCCATTTTTTATAATTGCACACTCACACACAACACACACACACACACACACACACACACATGCAGGTATGTGCTTCCTTATTTGATTGACTAAACAAAGATCTCCCAAGGAGTCACATAATTATTTCCATGTTAGATGAGTAGGAGAGAAGTCGATTTATTGTATAAAATGGATGCTTTAGGACATTAGGGCTTAGTTGTCTGGAGAATCCCCTTTCCTGTTGTGAAAGGCTGAAAGGTGTGAAAACACAGATGGAAATAATGTGGGCCCTTGAATCACCACGTAGATGAAAGATGCTTATAACCAACCCAGGACATCTGTGTTAGATGCTTACATTAAAAAAAAAAAAAACATTTCTAGTTTGGTAAGCCACTGGAAAGTTGGTGTGTATTTTTTATACCAGCTCGCATTATCTAAATTAATACAAATAACATAAGTTTTTACCATAGTGCTGTATAATTGCTTACAAAATCAACAAACAGCTATTGAGCACATGTAATATGCCAGCTATTGAAATATAAATGAGACAATTTATATCCTAAATTAAACTAGAGGTGGTTTATCAGAGGATGAGCAGAAGCATATGCATTAAAATGATTGTTAAATAGATTACTATTTATCAAGAAATGATATAATAAATATTAACTGTTTAGTAATTATCATTAACTGAAAATATGCTAAGAATCATATGTAGCAATTATAGAGCATAATAAAACTATAATAGGAATAAATGCATACATGTCTTACAAACTTAAAGAGATTAAAGAAATTCTCAATAAGGGGAAGCTACTATCCCATTAAATTTCAAGGTGATTTAATCGAATGTAGATGATTTCTTGCAAACTTCCATGGCCATTACTGAACAGCATAATCACTATTGTGTGCTCAGGGACAGTTCTACCTTTGTATTGGGGGGATACTGCATTTACTCATTCATTGAAAACACTTAAAAACCTTATCCCCTTCATTCTTTTAACAGAGTAATTGGTTTTTTACTGGATTATTCAGTTCATTTTTATTGAAGGACATTACAATATTGTTGTATAAAATCAATGTGGTAATGATTAAGAACAGTTCTATTACCTGTCACAGGCATGTGTTACATGAGAATGTGTGAAGAGTATTATTTCCTGTATCTGTGATAGAATGGTCACGCACTTTCCTCAGCTAAAAACAAACAAGGCAAAAACCCTTTAAGTTGAACATGCTGACTTTATTTTGATTTCCTAGATTTTGCAGGTTCTTTAAAGCAAGGATCACCAATTGCTACCCTCATCGCCCCCCAAAATTCATTCTTCCTCTCTCCTTATAGTAATAAGAACCTCATATTTCAGAATGTATATTTTAATTAGTGTATTGATTATAACATAAACAACTTACTAAACTTGTCATCAAATAGGTTCCATTTATGGACAAAACTGAACCATGAGATATGTTGAGAAAATGTGTACACTAGCACGATATCTAGGATAGGTGGACATCTCCAAACTACTCTGTAAAATTCACTTTTCACCTTCCCCACAAACCCTTCTACTGTGCCCTCTGACATGTTTAAGCTGGAATCAAACATGAAGCCACTAAATACCTATTAGACTGGCCAAAATCTGGAACACTGATGAATAACAAAATGCTGGTAGGATGTTGAACAACATCAATGAACTTTCATTCATTGCTCGTGGAAATGTAAAATGGCTCCACCACTTTGGAAGACAGTTTATCATTTTCTTGTAAAACTAAATATGCTCATCATTTGATCCAGGCATTCCTTGGTATTTACCCAAAGGAGTTAAAAACATATCCACACAAAAACCTGCACATAGATGTGTATAGCAGCTTTACTCATAACTGCCAAAACCTAGATGCAAACAAGATATCTTTCAGTCCATGAATGGATAAACTGTGGTATTTCTATACAATGAAATATTATTCAGCGCTAAAAAGAAGTGAACTATCAAACAATGAAAAGGCATGAAGGAACCTTAGATGCATATTACTAAGTGAAAGAAGCCAATCTGAAAAGGCTATGTGCTGTATGATTCCAACTGTATGACATTCTGGAAAAGACAAAACCATAGAGACAGTAAAAAGATCAATGGTTGTCAGGGGTTGGGGTAGGAGGAAAGATGAATAGGCAGACATTTTCAGGACAGTGAAAATACTCTGTATGATACCATAATGATGGGTATGTCGTTATACGATTGTCCAAACCCACAACAATTCACAACATCAGGAGAGAACCCTAATTTATACTGTGGCTTTTGGGTGATTATGATGTGTCAACGAATGTTCATCAATTGTAGCAAATGCACCACACGGGTAGGGGTTGTTGATGGTGGGGAGGCTGGGCATGTGGTGGGCAGGGAGTGTACGAGAAATCTCCGTACCATCCCCTCAATTTTTCTGTGAACCTAAAACTGCTCTAAAAAATAAAGTCTTAACACAAAAAAACAAACAAAATGAAACATAAACATCTATCCTATTGTTTTACTCTCAGAACTATCTGGTCATTCCTCCTGGCTTATCATCTTCCCCAGCGTTCTGCACTCTAGCAGCATTTTTGGTAACTTATCATTTGAACTGATGATCCATGTTACATCTTGATCCCTAGTTCATTGACTTCCTCATCTCCAGCGCTTTTTTTTTTACCTTTCCTCATTCTGATCCATGACAAAGAAGGACTTTGTCGCTTCCAGCAACTTCACCATTCCTGAAAATCAGCCCTGTAAAATTCCACTTTTCAAACATTGACTCCTTACTTCCAACTTGATTCCTGAATTACTGTCCTTACTACACTTCTTTGATTTTATCCAAACCCTCAAACATTCAATCCCACCACTTTCTCACCTAGTTTCCCTTTACTAGATTTAATGATGCATTAATTCACTTTACTAGATGTAATGATGCATTATTATAATAATTTCCTTTACCTTGAATATCTTCCTTTCCTTTGCCTCTCTCTCTCTTCCTTTGTTGAACTTGCTTTCAAAACTCCAGCACAAATAGAGCCTAATAGCTGCATTTTCAATGTCTATGTAAAACCAGCAAGACATTGATGAAGAAAGTCATATGACCAAATTAAATAATTTCAGTTAATATTAATAATACTTATCAAAGTAGACCACAAACTGGTACTTAATACTATCAGGCAAGTCTATTATGTTTCTCTTTCTCACTTCCTTGAGAAATCTATACATGCTGCCTCCACTTTTTCACTCCTATTTCCTACTCAACCCTCTCTCTGGCTTCCGTATTCACCCACTAACACTATTGCTATCACAGTAAATAAGTCTCTGCATGTTACCAAGTTCACAGGGTAATTTTTCTGTACTCATCTTACTAAAATTCTCTATAGAAGGTGATACTGTTGAATAATCCCTCTTCGTGACATTTTCTCTTTTGTTGGTTTTCATGATGCCATTCTCTTCTGATTGTTACCTACCTTAA
>NW_006776226.1:1102204-1122394 GCF_000442215.2 Lipotes vexillifer | reverse complement strand
CGCTCTTCCATGTTCAATCTCTTACTGAGGGTGTATATCCCTCAGGATTCCATTGTGGATCCACTTCATTTCTCTTACTAGGCAAATTTAGCTATTGCATGTCTTTAAGTAATATACAGCAGTGACCTCCTAATGTGGACTCTTTGCCCACACTAGGGAGAAGCAAAGACTCTCACCTTTGCACCAGATTTAAATTTTCAGCTACCCAACAGATAATTTCAAGCAGATGTCTCACAGATATCACAACTTAACAAATAAAAAGGTAAGTCTTCATTATTACTCAATCTTATTTTAGAGCTATCCTCTCTCCCTGTTACAGTTATTAACATTGTTACCCATCTTTGAATCGTCTTTGTTTTCTCATTTTCACACATCCTTCAGACACAATTCATCAACAAATCTTGTCAGTTCAATCTCAAATGTCTTCTTAGTTTCATTTCCACTGTCACTGTTCATGCTTGGACTTTACTTTTTTTATTTAATTGAGATATCTTTGATATATAAAAATTTTGTGTATTTAAGGTGTACAACTTGATGTTTAAGCTATTCTTATCTGAATTGTTGCCCCAACCCTTTGTAACTGGTACAGTATTCATAATCCAGTTTCATCCTTTTTCAAAACGACATATCATCCAAATTATCTGCTGAAATGTAAATAGAGTCATGTAACTTCCCTGTCTAAAACTCCTTATTGGGTTCTTGTTCCACTTAAAAGCCAAACCCTTACCCCACCCAAAAGGGCCTGTAGGATCGAATTCATCTCTACTCAAGGTCACCTCTCTACTCAAGGTCATCTCTTTCACTTTATCTTCACTTACATATCAGACACACTGGTCTTCCTACAGGATCATTCCAATCCTCTCACATCTAAAACATAATATTTCTTAATATATGACTCTGTAAAAAGAATCTTATTTTTTTAAAAAATTCTTTACCTCCATATAACTGAATCCTTAATTTATTATAGATTTTAGCTCGATTTTTTCTTTATAAAAATTCTTTCCAACATTAGCCTTTAAATTTAGACCCTTCTTCCTCCAACCTTATAATGATCTATTTCAGACTCATATTTTTCCTTAATTACTATAATTTATATATACACACACATGTATATGCCTTATAGTGTTTTTGAGTGTTTCTCCCACTAGAGTGCAAAATACATAAGGGCAAAACTATATCTCTCTGTTCACATGACTACCTCCTGATCTAGCTGATCTAGGAGGGAGGAGGCAATTACTTTGTATTTTCTGAATGAAAATAAAATTCTTGCTAAAATAGAATTCCTGAGAGTTTCTTCTTGCTGATTATTAAACCACTAATAGCAAAATAGAGCCCACCCAATTCATATAAAAACTTCTGGTGAGGTTATACACCTTGGATCCTTAAGGAGCCCACAAAATATTGTTCTAAAAAGTGACTCGCATTTTCTGATAATAAAACATTATGTAGATATTGATTTTATATACTATATATAACAAATTAAAGAATGTACCAAGGTTTCTGTTAAAAAACTTAAAGATACACTTTTTCTTAGGCACTAATGAGAACCCCTAAACAACTAGACTGGATCTATTCAGGTAGAGCCAGGATCCTCTTATAAATCATTTGCCATTGTGCATTTGCCATTGTTGCCATTGTTCCATTCTAAGATATCTATGTGGGGATATACACTTCTTGCTTCAAGGAACTCGTTATTAAGTAAGCAAGTCCTATATCATTGTCTGAGTCCTGTGTTTGTATATCTTCTGCTTAAAACTAGCTACTTGTTTTACATTTGAAAGAAAGTGGCTGTTTGATACTGAATTTCTTGTTTTCTCTAACCTGAGGGGTGTATGTGTGTGTGTATGCATTTCCTACTGTAATCAGCAGCCTCTGCTACTGGGTGATAAGAAAGGTGTTTTAAATCTCTTTGATGAAATGAGCCATTACCTGCTTGGTCTCAAGCTTAAAATGGAACCCACATTGTGCAGCCGCAAAAGCGCATTATACATCTTCCGTAACACTGCTAAGTTTCCCTCTAAGAAATGTAAGAGGGACTTCTCTGGTGTCGCAGTGGTTAAGAATCCGGCTGCCAATGCAGGGGACACGGGTTCAAGCCCTGGTCTGGGAAGATCCCACGTGCCGTGGAGCAACTAAGCCCGTTCAACTACTGAGCCTGCGCTCTAGAGCCCATGCTCTGCAACAAAAGAAGCTACCGCAATGAGAAGCCCTTGTACCGCAAGGAAGAGTAGCCCCTGTTCACAACTAGAGAAAGTCCGTGCCCAGCAACGAAGACACAGTGCAGCCAAAAATAAATAAATAAATTTATTTATATAAAAAAAGAAATGTGAGAGAAATGTTAGAGCAATGTGTTTAATCACTACATGGCAAATATTGTGCTGGTATCCTGATATTTACTTACTTTAAGAAATACATTTTAAGTGAAAAAACACTCAAATTACAAGAGCAATTTGAGAACGGACTAGTGCTAGGCAAAACATTTTTATTTGTACTTTCACCTCTTATACCTGTGATTTTAGACATAAACAATGTTAAATATCTTTACAAACAAATGATTGATTATCATATTATGCTCACCAACATATAATTGAAGAAGTGTACAAATCAAGAGCATGCAAAATCTCTACGTAACCATCCAAGAAAAGTTTCTAAGAGGAGAAGAAATTGGTTATTTAGTCAAGTAATAAAGAACGAGATATTAAAGCCCACAGGGAAAAATGTGAAAAACAACTGGACAGCTTTTGTCATCATGACAATATAATTAAGGAGGTAAGCAAGAGCTAATCTCAGAATTTATTCTAGCTATTTTGGGTATTAAATAGGCTGCAGAAAATTCCAAATTTATTTCTTGAAAAAACTAATGTTAATTAAGCAAATAGATTAATACTTATACAGTGACTGCTTTCTGGACAAACAGCAGGAACATAGGCTAATAGGAACACAGGAGGTTAGGAACTAGGTAGATGGGCTGGTTATGAACGCAGAAGGAGAGGAAATGTCATACTCTCATTCAGTGGTTCTAAAACCTAATGGTATCAGTAACCTGGAGCATTTGTTACCGTTCAGGTTGCTGGGCTCCATCCCCAGAAGAGATACCTGCAATTGCCTTTCTAACAAATTCCCAGGTGATGCTGTTGCTGCCTATCTGGGAACCACACTTGTAGATCTGCAAGTCTAGTTAAAGAGAGAAGGTCAACTGGGCATGAGCTAATATTAACACAGGGTCATCAGCACTATATTCAGTGTGTGATGAGAGAGAGACAATAAGGTCAGAAGCCAGGAGATAAGGAACAGCTAAAGGAACAGGACTAAATATGAGGTAAGGCAAAATTTTCCAGGATTTGGGATGTTGAACAAAGTAGAGGTTCAGAACTCTCAGAGAGTGTTAGCCCAGTTTAGAAATTGAGTTAGACACTTAATTTGGCTAGAACCATAGGCTTTTCATGAAACATCTTAATTAGAAATCAGACCATTGCAGTAGCAGAATTTAAAGTTGCCTCTCCTGTTGTATTTATTTAATAGGAAAGAGTTTGTGGTTCATGAGATTCACAGGTTTATATAGGCATCTAATATGCAATTGTAATTTGAAAGGTGTGTCAGGGATTGGCTAGATGCTCACTGAACCTATTTTTATTTCTTCTTGAGCATAAAGGTAGTTCAGACACCCTACTCTCCCTTTCAGTTAGCCATGAGTTTTAGCCAATGAGATGTGATTTATGTCAACTTTTAGACTGGCATTTTTAAAAACTTCTCTCACCATCCTGCATGCTTAGTCTCTCTCTTTCCCCATATACTGGATGATGGCAGAAGAGGATAAAGCCCAAGAATATGTCATAATTACATGGTAGAAGGAACCTGTGTTTATGTTTGATATTCTGGAGCAAAGCCCTTCCCCTGACTCTCACTAATGGCATTGTACTGTGACATGTGCAAGAAATAAACTTTAGTGCGCTAACACACTGAGATTTGTTTCTGCTTTTTTGGTGTGTGTGTGTGTGTGTGTGTGTGTGTGTGTGTGTGTGTGTGTGTGTATTTGTTTATTTATGTATTTTTACAAGTAAAAGATCTTCCCACATGTCTGGGTAAGTTTGTGGTGATTAAAAATAACTGCAAATACTTTTATATTTCTTCCATAGAGAGGTGAAGTTTCTGTTTCTTCCCTTTGAATTTGGTCAGATCTGTGTCTGCGTGACCAATAGGATATAGTGAAAGTGATGTGCCAGTTTCTAGGCCAAATCCTTAAGGAATTAACAACTTTCATTTTGTGTCTCTTGGAATACTCAGTCTTGAAATTCAGCCACTCTGCGATGAGGAAGCTTAAGCAGTCCCATGGAGAGTTCTAGCAGTTTGCCAGCCACTGGGTAAACCATTTTGGAAATGGATCCTCTTGCCTAGTTTGAGTTAAAACTGGTGTTCTGTACAGCAGAGGAGAGCTTTTGATGATATTTAGATTTATTACAGAGTAACAGATGACTGGAATAGAGCTTTTTCCTACCTAAATAGAAATTTCTAGTGTTGGAATCATTCTTTTCTCTGATGAATACATTTGAAGCACATTCTGATTGCATATGTGAAGGATTCTTTTGCAAAAATACCCCCAAATTCTGCACAAAAGTAGGTAGTTTATTCCACCCTACTCACCTTAGCTTCCTCAGAGTAGATATTGGAAAATATAGTAGAGAATACAAATGATGGGAAACCACCTAGGGAATTATTGGGATGGTGATAAAAAGAAATAAAGAAATTAAGCACAGAAAATTAATGGAAGAAGGAAAAATGCAACATCTGTTTTGGGGCAGAGAGGTGGCAAATACTATTTATCATTTCTTTCTGTTTTACTTTGTATGTCATGTTGTAGTGTTTTTGTCCACTTTTGCCATTGAAATGCAGGTTTTTTGACAAAAAGACACTGTCTTTTATCTCATTATTCCCAGATAATGACTGCCATGCATAGGTTATGTAGGTATTTTTTTTCCATGAAAGAAACTAATGCTCTTCTATCTTCTATTCCATCTAATTCCCCCAAGATTGATAAAATTGAGATAAAAGAAATGTATTAAATAATTTTAACACTGAATACTAAGGAAAGATAATGCATTACATTCATGTTGCTTTTGATTTTTAGGGATTACTTTTTATATTTTCATTTAATTATCTTTTATAATTTCATAAATATTTACATAACTTTAAGATGAAATTGACAAAACAAGGTACTTTCAGAGGAGACTAACTTCCACCTCTGTCTTCTGTCTCTTTTTTCCTCTCACAACAGGAACCTTCTTTCATAACTTTTAAATTTGTATGACAGTTTTTTATTTTCTAAAATATAATTGTATGCATACACACAGATATGTACTTCTTTTTTTTAAATCAAAAGCACTATTCTATAGATAGTTTTTTGTAACCTGATTAATTTACTTAATGCTGTATTATAAACACGATCACTCATTGTGGTATATAATGATTTTCTTCCCTTTTTTTTTCTCCCCAATTTTGTGATAATCCATTGGGATGATTTACCATCATTTAAAATTTTTGTCTTTAACCAGTTTTCTCTCTTCTGCTTCCTCTGTTACCTCATCTCTTATCAATTTTCCTTTCTTCTTACTTTCTCTATTCCAACCACAATAATCTCCCTGTTTCTTAACATTGTCATCCTTTTGTTTTCCCTCATAACCTTCACACATGCTTTTCCCTCATCCTAGAAAGATCTTTACCAATTTATGTGGATGGTTAATCTCTGTATCACCTTACATCATTGAACAAGACTCAGTCAAGTGAGATATTTCCTGGCATTTATTTAAAACAAAACCCTATCATACTCTATGCCCCCTCCTTGCTTTTTTTAAAACTTCTTAAGTTTGTTACCTTCTCAGATATAGCACATTTTACTTGCTTGTTTACTTTCTGTCTGTCTTCATTCATGAGAAATAGGCTCTGTTAATACAAGGACTTTTGTCTATTTTGTTCACTTTTCTATCTCCAATGATGAGAAATCTGCACAAGGCAGGCACTCAGAAATCATTGTAGAATAAAAGGGTTTGAATAACAAAGAGCCAACTACCTTGCTGAAGAGAAGTTGGCGATCTGTCATTTGATGTGAAATCCAGTGCATTCTCTCTGTAGTGTAGCTTTGATTATGTTGCTAAGAAGTAAGTTGCGCTTTACTTGCCCCACAGACTTAGGAGAAGGTTACCTTGAAGCCTTGTTAGGCATCATTTTTGTCATTAAATGTAATTGTCTCTCATTTACTGGCACTTTTAGCAAGTCTAAACCCACATGGTTTGAGTTTCAGATTTTATTTCTCTCATCTTCTTATCAGCTAGAGAGAGAGGAGAAGGAGGGGGAAGGTCAGTTAAAAGTTCCAGAATCACAGGACAGTAGGAAAAATAAGAATGTGGAAATGAATAAATCAGTCAAAGAGGGAATATGAAGGCAATAATGGCATTATTTTGTTCATTAGATACTCTCTTGAATTAAATTGAGATATTCTTGAATTGAATAGCATTTTAAATGCAATGAACATCCTGTGTTAGTGGTTCATGGTCGCAAGTAACCGAAGCCAATTCAAGACACTATAAGGAAAAAGAAAAATGTAGATGAGACAGACTGAGGAGGTAGAATTTACTAAATGGACACAGGGCTATTTTGTAGAATCCAGTTAATGTAGATCAGGAAACTCTATTAGGCTCAATACCCCCTCGTAACGACAATTTTAAACTACTACTTTTATTAAATAGTAATGAACTTAATATATTATACAATTTTAAAAATCAATAAAATGACTAATTTTAATATAAAGGAGAATCAAAATATAATTTATTTATAATAAAACAATGTGTATTTTGATATTAAATTGCTTGGACATAATTATGCATGAAGATATAATGATGAAGTTAAATGCTTGGATCTATAAATAGAATTGCTATGGATCACCATGGAGTGCTATAATAGCATATTACACAACTGTGCTGCATATATGATTTAAATATTGCAAGCCCTGTTGCCAATGATGATGTGATTTTCAGAATAAGGTAAGTACTTTTTGCAAAACTTGCATATAATCTTCTGTTGACTAACATGGTGGTTTTATCCTGTAACACTGGAATATTTAAAATCACACAAAAGTCTTTGCGATGGCATCTGAAATGGATTCTAGCTTTGGATAATCATAAACAGATTTTTAAACCCAGAGTGATGTTGAATAGCAATTCAAGTTTTACAGATAATGGGCAATACTTTATGGCACAAGACAGTCCAATGAATTTCAAGATATCAAGTATCACTGGATCCTTCCCAGTAATTGCCCATCGAACCACTGTGAAATACAAAATATTCTTAAGTATTTTTTAATGCTGTCTAGGGTATGGAATCTTTCTCATTGGAAGCCACTAATGTAACATATTGCAGGAAATAAGGATATTATCTTTTACTCTGAAACAGGGAGCTATTAGATTTTAAGCAAAGTAGTCTTATAAGCTGACATGTGTTTGAAAATGTTTACTCTTAATACAGGGTTAAAAATAGACACTAGGTGTCACGGCAGAAGTAAAAAGACTAGTTAGGAAGTTGTTGGTAATAATTTAGGTGAAAGATGTTGTTAGTTTAAATCAGGGAGTTCAGTGGATATGGTCTAATTCTATAGATATTTTGAGGGGATAACCAATAAAATGTGATGAATTAATTTAGGACTGTGAGAGGAGGGAATGAAGGATCACACCAATACATTAGATGTACTGAAGTTACCACTTAGAGAGATAGTGAAGATTTAGGGAGGGCATGTATTACGTGATGCAGTCAATCATTGAGCATTTATTGAACATTGTCCATTTTGAGCTTGTGATGTATAGCAGATGTCAAGCAAAAGTCTCTAGCATGCAGTTGGATATAAGAAAGAATATGGAGTTCATGGAGAGAAGTCTTGGCGGAATGTCACCAACGAGTCAATGTGAGAAGTCCAACCCACCTAGCTGCTGAAGCAAGACCTCAAGTGGGGACTTCATGGAGAGTTACACAGAAATCTTTGCCTGTGTGTAACACTGTCTCTGTGGCTTCACAGCCAAGTATGTGGTGGGGAGCCTAGGGTCATGATTAGCAGGGCCAGCATTTAGGAAGAAGGGCAAGCATGACGGTGAGAGCATAGTGATTCGGTGACATATCTCTGAATCTGTTAGTCATCACATCTGGATTTGACAAATATCTTCAAAGGCTTATGGCTGCTGCTGCTATTATGCATTCCAAACCTTCCATGAGTTTCACTTTTGGCCATTTTGAATTTGGAATCATACAGGAAAGGGGGTTCTTAAAAATTTAGTTTTCTGCATAACCAAGTCACAGAAAAAAGTCCACCACAATCTACACTTTGTCAATTTGCTATCCAAACACATCATTTTAGCTATATTAAACTTCCAAATAAACACAATAAGTTTCAGTCTAACAAGATGCAGTCAATGGTCCCTTATAAAACCCCCAAACATGCTAGCCCACTCCCCTAAGATACTCAGAGTCTTACTCTAGTCATCTTGAGGTGATGTTCATTCTTCTGAGTCACTCTTTCCCTCTGATATCCTCGAAGTTAAATATTGAAATATACAGTTAACCACTATTAATACATCAGTACAACTTCTTCTTAATGACACAGGAATAGGAGTGGAAAAATGAAAAGAATGACAATTGGCATATACACATATGTATAAATGCTTTCATTTGTATACATACATACACAGATATAAACAAGAAAGAAATAGCTCTAACTACTAGTCCTCCCTGCTGCAAATGATCATGTTGTTGTAGCTTGTATTGATAAATTCCATTTACCACTACAAATTTCATATTTCCTTTGGCCTCAGAAAGCACCTCAGATGACTATGGTTTCTTGACTGGTATGGTGATCCCAAACTTTATTCTTTCAGGATCTGTACCATTAAAAATCCTGCCTATTTGAGTTGTAGTTTAACATTAATCGTCATCACAATACAAAGAGGTGCCTCAGCAAGACTCCTACATTTCATATACTCCTCCCTACTTTCATTGTGTAGTAGTAGCCATTTTCCCTTTAATAGTTGGGGATGATGTAGAGAAAGGAGATGGTGGATGAAGAAAAAAGTAATAAATTAACAAGGAGTCTTACAGTGACCAGTGATTATTAAGTACCGTGAACTAAGTCATATGATTAAATCAATTTTTTTAAATATTTGAAGTTTAGAAAGGTTATAGGACAGAGTTTAACATGAAATAAGTGCTCAGTAAAGATAAATTTTCTAAAGCGGTGTCTCCATCAAGGGAAGGACTGTGTGAGACATTAAACATGGCAATAACATAAGACCGTGAAGTGAGAAACTGACTTGATTTTATAGGCTCCGTGATGGTTGCACTGCTGTATTTCTTGGCTTAATCAGAATTGGCTCAGGAACTGGGTCAGTACAAGGCACTGAGGGAGTTGTATCAATAAAGCAAGTGTAAAAAGCTAAAAACAGAAGGACCAGAAATGGTAGAACACATTTAGACTGACAGTTATCTTGTTTCTTCTTGGATTACGTATTTAACTCTCACAGATCCTAGTGAAAAATTAAAATGAAAAAATCCTTTAGCGTAAATTATAGCTATATTCTTCTGATAGTCTAGCAAAGGCTAAATAACTAAATTTCAATCCATTTTATAGTGCCATAGTGTTCTTAGCTTGAGGCCCTCGCTATTTAATTTTGCATATTTTAAGAATGAATAAAGTCCTACAGTGTTTACTGCATTCTTCTCTGGCTTTTGCAAAACTTAGATCTTTGTCTTTTTCGTGAATTATAGCTGCTCTGGTGTCATTATCCTTTTTCAGTTTTGAACACCTGGAACATTCAAGTTGTCCTTTTTAGTGTGGTATCTTCGGCTCATATGATTATGCATTAGCCCCAACTTTTATATCTTCCAAATGCTTTACAACCTATGTTTTATTAGTTGCTGCTAAAAAACAAATCTGTAAGTCACATTAGGAATATTATCTTTTTTTCCCTTGTTTGTAGAGGGAATAAAGCAACATGGAAACCAAGCAGTTTGCAATCATGGCAGGAATATCAGGGACAGAAATTTGTATTTCTTTGAAACAGGGATGCACTTAATGTTCCATCCACATTCTATCCCAAATTTGAGCTATTTTTAGAGCAGTGGAAAGTTGAACAAGAATCCACTGAAAATAACCAACTCAGTATTATAGAGAAATTATCATTCTAGATAATACAGTCATTTTCCCTACTCATTTTTCCCAGAAACTCATGGTTTCACTCTATGATATATATTAATTATTTTCCAGCTCTTTAGTTTTAGCTTTGTACATATAGTTCCTAGCTGGAGAAAAATTTATACAATCTGATGTATTACTTTTTTTTCCAGCAAATAAATATGGCAAAACCTATGACTGTTTTTAAGTTAGCGTTTCTTTCAAATGCATGCTAATTTATTTTACTCTCAGCCTGATCTCAACTTCCCTACATTTCTATTGTACAGTTCTACCAAATACAAGTCTAATATTTCCCGTTAATATATTATTCTATTCTCGGGTAGCTCTTGGGTGTACAGCAAAGCATCATATGTTTAAGCAGGATCTTTACTGAACTGTGAACTACAAACCAAGTGGAAAGGCAGAGATTTACAAAACTCCAAAACTAAGTATAACTCAGGTAGTAATTTTTTGCTGAACAATGAACTGGACTGCTGTTATTATAAAATTTAGAATGTCAGTTTCAAGTAGAACTAAGCCGATATATTTTGTCATTCTATTGAAGTAGAGAATCAATTATTTTCTTCTGGTCTTTGAAATATTTCTCAAGCCAGTTCTTTAATTCCTGTTTCTGTGCTCAACACCCTAACACAGACCCTAATCTCCACACTTAATTACTATTAGGGCTTCTAGCTTCTTATCCTGAAGCTTCTTATCCTGAAGTTATTTAAGCAAAATGGTGTTCAAATAAATATACTAGCTGTACAGTCGTCAACCTCTAGCAAAGTCATTCTTTTGAACCAACAGTTTTAAGTCCAAATGGAACAGACTTAATCAAATCTGAGTTCCTCAAGTGCACATTCATTCTTACCAACATCTAATCCCACCCTGTTAATTCTGCCTGTGCTAAATGATCTATAACTTGGTTATTTCTATTTTGCAATGAGTCAACTGAAACTCAGGGAGTAGTTAAATATCTTGAAACTGTCACTCATCTAGAGAATGGGGGAACCATAATTTGACACACAATGTGTTTGTTTTTCATTTATGCTTTACCTGCTACCTGCTTCACATGTTATTATCTGTATTCATCATTATGCTTTCAGTTATAATGAAAAACTCTAATCAAACTGGGTTTAAAAAATAAAGAAATGTATTCTTTGTAACAAAAGTATAGTCTCTAAGCTGTACTGTCCAGGCTCTCATTTCTTATTGTCCATTACAGAGCTTCCCTTCTTCATTGTTGACTCCATTCTTGGGAGAATACTCTACTTATGGACCCATAATGGGTTCTGGACTTATTTATTTACATGTATATATGAATGACTGTGTTTGAAAGAATTATAATAGTACCAAAAGAGGTCAGATGTCCAGCATCTAATAAAGCAATGTGGACAATACTGATTTAAGCTTGAATCACAGTTCTTACACCTAGCTCCCATAGTGGAATCAAATTATGAAATGTATGAACTGGGAAAGTAAGTGTGGACACTTGAATGAAAATTGAGGTGCTCCTATCTGGAGAAGAGGAAATGGATGCTGGTCAAGTAAACCCAGCAAATGCCTTTTCTCGGACAGTACGTGAACTTTGCCTTTCCACACCAGTCCAGACCAGTTGCAAAAGCCCTTTATGATTATTCCCACTTCCATCACTTTGCTCATATACCTCTGTACTAGAAAATCCTCATCTTTTCTTATAACCTGCTAAATTTACTTATGCTTCCAGGCCTAAATTTAAAACATTTATAAAGTCTCTCTTAATCACCGCAGTTCTACTGACTTTGTGCCCACTGAACTGCTATAGGATTTATAGTTTTCATAGGCCTTCAAAATATAGTTTTTTAAGAAATATTTCACATTTGTAATTTGTGTGACCCTACCCAGACCATAGGAGCCTACTGAATATAGCTCCATTTTCACTTTGTTAGTTTAGACAAGTTACTTAACTTTCTGAGTCTTAATTTTCTCGTCTCTAAGATATACATAACAATAATATTTACCCTTTAGTGGTGTTGTCAGGAGGAATAATTTATATGATACATATAAAATTCTGAGAGCTATTCCAGGCATAAGTGAAATGCACAGAAAGCATTGGCTATTTTATTTTTTAGCCTCATTATAACCACCATGATGCCAAGTGAAGTGCTAGTTACATGCATAGTAGATGCTCACTGAATGTATCTTGGATTTCCTGAAGCCAAACTACTGCTCAATATGGTAAAGTTGTCAGATAGTTCAGTTCTCCAATATTGTTCTTCTTTTTCAATACTGTGTTGGTTATTCTGGGTCTTGTTCTTCGTATACATTTTAGAATCAGTTTGTCTAGCCCACAAAATAACTTTCTGGGATCTCAATCGTGATATCTTTGAATCTGTCAATATAGTTGGACAGAACTGACATCTTGACAGTATAATCTTCCTATCCATTAACCTGGACCATCCCTCCATTTATTTACTTCTTTGATTTCATTCATCAGAATTTTTATTGTTTTCTTCATTTAGATCTTATACAGATTTTGTTAGATTTATACCTATGTATATCACTTTTGGGTGCTATGTAAATGGTACTGTGTTTTTAATTTAAAATTCCACCTATTTATAATTGGTATATAAGGAAGTGATTGACTTTTATATATTGACTTTGTATCCTGCAACTTTGCTATATGGCTTCTTAGTTCTGGGAGTTTATTTTTCAATTCTTTTGGATATTCTACATTAGATAATCATGTCATCTACAAACAAAGACAGTTTTATTTTTTCCTTTCCAGTCTATATAGCTTTGCTTTTCTCTTCCCTTCCCTTCCCTTCTCTTCTTTTCTTTTCTTTTCTCTTCTTGTCTTGTACTGTCTTATGTAATTGCATTAGTTATTACTTCCAGTAAAATGAAAAGGAGTGGTGAGAGGTAAGTATTCTATTTTAAAATTTAGTTACAGCTAATGTAAAAGTTACATTCCACCAAGAAGGTCAAACATTCTTTTTTTTTTTTTAACATCTTTATTGGAGTGTAATTGCTTTACAATGGTCTGTTAGTTTCTGCTTTATAACAAAGTGAATAAGCTATACATATACGTGTATCCCCATATCTCTTCCCTCTTGTGTCTCCCTCCCTCCCACCCTCCCTATCCCACCCCTCTAGGTGGTCACAAAGCAAGAGCTGATCTCCCTGTGCTACGGGGCTCCTTTCCACTAGCCATCGGTTTTACATTTGGTAGTGGCAACCTAAGAAAATAGCTTGAATATTTAGTAAGCAAAAACAATTAGAATTGCAATGAATGATTATAGAAATTTCTATTTAAACATGACAGTGAAGACATTACTTATTTTCTATCCTTTAAAATTTACTGATAAGTATAACACCAAAATTAGCTTCTGAAATGTTTTTAAAGCAAACATATTAATAGAATCCAAAGACAAAACACATGCCATGAGAATCTCAGAAAAAATCATAGAGAAGTTCAATAAGTGTATAGAAGAATGTTCATCCTAAATAATAAAGACATACAATTTGAAACAATAACAAATATCTCATAGGTACTAATAGATAAATTATTAATGTATTCTGTAAGAGAATGGAGAAATATGCACTCCCTTCGACTTTTAGTGGAAGTATAAATTTGTGTAGATTCTTGGAGCACAAAGGCAGTGTTTACCATGCTTCTTTTGAAATATACATAGCCTTTGTCCCCCTAAAATTCCCCTTCTAGATTTCTGCCTTACCGAAATTTCAATGTGAAAAATATGTTAAGTTGAAAATATAATTAGTAGCATTGTGTGTGATAGCAAAAATAGTCTGTCAAAAGGGAAATAGTTAACAAAATTACAATTGAGATGGGATCTTAGGTAACTGAAAAGATCACTGGTACAAAAAGATCAGCAAAACCTGTAATGTCTACTTTATTGCATGATACCAGAGGATAATCATTCCTATTTTTTAAATAGAGAAAAACATGTTAACCCACCTTTTTATATGAAAGAAATCCAACTCAAGTAAATATTTTTGTGTACATTTAAGTATAAAATGGTAACTCGCATTATTTAGACTAGCAAAATCTTATACAGCACTTCAGCTATTACTGTAACTTTTGGGGGTCAGAAGTTCATTTTATTGCTAATTTGATCTTTTTGTACTTTCAGAGCAGGCATGGTAATTGCCAACCAGAGGCAATTTCAGCCAACAGTAGATGTAGGCATGTCAACACTAGATACTAAAAACTGGACGGAGATCAAGGCCCTTCTATTTTCCCTGTAAGTAGGTTTCACTCTATGTGTTAACACATTTTGTCCATAAAGCACCCTAATGTCTCTTGGCTTACAAGTACAATGCATTAAAAATGTGGCCAACTTTTTTTTTTTCAATAAGTAAACAGTGTTTCCCACTGTCACATAAAATGATCCCTTAGAAACTTGCAAACCAACAAGAGCAGAGAGATTCTTGTTTAGAAAAAAAACAGTTTAGACAAATACACATTTCTCAAGCTATCTGAAATATTTTAAGCTAGAAAATAGAGGGGGATAGCTGTTCACAGTGTCTATAAAAAAAAGATAAACATAAGAGTGTAGAAAGCATTGTAGGTGAAAAGATTTTAAATGTATTTTATTATACACATCTCTGTTGCCAGCTTTGAAAAAATTAGAATATGTTTTTTGTTTTGGCTACAAGCTTCAATTAAGGTAAAGCAGAATGTCCTCCCATATGTGGTTTATAGGTGCAATGAACTAACTCAAAAGCTTGTATATGAACAAAGACTAAATCTTGATTATTGAAAAGGGTACTATTCTTTACTTTGTTCAGTTTTATTGAGATATCATTGACATATAACATTATATATGCTTAAGGTAGACAGCATAGTGATTTTATATACAGTTGACCCTTGAACAACACGGATTTGAACTGCATGGGTCCACTTATATGCAAATTTTATTCAATAAATATAGTAGCTGCATTTTCATTTTACAGATCTTTAAATGAACTAACTGTGGGAAAAAGTTTATGTTTGGTTAGAGATCATGATATGTGGAATGAAAATTACTAGGGTTTGAATTCCAATTCTAACCAAACTGCTTCAGCTTCCTGTCCTTGGGTGAGTAGTTTATCAATTCTTTGTTTTTGAGACTAGCATTCTGCAGATTTTTGACTGCATGGGAGGTCAGTGCCCCTAACCCCCTTGTTTTGTATGTATGTATTGTGAAATGATTACCGCAAATAAGTTTCGTTAACATCCATCATTTCACATAGTCATGCTTTTTGTTTCTTGCAATGAAAACTTTTAAGATCTTCTCTCAGCAACTTTCAAATACAAAATACAGTATTGTTAACTATAGTCACCATGCTGCACATTATATCCCCAGAACTTATTTATTTTATAACTGGAAGTTGTACCGTTTGACCACCTTCATTCATTTCCCCCACCCACTGTCTCCAACCTCTGATAACCACCAATCTGTTTCCTGTTTTTTCTTTTTTAATTCCACATATAAGTGAGATCATAATTTACCTTTCTCTGTTTGACTTATTTCACTTAGCATAATGCCCTCAAACTTCATCCGTGTTGTCACAAATGTCAGGATTTTCTTCTTTATTATCATTGAATAATAGTCCATTGTATATAATACATTTTCTTTATCCATTTAGCTGTCATGGACACTTAGATTATTTCCACGTCTTGGTCTTGGATATTGTAAATAATGCTGCAATTAACGTGGGAAAGGAGGGTGGGCAGATATCTCTTTGAGATTGTAGTTTCATTTCCTTCAGATATAAACCCAGAAGTGGAATTGCTGGTTTTATGCCACAATAGATTTAAATATTCCATATGTACATTTCTAAGTTATCATTTTAAAAATAATGCCTAATCATGACCACTAGCAGATATTGTGTATAAATTATTTTATTGTGCATTATTTTAATATTATTTTTAAAATATTTATTTAAATTAATTTGCTTCGAAGGATAATTTTAACTTCTCCATCAGAATTTTTTTGTGTGTTTACATGAAAAATCTTCATACTGATTCATAAAAATCAATTCTAATTATTTGTTGATTGTTATCATTTGTGCAAGATTTGCTGAATGAAGTGAACTTTAGCTAAATCATCTGTTACATGTCAAGACAGCTAACTAATAGTCATGAAGCTGGGGTGCCATTAACCAAACTTTTCTTATTGATCCTTCTATTTCTCCCTGTCCTGAATACTGTCCTGATGTACACCTGTGCATCTAGCGACTTTGTCTATTTCTTTCCAGTTTTATTGCTCATGTATTAACTACTGACTTTTTTTTTTTTTTTTTCGGTATGCGGGCCTCTCACTGTTGTGGCCTCCTCCGTTGTGGAGCACAGGCTCCGGACGTGCAGGCTCAGCGGCCATGGCTCACGGGCCCAGCCGCTCCGCGGCACGTGGGATCCTCCCGGACCGGGGCACGAACCCGCGTCCCCTGCATCGGCAGGCGGACTCTCAACCACTGCACCACCAGGGAAGCCCTAACTACTGACTTTTATGTTCTTAGATGCCATCCGTTGTCTTTTTCTAATTGTGTATCTAAATACAGTATAATTTTTAAATTTTATACATCTCTCTACACTTATCCCCTTGATTCAGACACCTTTAAAAGTTAGTTCAGTTTATTATCCATCACACATATTATCACAATATTTTATGTAAAATTACTTCATTTGGGCTTCTAAGAATAATTCTGATTTTTGTAACCATTTCTTCAGAATTCATGATATTCTTCTTTGGGTAATTTCTTAAGTTATATTTGTTGTTTGATATTTTTGAAGCATTCACAGATTTAGGCATATTTCTTTTGTAAAATAAAAAGCAACATACATAGTACTATATATGCTAAGTCTAAGTCTCTAAAATGCTCACTGTGACACTGTATAGAGGAACTTTGATAAGGTTGTTATGCAAAATAGATATAGATAAGGATGTAGATTTAAAATTAGCTGTAAAGATTAGTAATATCATTTTCTTTCTTCCAGTTTTCCTTTAGCTTATTAAGTTTTGTATGTTTGCAAATGTATTTACACATATGACTGACATGTTACGAAGTGTCCTGGAAATAGTCCAGCCACTCTCAATTTCATAGTAGAAAAGTTGATAGAATCAATAACGCTCAAGGAAATATTACCTATGCTGGGAACAGCAACATGACATAGATTATCTGGCTTCTTTTAATATTCTCCATTGCTTAAATGATAATGTCTAGAGAACCATACAAGGTCTTCCATGAACTAATCCTTGACTTTCTACTTTGTCTACTCACTGAAGAAAGGAGTGTGGATTTGGAATCTTTTTTTAAAAATTTTATTATTTTTTTAATACAGTAGGTTCTTATTAGTTATCTATTTTATACATATTAGTGTATATATGTCAATCCCAATCTCCCAATTCATCCCACCACCACCACCACCACCCCCCGCCCCGCTTTTGGATTTGGAATCTTGAGGAAGGAAATGAAATAGGAAGATATTGCAGTAGTCAATATGAAAGTTTATAAAGCTCAAACTAAGGTCATAGGGATGGGAAAAGTATAGTTGGATTCAAGAGTCCCTATTGAGATAGAATTGAGATACTTTGATTATCAGTTGGAAGTAAGGAGAATGATTGTAAAAAGATTCATAGAACAAAGAAAAAGTTTGTATTTCTCCTTTGAGATGAAGATCTGCTTAGTATTGAGATGGTAAAGCAAATTAGAAAGATGGCAGATCTCTCTGGAGGTGCTGCATTTGGGATCAGGGTAGTGGTCGAGCCCAGCTTACACACTGTCAGGGGTTTCTGCTCAGGAATGAGAAGGTTAAATGCCACAGAAGAAAAAAAATTAAAACCTAGAATGTCAAACAATATTTCTAACATTTAGCTAATATATTGTTCATTAAAGGGATTGCAATTTGAAAAGTGGGGTCTAGAGTCCACAGTCATGTTTCGGAAATTGGAAAATATTTCAATGTAGGAGGACTTCGTGACAAATCAAGGTGTTATAGAATCATACCATTGGATCTTAAGTATCTGTGGGGTATTGAGTAGCATACTTACGCAAAAGTCAAACAGCATCAAGTTTTCCCAATTCACAGTACATAAAAAAACAAAAACAACTAATAATAAAATTTTTCAATTTTTAGCTTTCAGGCTCAATATTTTTCAACTTTTCACACCTAGCAAGAAGTAAAATAAATAACAAAAACCAAAAGCCAAATAATATTGATGGAAATGTCAGAAATATGATTATGAGAAAATCTTATATGTATTAGTTTTGGTTGTAGGAACTTGCTTACATATACCTATGTACTTTGTTAGTAAATTTGTTGCTATGTCACAAAAATGACTAAATATATCAATTCTCTTGAAATTCTTTAAACAGCACCATGACTTCTGCACTCACTCACTGACCCATAACAAGTCTGAATTACATCTGAAAAGAACAGGTGGGGTTTGAAATGAACAAGAGGCAAAAACATGCGAGAAAGGCAGGGGAGGGGTGGTACAAAAGGTAAATAACTTTATTTTCTACCTTCCTGCTCTGTTCCAGTTTCTGTGTTAGGATTGATTCTTTCATCATTGTATCCACTATCTTCAACTCCACTATGAGGTGGCATAAATAATTTCAATTAACAGGTAAGAGCTTGAAGTCCAGAGAAGTTCAGTTTCTTTCTTTAAGTCAGAAGCATTTGACACAGCATATAGTATTCATAGAAAAAATGTTCAATAATTAGGTGATTAGTTAAAAAGAAATATCGGCATCAGTCAGGGTTCTTAGAACTAAGCAAATGAAATTGTCTCTGGATGATTCAAACAGCAAAGGAATAGATTGAAAGATTTGCTGAAGATGTTAAGACACGAGACTTATAAAGTGGGTAGGAGCACAGGAAGCTAAGTGGAAGTGAGGACCACAGAATTTCTCCAGAGAATGACTTTGGTGAAAAGAACACAATCACTATTCTGAATCACAGATACCATAGCTTGCCCCATCATCATGACCCATGTTGGACACCTTACTATGCCTCTAGCTTTGCTGTCAGCATTGTCCCTAGAAGCTGGATGTGATGGCCATCATTTGGCCACCTCCAGTATTAGGTGCTTGTCTGACCATTTCTCAACTGTTCCATTTAATTTGAATACTGTATTCTATATTAAAAAAAAAATAGCACAAATGTAGAGGCCCGGATGGTTAAAGGAGATCTGGTTGGAATATTTAGCTTGAAAAGATGGATGAAAGCTGTTTTAATATTTAAAAGACGCACATATGGACTACTTCCAAGTTTTTCAGAGGATGAGGCAAAGACTAATGAGTACAAATTGTGAGAAGACAAGATTTCTTTTTAATATAAAAGTCCAAAATTGTAATGGGCAAGATCCCTGCTCCTAGGAGTAATTATGAAAGAACAAGATGGTTACTCCTTAGGGATATCATGGAAAAAATTACTGTTTGATTATGAGAATGGGCTACACAACTGGTAAAATTAGAATAACTCTACTTTTAAGTCTCCACAGTTCTTTGATCTCTACCTTTGAATTTCATGCAAAATATTTTACAAGTTTACATTGCTAATTGGTCTTCAAGTAGAAAGAAATTTTCCATTTGTACAAAAGAACAAAATTTGCCTCCAGCCTCTTGAGCGTTATTATGTGTAATACTACACTCTAATTATCTCTCAGTGCTTTTCTTAGCAATTTATGGTGTTGACAGACACAGCTCAACTTGATGTGGCTGTTGGATTGTTATAGATATGGGTATTAAATGCATGTACCCTGTGTGCCTTTGGAATTGAGTATGTAGATTTTCATTTAAATTGTGTGTTAGATATTATAGAACATGTCGTGTACATTTTTGCATGATAATTTAACTTTTTATTTTGAAATAATTCCAAAAGTATAGAGAAGTTGCAAAATAGTACAAAGAACTCTTGTTTGCCCTTTGCTCAGTTTCCCCCAAAGTTAATGTCATTATATTTGCTTAATCATCCTTTTCACTTTGTGTGAGCAGGA
>NW_006776226.1:1096083-1102184 GCF_000442215.2 Lipotes vexillifer | reverse complement strand
AGGAATGTGTGTGTCTGTGTCTGTGTTGTCAATGAAAAATCGTACTGATGGAGTTAAACAGTCAAAGAGGACCTTATTTAAGCCTATTGGAATAAAGGAGAGAGATTGAACTCAGTTCCTCTGAAACAAAAGGTGGGAGTATTTTTAAACACTGGGGTGGTCTAATAGATAAGTACTAGATGACCCTTCCAGAGGAGGCTGGTCAATGAGATTAGGTCATTTATCTTTGCTAATTCGTGCTTATCTGAGTTAGGCTCCTGCCTTCCACAGAGATGGGGGGGCGGATAGGGAGATTATCTTTCTTGATGATTATATTTTCAAAGGATGACTCCTAGGTCCTGAGAAAGACAGTACTGGGTTGTAAAACTGGCAAAAGGCCATGAGAAGATTTACATTTCTAAAGAACAAATAAGAATTTTATTGCAAGTTTTCAAAAGTAAAACCCCTAAGAAAATTGAAGCCAGGAGCCTATAGCTGGGAAGAAATCTGCCTAAAGGTGAGGGGAATGGTAAAGCTATGTTAGTCAATGTGTGTATATGGGTCATGACAATTGGTAGAAACTATGGCAACTAAGGTTCAAAGTAGTGGATGAATACACACACACACAAATATGTATACACATGTACTGTGTATGTGAATGTATGCATAATTATGTTTTTTTCTGAAATGCTTGAAAGTAAGCTGCAGACATAATACCTCCTTACCTCTAAACATTTCATTATATACTCATAAAAACAATATTCTTTCTTACATACATTCTCATATATAAATTTTCTTCCATTATTTAACCATAGTCTAATTATTAAAATTGGGAAGTTAATCTCACTTTTTTTTTTAATTGGGGTATAGTTGCTTTACAATGTTGTGTTAGTTTCTGCTGGACAGTGAAGTGAATCAGCTATATGTATACATATATCCCTTCCCTCTTGATTCTCCCTCCCCCCGCATCCCATCCATCTAGGTTACCACAGAGCACTGAGCTGAGCTCCCTGTGCTATACAGCAGGTTACCCTTAGAAAACCATAATTCAAAAAGACACATATACCCCAATGTTCATTGCAGCACTATTTACAATAGCCAGGACATGGAAGCAACCTAAATATCCATTGATAGATGAATGGATAAAGAAGATGGGGTACATATATACAATGGAATATTACTCAGCCATAAGAAGGAACAAAATTGGGTCATTTATAGAGATGTGGATGGACCTAGAGTCTGTCATACAGAGTGAAGTAAATCTCACATGTTTTTCACAATAACCCCAGATTGGACAGTTACTGTTAGGCTACTTTTTAAAAATAAAGGAAACACATACATTGACATTTGGCCCCAATATTGGGAGCCAGAGATATTCTACAGATTCTATTAACTTTAGTTAGGAATGATTTTTTAATATTTACTACACTTTTTTTTTTCAGCTCTCAGAATGCTGAACAGTAATTGATTTTGATTAGGCCTGTTTGTAACAAATGTAAAGATTACTGGTTTAGTAATCTTAAGAGGATATGTTTTCCATCAAGGTCTCTACAGTGTTGGAGTTCCCTACTACTTCTGGCTGTGTCAGAAAACTGAGTATGTTGAACTTAAATGTCTGTGGTGACACCCATATGTTGCATTATGCTTTTGCCAGGTTGATGTAGGACACAACAAAAGCAAGGGAGTTCCTTCTATTATTAATGATTCTCTAGGCCCTTAACCACATTCTCTGAGCCATAGAAATAAATAGATGATATATTCCTTAAAACATTTAAACTATCAATATTGTATGAACAAAAATGAAAGGAATGACATAGTATAAATAGACTCTCATTGGACTGAGTTATCATGTTAAAATTTTCCAAGAAAAACTGACAGTTCTGAAATCCTTCAATAACTTAGAAAACGTATTATTTTCTTAAAGTGCTTATACATATTCAGTTTGGCTAGATACAAAAAATGCACAGATGTCAGAGTGAGCATTTTTATATACTAAAAATATCAGTAAGGAAGACAAGGGAATTATTGTTCACTTTACTATTTCTAATAAATTTGCGTCTGTAAACTTCTATATGCAAACTAAGATTTCTAATTTAGATTTTGACAACAGCCTATTTGCATTTGTATACACAAGATACGTACACTGTTGAGTAAGAATCTTGATTCAAAGTCCCTATCAGGAGTTGGCACACTTTTTCTTTAAAGAGTCAGATAGTAAATATTTTAGGTTTTGCAGACCAGGTATGGTCATAGTCACATCCTTTTTTGAATTCTTTTATAACCTTATAAAACTATAGAAATGATTTTTAGCTCAAGGGGCATACTAAAGCACACCAAGGGTAATATTTGGCCTACAGGTTTGACCTGTCTACTGATTCCTGGTCTAGGGATCTATCTACCTATCTATCTATCTATCTAGCTATCATCTATCACAGAAGATTTATAATAGACATAATTTCTTTACATGGGCTAGTAGAGGTTCTTAAATTTTTGCTTAAGGAATTTATTGTCTTAATGTAACCAAATACATCCAGTGGCAAAAATCTGATATGCATGCTATTGCTAATCCCATTGCCAAAATGACCACCAAACTAATGATTCTGTTACTATATTAGGTCTGAATAAAATGAAAGCCTGAATTCAATTTTAGGAAATATATAATTAATATTTTTCAACCTATTGGCATGCTTGTATAGGTGAACCTCACCTGATCAAGGTTACTGTAATGCAATATCTAACTGAATATGGAAGTGGTGGTGCAGGGGTTTCCTAATTATTGTATATGTGCTTGTTGTACATCTGTGCATGTGTGCATGTGTGTGTGTGTGTGTGTGTGTGTGTGTGTGGTTATATCATGGAACTGCTATTACAATTGCTAGTTAACCTACAATAATAATTATTGGTATAACCAATCTTGGTTGCAGAAGGAATATGCCTGACTTGAGATGGGTGAATATATTATGGTTTATTTTACTCATCACTGTATAATTAGTGTTTAGTGGAGTGTCTGGCACTGAAGATACTAAATAAATATTAAATAAATGGGCAGAGAGAAATTATGATAATCAAACTGTTGATATCAGCGAAGCCTTAGTGGTGGAGAGAAAATCAGGCCTGAAGCAATAAAGGTACCACAAAGAAAATCAGGACAAGCTTCAGACTCAGCGGAGAAGACAGGGACCACTTTTGGAACAGAGATACATGGCAGGGATTGGATCAGGGTAAAAAAAGTCCTAGTACTGCAATTCAAACATGAGAACAAAGGAGAGTCATACTGAGTCCCTGATCTGCTGGCTTACAAACCCTTGTTTCTGTTGACTGAGCAGCATTGGCTTCAGAATATACCTTAAGTTGAACCTACAAGTGAGGATCTCACGGTTTCTCTGAAAAAGGACATCTTTGATTCCCAGAGGCAGCCCAGAGTCTAACATCTAGCAGTTGTTTATTACCTAACTAATTAAAGAAATAACTATGGTTGAGAGAGAGCAAAGAAGATCATTAAAGTTGTATTTTATTTACATTTATAAAGTATCACATAGTTTGTATGAAACGATTCCTGAATAATTGGTACCTATGATGACTAACGGTTTAGCACTAAATATCATTTCCTTTCCTTTCCATGATGATTTCTAGTCTAAATTACTCATTAATTACTCATCATGATTTTGATATTAATTCTTTGGGTTTTAGGGAAAAATCAGTACAAACCATGAAACGTTCCCCCCTTTTTCATAAATGTATAGGAAGTATGTGATAAGAAAATACCCTTTAAAGACAATATCACATATTATGGACACTAGTAAAATGTGTGATTTCTGCAATAATAAATCAGTTCAAAGACAAAAGTATTTAATAATTTTATTTCACAGACAAGACTGAGTTTAGATGACTTCTTATTTTTTCAAAACTAGGAATCAGGAAATTGATCATAAAGAAGATGAAATAGTAAGTTTAGTCGAAAATTTCTAAACAACTCCGTACTGCTGTTATCAATGAACAGTGGATAACAGAAAACAGCTGAGCTGTTCTTTTACATCTCCTGATTTTCCTAAATTCCCATTCAGCCTAATAGTTGCAATATTTCACAGTTTTTAGCATATCATAGTGATACTGGAAAAGCTTTATCAAAAGTCCAGGCTCTTGTTCAACTTGTCCAAAAAGTATTTGGGCAAGGAACACAAAGCTAAAAAAAAAAAGAAAAAGAAAAAGACACACAGGCTGAAGAGTAAAGAGAACAAAGAAACAGTTTATTGAGGTAAAAGGGAAAGGACACACAGAGAAAAGTACCGGCATCCTTGTGAATGAGGAGTGCCCTGCAGGGTTTTTTGATTCCCCCTTTAAATCTTATTTTTAGCACTTTGAACAGAATGGGGGTCTTTTTGATTAAGGGTGGGATATTCATTGACGGAAAGGCTGATGTGTGGCCTGGCTTGCAACAGATTGCATCAGCTCTCGGTCCTGCGCATTTGTCTCCAGAGGCCACCGTATATGCGCTCTAAAAGCTGTTTTCCCTTAAATTTCCTCCTACTAGTGGAGCACCACACATGGGAGGTCACACAGTGGTCATGAGTAATGTGCATTTTTATCGCGCATGCTCCATGGCTGGTTTTCATGGTCAGAGTTTCTTGTTCAGATGCTACAAAAGTTTCTGTTTTAGATGCCATTCCTCCATGTGTCATGGCCTCATTAGCTGCAAAACAAGGAGATGGCTTTGCTTTCTGCCTAATGCCTGCATATGAGGAGGCTGGCCCTGGCCCTGGCCCTGGCCCTGTCTTTCTTTCCTCAATAGTAATCCAGTAAACAGGTTTGAATTGATTTGCTGCGTAACAAAGATCTCATGTGACGTTTCAAATAACTGTAATACAATGGTCCACTGAAACTAGCCCCAACCAGTTCAAACAGTAAAGGTGTGAGGACTTATTGAATATAATTTGTATGAACTTAAAATTAGTTAAATTATACTAAAAACAAAAGGAATAAATACTCAGAACTCATCAATTCCTAACCATTTTATTACATTGTATTACCTCTTTTCCTGAGGTTATGTCTATTGTTACGTCTATCATTACTATCTGTTGTCCTGAGGTTATGTCTATTGTTTACAATTGGTGGAAATACTATCTAAGTATATTACTCAAGGAAATACTATGTGAAGTATATTACTTTACATCTCTTCCTATTTCTGCATTCAGTGATGTCATTTTATAGCATGAAATATGCCATTGGGGAAGTATTTCCACCATAGCAACTAGCAAATGCAAACCAGAGCTATTTTCTCCTATAGGACCAATTGTTAAACATTTACTAGCATATCAATCTTTATCAAAAACAATTTTATTTTTTCTATTTGTAGGATGACCATAAAAACTAGACAAGGGTTGGAAAGAGAGTGCCCAAAATATTATAAGGTGAAAACATGTGACATGTTCATGTAGAATTACTCATTAAAATAGGTCTTCTAAATTAGGTAAAAACACAGAAGCAAACATCTCACTTGAAAGGGCAGTAAGAATTTTCCTTTAAGAAGCCTTGCTATGGTAGATCAATCAAGATGTAATTGTCTCTAAATAGAGGGCAGACAAGGATAGTATCTATATATGGATTAGTGATATTCATAAATGTTCAGCTTTTTCTCAGACTTAAAAATATCAAATATGTGTTTTTTTATTTTGACCCCTACATTAACCACCATATTAGGAAATATGTAACATGTTATCCATGACCTGAGCAAGCTTCTAGAATGCCAAGTTGGAGTCAAGCATTCATTAAGTTCAGTATTAGCCAAGGCTGGGGATTCCTGCCCTCTCTGATGAGCCTCTTTGCTAATTTTACTTCATATAAAAAGAAACAAGTTTGGAAGAGTGACTGACACTCATCAAGAGGAAAACAAAAACTTGAGGGAAAATCGATTCAAGATTAGTTTCCAGGGCTTCCCGGGTGGCGCAGTGGTTGAGACTCCGCCTGCCAATGCAGGGGACACGGGTCCGTGCCCCGGTCCAGGAAGATCCCACAATGCCGCGGAGTGGCTGGGCCCGTGAGCCATGGCCGCTGAGCCTGCGCGTCCGGAGCCTGTGCTCCGCGATGGGAGAGGCCACAACAGTGAGAGGCCCGCGTACTGCAAA
>NW_006776226.1:1077423-1096011 GCF_000442215.2 Lipotes vexillifer | reverse complement strand
GAAAAAAAAAAAAAAAAAAAAGATTAGTTTCCAGATTAGTTTCTAAATTTTTTCCTTTTTAGCTAGTGGACCTGTATGTATATAACAAAGAAAGATAAATTAAATAAATAAATTTTTCTCTCACAAAATCCAGAAATACAGATGTTTATATGACTGCGTCTATATGAATATATTTGCATACATGCACAATAAAGATACTGGGGGCATTTCCCACGAAATAGTGACAGTAGTTGTCTCTGGGTGAGGGCATGCTTGACGATCTTACTTTCTTCTTTTTTATTTAAAAATTTATCATTTAAAGTTCTTATAATTAGTGTGCATCATTTTATTTTAAATGAAAATAAATCAAGAATTAATAGAAATTTTAAAGACTCAAACATTTAAGCTTATAGTTTCTTCAAATTCAATATGAAGAAGTTAGGTTGCACCTAATTTCCTGAAAATATATAATTTAAAGCAATATGTCAATTTTTCTCTCTTTTAACTGCAGTAACATTTCTTTCGTTCGTTTTTTTTTTTTTTTAAAGCAACTAAGTAGGAAACAATTCTGCACAGTATATATATTGATATGACGCTGTTCCTTTTACAAGGCAGAAGAGAGGAGTGGCCAAGACGGCAGAGTAGGAAGACCCTGAGCTCACGTCCCCCCATAGGTACAAATCAAGGCAGGGTAAAATAATGGTTAAAAGCCTGAGCTTTGAATGTTTGCAGATGCAGCTTCCCATCTCCACTACACCATTTGCTATATGGTTTTGAGGCAACTTATCTAACTTTTCTCCTTCTTTTCTCAACCATAAAATAGAGATAATAAAATCTATGTTGTAGAAATTTCATGGAGATTACATGTGAAAATATGTCCAGCATATAATTAGCAATAAATAACTAATAGCTTGAAATATTACTCAAAGAGGGAAAGACATCTCAGAAATATATGTCTGAGCAGACTGAAATGGAACTCAGTTATTCTGTCTTGAAATTCTGTTGTAACATTAGAACAAATTACTTTCACGTTAGAAAATTAAACGTTCAGACCGCTGATATTTAGAACGATAGCCACGTTACAAGTGTTCATTATAAAATAAAGTGAGTTATGCTCCCAGGATATTTGTATAATCTCTGTTGGTCTCATTTCTGTTTCTATATTGTTTCTCTCCTGAAATGACAGGGAGTAAAGTCACATATGTTGTTCCAACTGCTGTTGCTTCAGGCTCTACACGTTGGCATTAACTTGTGAGACTCTGATCTATGGAGCCAAGAATCTGTTTGTTTTTTCATAACGGGATTACATGACCAACTTTTATTTTGCGATATATGAGTCTGGATATTAACTAGATTTGTCTTAACTTGATGCTTTCTCGAAGTGTGGTAGAAGTCCAGTTCAATGTGATACATATAGTCATCAAATATTTATTGAGCGACTACTATGTGCTGAGTATTATTTCTGGAACTAGGAGTCAGTGAACAAGACAAAGATGTATATTTTATGAAGCATTTAGTTGTGGGGGAGATAGTCATAATAAATAATTCATGTGTGTGTGTAAGAAAGTGTGAAGTACTGTGGAAAAGCCGTGTAAGGTAAGAGGAATTCTGCAAGTTAAAATTTACATGCACTTCAAGTCCTTGCACAAATATCACCTCAATGACATTTCTCCTGACCACAATATATAAAATAGTAATTTCTTCCAAAACCCAACTGTAATTCCCCTAAACTTGCTCTATGTTCTCCATAGCAATTATTATTATTATTGTTGTTGTTGCTGTTTTGTTATTATTATTAATATTTCTTTTCCTCCCATTTGAATGTAAACTCTGTGGGTGCAGAGATTTTTCTTCATTTTGTTCCTTATTTTATTCTCAGTTTAGGCAAAACCACTAGTAATTGGTTCCATGATGTGGCAGAAAATCTTGAAAATTGATCAAGGAGCAGGTGATGAAAGACCATGTTAAGGAATTTCACATTTACCCTACTGAGCATTGTGAGCTCTGAGCACATAGCATAATCTGTTTTGCACTTTAGAATAATCATTTCACTCTGTGAAAGTATGAGGGATAAATGAAAGGGAGGAGAAATGGGAGTCTCTGGGAAAGGATGATTGTCTCCTCTAGGCAGTGGCAAGGAATCTATAAAAGATGTTATGGAAATAAGAGATGGATAGTACTTAACTGGAAATTGAGAGAGAAAAAAGGAGATTTAGAAGGACTTTCTAGCTTTGAGTTTGGACTAAATGGATAGTGGTGTCTTTTAATGGACAGTGAGATAAGAAACCAGGAGGAGGGACACACATGTGAGAATATATATTCATTTGAGGCATTCTGAATAAATACAAGGGATACTCAGATAGAATAAAGAAACATTCTTAAACTCAGGACTGGAATTATAGCTTTGCGAGTCCTCAGTGTATTGGTAAGAGCTGAAGTTAAAAGTGTGGCTAAAAAAATTTACAACGTTTTATATGCTAGGGGAAAAGCAAATAAAAAGGTGGGATTCATTTTTGCAAAAGTGTATGTGTGTGTGTGTGTGTGAGAGAGAGAGAGTGTGTGTGTTTTAAGGCAGGATGAAATCCCACTGACAGAACAGTGCACAGCACAGGTGAAAGAACAACTACCTCGAAATAGGCCAGGAGGATACAATGATGCTTCCTCCTATTCCTGCTAGAGTAGCTATAGTATGGGGAACTTTCTTTTCCTCATCTCCACTTAACCGAGGTACATGTTTAATAATTATTCAAAATAAGCTAATCTTCCTTCTTTCATTTGCCTTTCATGTCTATTGTACTAAAGGATTTTGATGCTGCTGCATTCTGCTACAAATCAACTAAGGACCTGAGCTAAAGGCACACTTGGTCAACACCAGGGGATTCTACCTTTCACCATTTATCAAATACTTGAAACTCTGTCTCTTAAGGGCCCAGATCACTGCTGCTCTTTTCCAAAGACTCCTAATCCTATGCCTTCTAGGTAGAAATTACTTCATACCAGGTTGAAGTCAATGATTTGAATTCTTTCTCCTAAATTGTAAATCCCTTGGGAGTAAAAACATGTATGACAAGAGAGAGTATTCCATTGCTTCTTTGTCCTTCTTTTGTGTTTATCTGGAAAATTCACCTGTATAACTCTTAGTTTCTATAACTGAGCTACTGAGCTCATCTTGAGGAAATCACACAAATATGCTCCTAAATATCATTGAATCATATATGTATTGTTAGAAATTTTTACTGGAAACTTACTACTGATGGGAATTTTGTCCATTCCATTCTGTGACTTTAATATCTCTTTTTCTTCTCCCAATCAAAAATTCTAAAGCTTTATCCTATATCATCATTAATAATTCTCCCAGTTATGGTACTAGCCTTCTAACTGGATCCCTGTTTTCAGTTTCACCCTTTAAAGTTCTACATGTTGCTTCCAGAGCAATTTTTTAAAAATGATATTCATACCATGTCAGCTTGCTATGAAGTATATATAAATATTTCTTTGTTTTCCTCAGTATTAAAACCCATTTTAATATATTATTGACATCTTACTGAAGATTATTCATAATCTATCTTCTGATTTTCAATTTGACCTGATATTATCCCCTGCCTTGTTTTCTCTTCTCAGCCACACCATAATCTTTGCTTTCATTAAACTTTTTCATGATTTTGTTTGTTTGAACATACTTCTTCATATGTTTGGAAAGGTCTTTCTTTCTTTGTGCCTTCGAAAAATTGTATCTCTTCTTATTAACATAGCTCACATCTTACTCTTTCACAAAGCATCTCCAAATCTCAATGATAACGATAAACTCACTCATGTTATTGTACTTTGTGAATGATGTTTTTTACATTTATAACATTTTATTATGACAGATTTATGCTTTTATTTGCATCCATTCTTGAACTGTGAGCTTTCTGAGTGAGGGAACTGCATCATCTTTCTCTTTGTCTCAATTCCTTCAATAGTGAATGAAACATTAAAAGTTCAATAGTTGCTTATTCAACTGAATTACATAAAAAGCTAATATTAAATACTAAAGAACTATCATATCATTATATTTAAATATAACCTTTTCATCTTTATAATTTCACTGTTCAGGAAATTGAGAATAAATCATCTTCATCTCATTATAATTATATACTAAAAACTTGGAAAAATGAGAAGTCTGCCTTCTTAGTACCTTCAATCATTTTGAAATTGATACATTTCTAGTTTTCATATTCTTGCCAATTAAATTTTGATGATTTTTTCTCAATTCTCTTCTTATTTTGCATCTTCTGAAAATTTTTAGTTGGTTTAGTGGAGGATGTAATATAGTAACCTAGTAGCTGGATTTGTATTCCATTTTCAGTGTATAGATTTAAAATAATCAATTTTGCTATCTCTTTAGCATACAAAAAACCATTAGCATTGTGATAAATTTCTTATGCTCTTTGCTTTAAAAATTATATTTATTCAGTAACTGGTTTATTTTACTTTGCTACTAGCATGCTAGCTTATTGTATAAATGTGTTAGCATGTTACTCCTTTGCTCACCATTTTTTGTCCTTTAAGAAATTATGAAATCGCTTTTGCTTCTGTTTTTAGCTTAGTCATAAATTATCCTTTATTATCATATTTTCTTTTTGACCTTCATAATTTTAATTTGTTATAGACATAGTGAAGGAAAGAAGAAAAATAAAGAAATAATGGCTGAAACCTTCCCAAATTTGAGAAAACAATTATTGTTTTATACATTCTAGTTGCTTAATAAGCTGCAAGTAGGACAAAAGCAAAGAAATCTACACACAGATGTATCATAGTGAAAAATGTTAAAACCAGAAAATCTTAAAAGCAGCAAGAGAAAAATGACTTGTCATGTACAAAGGAACCCCAATAAATTAGCAGTTATATTCTCTTCTGTTTGAAATCTAGTGATCTTACACAGTAACTAAAAAACAATAGCAACACAACAAAAGACAAAGTATACTAGTAAAGACAATTATGTAATTATAGAAACCATTACAAATACGTATTACATCTTCTTTCTATTCTTAATTGATTTAAAAAACAATTGTATATATATCTATGTCTATATTTATATACCTATAAATTGTGTTGTTGGAGCTATAAAAGAAAGAAATGCAATATATTTGACAAAAATATCATCAAGGAGGTAAGTGGGGATGAAATAAACTCAATGCATACCTACTCTCCTTTCTTCTCTCCACTTCTTTAAGAGACAAAAAATTAAACTAATAATTATAACAATGTACTGTTGGGTGAGTAACATATATGTATAACTGTAATAGCACACAAAGGACAAGGAAAGAAAGCTATATAGGAGCAAAATTTCTATATCTTATTGAAGTTAACTAAGTATAAATCTGAATTAGATTCTGATGAGTTGAGATATATATGGTAAGCTCTAGAACAATTACTAAGAAAATAACTAAAACAATATATAGTGAAAAAAATTAAGGGAGTTAAAATATTACACTAAAAAATATTCCATTAATGCAAAAAAGAGCCATACATGAGAAATATAGGAACAAAAATCACATGAGACATATAAAAAACAAAAAGTAAAATGGAAGATGTAAATACAACTATATTAATAATAACACTGATGATGGATTAAACAATGTGATCAAAAGGCAAAGTTTGTGAGACTGGATAAAAAAATATAACTATATACAACTTACAGGTGACATGCTTTGGAATCAAACATCCAAATAGGTTAAAAGTAAGAGGTTGGAAAACAGCAATCATAAGAAATTTGTTGTGGTTTTATCAATATCAGATAAATAGACTTTAAAACAAAAATAAAAAAATAGAGATATACAGGGACATTTCATAGTAATAAGTCTCAATCCATTAGGGAGAGATAAAAGTTATAAACTCATATGAACATAACAATAGACCCCCAAAATACCCAAAACAAAAACTGAGAGAATTGAAGGGGAAAATAGACAATTCAATGATAGATGGATATTTTACTATCCTATTTTCAGTAGTAGAGTAGAGAAAACAATCATGCAAAAGAAGAACAATTTTGGAGAACTTGCACATCCAAATTTCACAATTTACCATAAACCTACATTAATTGAGAGAGCGTGATATTGGCATCAGGTTAGAAATGCAGATCAATAAGTAGAATTGAGAGACAAAAAATAAACTCTCACAGTTACATTCACTTGATTTTTGACAAGGATGCCAAGACAAATCAGTGGGGGAAAGAATAGTCTTTTTAACAAATGGTGCTTGACATTGGGTATATACATGAAAAGAATGAAGTTGGAACCCTTCCTCACACTATACAGAAAAACTAACTCAAATAAAATCTAGATCTAAATGTGATAGCTAAAATTATAATATTCTTTAAAAAAACTTATAAAGTTCTAAGTCTTCAGGAGCTTGAGTTAGGTCACAAAATTTAAAATAGAAAATTGGACTTCATCAAAGTTCAAAACCTTTGTGCTTCAAAAGAGACCATCAAGGGCTTCTCTGGTGGCGCAGTCTTTGGGAGTCCACCTGCTGATGCAGGGGACGCGGGTTTGTACCCTGGTCCGGGAGGATCCCACATGCCGTGGAGCAGCTGGGCCCGTGAGCCATGGCCGCTGAGCCTGTGTGTCCGGAGCCTGTGCTCCGCAACGGGAGAGGCCCGCGCAAAAAAAAAAAAAAAAAAAAGACACCATCAAGAAAATTTTAAAAAAAAAGGAATGGAAAATATTTGTGCCAATTTTATACCTTATAAAATAATCATATCTATAATATATAAGCTCTTCAATCCAATAATAAAAGATAGATAACCCAAATTTTTTAAAATGCATGAAGGACCTAAATAGACATTTCTCAAAAAGAAAAAAAAAAAACCATACAAATGACAAATAAACACATAAAAAGTTGGTCAAAGTCATAAGTCATTAGGGAAATAAAAACCAAAACCACAATAATATAGTACTTTACACCCACTTTGATGACTATAATTAATATAGTATAATAATGAAATAACAAGTGTTGGTGAGGTTGTCGAGAAAATGGAACCTATACATTGCTAGTAAGGATGGTGCTAGTCACTTTGGAAAAGAGGCTGGCAGTTTCTCAAAAAGTGAAGCACAAATTTTCCATATGACTCAGCAATTACACTCCTAGGTATATATCCAAGAGAAATGAAAACTTATGTCAACATAAAAACATACATGATGTTCAAAGCAGCATTATTAATAGTAAGCCAAAGAATAGAAACAAGTTATGATTAAATAAAATGTGGCATATCAGTGCAGTGAAATATTATTTGGCAATGAAAAGAAATAAAATCTAGATACATTCTATACCATTGATAAATCTTGAAAACACTATGCTAAGTGATAGAAGCCAGTCACAAAAGTGTGTAATTCCATTTATATGAAATATCCAGAATAATCAAATCTATAATGGTTGCCTAGGGTAGGGAAGATTAGAGGAGATGGGGAGTGACTGCCAATGGATGTGGGATTTCTTTTGGGGTAGATAAAAATGCTCTAAAATTGATTGGTTGAAAAATTTTGTGAATATAAACATTGAATTCAACAACCACAACACAAAACAGCCTTTCAAAATGTCAACTATTGACATTTTGTTCCAAATAATTATTTGTTGTGAGGTTTGTCTTGTGCATTGTACTTTAGCAGCGTCCCTGAACTCTGACCATTAGATGCTGATAACAACCGTCTGTAGTCATGACAAAACAGAAATGTCCTCAGATGTTGTTAAAAGTCCCCTGGGAGACAGAATCACCCTAGTTTAGAACCACAGATATAATTGTATAGGAAAAAGCAAAAAGTCTTAAAAGATATATGTTAGGGCTTCCCTGGTGGCGCAGTGCTTGAGAGTCCGCCTGCCGATGCAGGAGACGCGGGTTCGTGCCCCGTTTCGGGAGGATCCCACATGCCGCGGAGCGGCCGGGCCCGTGAGCCATGGCCACTGAGCCTGCGCATCCGGAGCCTGTGCTCCGCAAATGGGAGAGGCCACAACAGTGAGAGGCCCGCATAACGCAAGAAAAAAAAAAAAAAAAAAAAAAAAAAAAGATATATGTTAAAAATTTAACTATGGTTCCTCTGGAGAGGTAAAGGGGTAGGCAGGGTGAGAGAAGGTGACTTCCATATTGTCTCAATATACTTTTGTACTGCTTGAGCAACCTAAACATTATAATGAGCTCATGTACTATGTTTTTTTTAAGAGAATCAAAATTAATTAACTTCCTGCCCTCCAAAATACATAAAACAAAACAGGCCAATTCTCACTAATATAAAACACCACTGTAGCAGACCATTCAAAAGATGATTATGGCTTATGGAGATGGAGGTAGTGACAAGTAATTTGAATTTTAATATATTTTTAATATACTCCCTATAAAACTTACTTACAGATTGGATGTGAAGTCTGAAGAAAACAGATAAAGTATTTTTTTTGTTTGTTTTGCCTAAGCAATTGACTGAATGACAGTGCCATTATTGAGATTTGGGGATGAAGAAATTGGGGGCTTTTGTGGGGAGAAGTGGAATCAATAGTTTTGTTTTGGCAATTAATATTGAGATCCATATTAGACTTCCACATGGTGGTTTGAGTAGACAGTCTGGAGTTCAGAGCCGAGCAGAATAACAATTCTCATAACAGTCTGTGACAAACAATGGGTAAAATCCCTTTACTGCTAGAAAGTGGAAAATTAATAAATACGTATTAAGTAGCTTATTATTCATGTGTTTAATTGCCTTATGAAAAAATTAATACCTGAATGTAGAAACAACCAAAAATAGAATGAATTTAACATGCATTTTCTAATTTCCCACACCAAAGACATAAAGTGTTCACTTGAGAATAAGCAAGAAAATATATGCACTACAAAATAAAAAAACAACTGTTTAAAAATAAAAATTTCCATTAAATCCAAAACAACAAAACAATAGTGCATTAGAAAGTATCAATGTAAACATTGATTTTATGCTCTGCTGGACAAAATTAGCTTTGTTGCAATAATGAATTTAGGAGGAAACACTGTAATTCTAAAAACATCAATATTAAGAATAAGATTTTATTCTTTTCATTTCCTCAAACCAAAAACAAAGAGATTAATTCAAAAGATGGATAAAGGAAAGTCTCCTTTCTTGAAGGTGAGAATCACAATAATCCAGAAAAAAGAACATCTCATTATTTCTGTAACACTTATATTAGCTTACTCTGGATCCTTACAATGGGATAGGAACAGTTCATCTTTATAACAACTCTATGAGTTAGGTGTGTCATATTTTAGGTGAAGAAACTGAGATTTAGACACATTGAATAATTAGCTCAAGGTCACACATAAAATGGTAATCATGCTCTAGAGTTCAGCAGTTTGACTCCAGAGCTTGCATTTTCATCAAACATGAGAGAATAGGTTGCAAATTTCTTTTAAAAAAGAGAAGAAAAGAAAAGGAAGAAAAACATCTTATTATCTTCATGGCTAGAGATTCAGACCAGGTGTGATGGTGTGAAGAAGTAGCAAAGGAAGGTATGAGTACTTCCACACTCATTGGTGTCCACTGCTATTTCCCAACCAAGAGCAGTGGAGCATGGAGAAATAGATCTTGCAGCCCTTATAAAAATTGCAAACCCTTGCTGTTCTCTAGTGAAAATAAAATATTGGTCACAAGTTTAAATTCAAACTCAGAAATGCAATCAGTATATTTTATTTTCCAACATATTTACATATTATCCTTACTTTCTTTTGATAGAATAAGCATCATATTTTTTCTGTGCTACCTGTTAAAATTTTCTATCTGACCAACGGGTTGTGAAGACCTCCAAGTTCAGCTAGTTTTTAAAGTAAAAGTACCGTCAAAATGCAAAATCTGCCTCCCATAACCAAAGGGATTTAAATTACATTGTGGATAAGATGTTGTAAGCAGACCAGTAAAACAGTGTTTTATTTCTGATGTAAATTGACTAAAACAGATGGAAGGGGGAAAAGAGATCTTTCCTAGAGGCACTGTGTGTGTGTCACCAGCTGTTGCAGGGAGATAAAGTGCAATAGCAAGTGATGGATAGGAGGAAATCCTAATGTCTGCGTCCTCTGCTTTGGACTGTTAAGTGTAAAGAGTCTCTTCTTGAATTCTTTTAATTGAAGGTGAAGCCTGGAATTTGCAATGCCCACTTAAAATCACACTGTCTTATTTGATTGAAACATCAGACTGGAATCAAAAATTGCCTATTTTTTTTCACAGTGGGATTCAGCTAAAGTTGATTTCATGGAAGAAGCCATGTGGGGTGGGGGGGTGGAACACAAATGCGTAAAATATAAAAATAGAGCATATTCTTAATCATGCTGTATAGCCTGTAAACATTTTTGTTTTTAAATTAAATTTTATTATTTTTGCAGTGATTTAAAATTTTTTATTGAAATTTAGTTAACATACCATATTGAATTAGTTTCAGGTGTACAACATAGTGATTCAGCATTTTTATAGGTTACACTCCATTTAAAGTTATTACAAAATAATAGCTATATTTCCCTGTGTTTCCCTGTGCTGTACCTATGCTGTATCCTTGTTGCTTCTTTATTTTATACATAGTGGTTTGTGTCTCTTAATCCCATACCCCTATCTCACCCTCCCCACTCCCCTCTTCCCACTGATAACCACTAGTTTGTTCTCTATATCTGTGAGTCTGTTTCTGTTTTGTTATATACATTTGTTTGTTTTATTTTTTAGACTCCACATATAAGTGATAACATAGTCTCTCTCCGACTTATTTCACTAAACATAATGCTCTCTAGATCCATCCATGTTGTTGCAAAAGGCAGAATTTCATTCATCCAAACTGGAAGAGAAGTAAAATTCTATCACTATTTGCAGATGACATGATTCTATATATAGAAAGCTCTAAAGAGTCCACCAAAAATCTATTGGAACTAATAAATGATTTCAGTAAAGTTACAGGATGCAAGAATAATATACAGAAATCTGTTGCTTTTCTATACACTAATAATGAACTATCAGAAAGAGAAATTAAGGACACAATGCCATTTACACTAACATCAAAAAGAATAAAATACCCAGAAATAAACTTAACCAAAGAGGTGAAAGACCTATATACTGAAAACTATAAAACACTGGTGAAGGGATTTGAAAATGATATAGAAAGAAATCCTGTATTCTTGTATTGGAAGAACTAATATTGTTAAATTTTGTTATTTTTAATTTTGTTATATAAATATACAGAGGGGAAAAATGCCATTTTAAACCACAATTGCCTGAACTTGTATTTTAGGAGAAGTCTAACTTTTACATTAACTGATTCCTTTAGTATTAGAGGCAAAGTGCCAAGGCACGCTGTGGATGGCCTAGAATATAATAAATAGGGATGAATTTATCTGGGAGTTTTATTTTTTCCACAAAGCTTTTTCAAAAGGGGGTCTGGGACTAAGGAGAGGTAAGAAAAGATGTAATTTGGGCTTGAAGAAAGTGGCTTGGGTGATAAAGAATACAAAATAATAGACAGAGCCTGAGAAAAAAGTAAAAGAGCAGTTGTGCACTTGAGTAATTATTTGGTGTTTTATTGAGGTAGTGAATGAAGGTCACCTCTGGAAAATGGGTAGATTAAGCATGATGGAAGCAGACTATGGCACAGTCTGCAGCAATTACGAGCAAGGTATTAGGTTTACACATAGACACATGGGTAAGGCTTAAGAACAGTGTGCCTGTAGCTATCCCGTTTTCCCAACACCACTTATTGAAGAGCCTGTCTTTTCTCCATTGTATATTCTTGCCTCTTTGTCATAGATTAGGTGACCATAGGAGCGTGGGTTTATCTCTGGGCTTTCTATCTTGTTCCATTGATCTATTCTGTCTTTGTACCAGTACCATGCTACCTTGATTACTGTAGCTTTGTAGTATAGTTTGAAGTCAGGGAGCCTGATTCCTCCAGCTCCATTTTTCTTTCTCAAGATTGCTTTGGCTATTCAGGTTCTTTTGTGTTTCCATACAAATTGTAAAATTTTTTGTTCTAATTCTGTGAAAAATGCCATTGGTAATTTGATAGGGATTGCATTGAATCTGTATATTGCTTTGGGCAGTATAGTCATTTTCACAATATTGATTCTTCCCATCTGAGAACATGCTATATCTTTCCATCTGTTTGTGTCGTTTTTGATTTCTTTAATCAGTATGTTATAGTTTTCTGAGTACAGGTCCTTTGCCACCTTAGGTAGGTTTATTCCTAGGTACTTTATTCTTTTTGTTGCAATGGTAAATGGATTGTTTCCTTAATTTCTCTTTCCGATCTTTCATTGTTAGCATATAGGAATGCAAGAGATTTACTAGAACACTCCCTAACACCATACACAAAAATAAACTCAAAATGGATTAAAGACCTAAATGTAAGGCTGGACACTATAAAACTCTTAGAGGAAAACATAGGCAGAACACTCTTTGACATAAATTGCAGCAAGATCTTTTTTGACCCACCTCCTAGAGTAATAAAAATAAAAACAAAAATAAACAAATGGGACCTAATTAAACTCAAAAGATTTGCACAGCAAAGTAAACCATAAACAAGATGAAAAGACCACCCTCAGAATGGGAGAAAATATTTACAGATGAAGCAACTGACAAGGGATTAATCTCCAAAATATACAAACAGCTCATGCAGCTCAGTATCAAAACACAACCCAATCAAAAAATGGGTGGAAGACCTAAATAGACATTTCCCCAAAGAAGACATACAGATAGCCAGCAAACACATGAAAAGATGCTCAACATCACTAATTATTATAGAAATGCAAATCAGAACTACAATGGGTATCACCTCACACTGGTCAGAATGGCCATCATCAAAAAATCTAGAAACGATAAATGCTGGAGAGGGTGTGGAGAAAAGGAAACCCTCTTCCACCATTGGTGGGAAAGTAAATTGATACAGCCACTATGGAGAACAGTATGGAGATTCCTTAAAAACCTAAAAATAGAACTACCATATGACCCAGTAATCCCACTCCTAGGCATATACCTGGAGAAAACCATAATTCCAAAAGATACATGCACCCCAATGTACATTGCAGCACTATTTACAATAGCCAGGACAAGGAATCATTATAAATGTCCATCAGCAGAGGAATGGATAAAGAAGATGTGGTACATACACAGAATGGAATATAACTCAGCCATTAAAAGGAACAAAATTGTGCCATTTGTAGAGATGTGGATGGACCTAGAGACTGTCATACAGAGTGAAGTAAATCAGAAAGAGAAAAACAAATATCGTATAATATCACTTATATGTGGAATCTAGAAAAATGATGTAGATGTCCTTATTTGCAGAGTGGGAATAGAGACACAGATGTAGAGAACAAATGTATGGATGTCAAGGGGGGAAGGGGAGTGTGGGATAAATTGGGAGATTGGGATTGACATATATACACTACTATGTATAAAATAGATAACTAATGAAACCTACTGTATAGCACAGGGAATTCTACTCAGTGCTCTGTGGTGACCTAAATGGGAAGAAAATCCAAAAAAGAGGGCATATATGTATACGTATAGCTGATTCACTTTGCTGTACAGTAGAAACTAACACAACATTGTAAGCAACTGTACTCCAATAGAAATTAATTTTAAAAAAAACAACAGTGTGCCAAGTAAAAAAACATACGCAGTGTGTAATAAGATGTAACAATAAAAATATTGCTGTAAATTGTGATATATGCATGCAAAATGATATTTTTCAAGTTTGCAGTGAAATAAAAGATACATTTAACACACTGAAGTGATTGGATAGTGAAGGGATAGGAAGTTGTTTTGTGGAGACAAAAGGTAAGGGGAATGACTTACCAAACTTGAAACAACTCTAAACGTAAGAGAGAGGCTGCATTAGTCTGCTTGGGCTGACATAACAAAATATTACAGACTGGGTAGCTTTAACAATGGACATTCATTTTCTCACAGTTCTGGAAGCTAGATGTCCATGATCAAATTCAGTTTCTGGTGAAGACTATTTTCATATCTTGTAGACAGCCACTATCTCATTGTGTCTTCATATGGCCTTTCTTCTGTGCTCCTTCAGAGACAAATCTTTGGTGACTCTTCCTCTTTTAGGACACCAGTTTTAACAGATTAGACTCACCAATATGACCACATTTAACCTTAATTACTTCCCTAGAGGCCCCATCTCCAAATATAGTGACTACAATGGGAACTACAGTGTCAACATGAACTTTAGAGGGACACAATTCAGTCTTTAACAGGAGCCTTCTGTGGACCAATAATGATAGAATGCAATTTGAACTAAGGGGTATAGTACAGAGGTAAAAATATATATAAAACTTAAAAAATATACATAAATATACATTTAAAAAGTAAATATACATAATATACATAAATATACCAAAAATAAACATGAGCTTATATATAATAAATATATACAAGAAAAGTTTGAAAAGTACACATAAACATAAGTCCTTCCCTCATACCTTGAGATAGTAGAGGTAAAACTTGCTTTCCCAACTTACACTGAAATAGTGCTCGTTAGATATATTTAAATATTAAGCAAAGATAGCACTGTGTAACTGGAACACTTTGGGATACCTTGTCAGCTAACACTTACATTTCTCCTAACAACAGCACGATAAAATTTAAGCAGTATATATTTTATGGTAAGCACTTCTCCTTGGCTCAATACTACTTTAAGATTTATTAATAAGTATTCTGGAAATTGTCTGTTGATTTTCAGCACCATCTTCAAAGTTCTAAGCTCTTTACTCTATTGCAGGCCATTTGAATGAGATTTGGAAGACAGGATAGGGGAATGCATCATTCTCCTCTGGCAGTGGCAGGTAAATATTTGGGAAGACAGCAGGTCTAGGTTTTTCAGCAGCTTCATGTCATGTATTTTAGTGCTAGTGGCAGTTGGGTTCATCAGTGGTGGATTCCTGTGATTTTGACCTTTCCTAATTCCTCTTCAATTAACAGTCACCCTTTCATAAGTTTTATAAATGTGTAATTTCCTATATTAAATCCCTTTTTGTTAAAATACCTTGAGTCATTTCTGTTTCCTGGATGATTAGTAAGTCAGTCAATGATTATTAGGAACATTCTAAATCTTCTGTGCTCCGTTTATAAATTAAAAATCTGATTGCTCAGCATTTTATTAAATAAAACTTCTATTTATATTTGAGTTTTTGTGAGCCATAATACTTTCAGTGAAATCTCATCTTGTTAATTTTAACTTATGTAAAGATTCTATTGAAATTCTGTCCAAATTGTAGAAGAATTAAGTATTTTAAAACTTTATGATTAACACATGTCAAACTTGAACTCACTTCTGTAATAAATTTATTCAAATATGAATGAATTTATTCTAAGTATGAAAGAACAAACAGAAAATTTGGAAAATATTGAGCAATGGGATTTAAACTGATATTCTTAACTCCCAAAGACAATTTATTTTTTAAAATAATTTATATATTATTTCTTGTGAGTTTTTCATTATATTGTCCTTTTAGACAATAAGTAAAAATACAGAAGTATTTTTAAGTGGTAAGAGCAAAACTGAGATGCCTTGCTTTATTATCATTTTATTTGGATCACTTGTTTATTCAAAAAACATCTTTAAGAACATTTTTCATGTATGCAAATCTTTAAATAATCCCTTTTAAGGATACTTTTTTTTCTCCCTCTGGACCGTTTTTCAGTAGGGTTCCAACTTTTCTGAGGTATTTACTTTTCACTCCTTTGACCCAGATATAACTATGATCTTCTAAGCCATTTGATGAGTAGACCTGATTTTGTTAAAGTCCTAGGATCCCATTAGGATCCTTTAACTTCTCGCTTTTTTCAGATCTGCAATTGTCTATTATGCTGTGCATTACTATCTTGTTTTAATGGGTGATTGGCCCGACAGATTTTCCATCAACTAATTCCAGTAAATACATTTAAATACACAGACTTTTTTCTCCACCTTCCCATTTGTTTTAGTTTGCCAGGGCTACCATAGCAATGTATCACAGACTGGTGGTTTAAACAATAGAAATTCATTTTCTCACAGTTTTAGAGGCTAGAAGTTGAGATCAAGGGGTTGGCAGAGTTGTTTTTCTGATGTCTCTCCCTCAGGTTGTAGTGGCCATCTTCTGTTGCCTTCATATGGTGCCTCTGTTTTTGTCTGTGTCCTAATCTCCTCTTCTTATAAGGATACCATATTGGATAATGGTCTACCCTAACAACTGCATTTTAGTTGAATTACCTCTTTAAAGGCCCTATCTCCAACTCATGACATTCTGAAGTACTAGGGGTGAGGGCTCCAACATATGAAGTTTGGGAAGACATAGTTCAGGCCATAGCACATACTTACTTATTGCCAAAACGTCAGTGAACACCATCCTAATCCCTCTAAAGACTGAAAATAATAAATGGGGTGCAATAATATCCTCTACCAAACTGCAACCAAAGGCTAAAAATCCACTCTCATATCAGTAAGTGACCATTTATAGATAAAATTTCTAATTGGTAGAGAAAAAAAGGTTTTGCCTTACCTAACAAATATAAACTTTATCATGCAAGGCAACAATAATGAGAACAAAATTCTAGAAAATGTAAAAAGCTTTAGCATGATAATTCAAACACATTTGAAGATGAAAAAAAGAAACTTTAATGTACAAATGTGATTCCCTAAAGATGTACCATGAATAATCATTTCTATTTTCACAGTGTGTAGAGAGGAAAGGAATGTTTGAAATGACCCTAACACTTCAATTTATCATGAGACACAGCTTATTTTCAAATTTAAAAAGTACACTTTCAGGTTTTCAAAATTATAATTTAGAATGTGGATATATAGTTACTAAGCGTAACAGCTTGAATTTTGTTTTTCTAAAAAGGTACTTCTGTTTCAATCAGACATACAATTCTTAGAATGATTCAAATATAACAAAAATTTTTCAGAGTTATATGGTTATAAGAGGTCTTTGACATTGCTGCAAAAAGCATGAGGTTTTAAGTAATGATGTCCTATAATGCCAAGTGGGTGTAAAAAGTTTCTTTTAAAGTGTGGAAGAAGCTGACAGACAAGAGGGCATTCATCTCTTAATTAATACACACTGGCAAGCTTTGTAAAATTATTTTACATTTATCAATGTCAAATTTAATTTAAAATTTCTTTTTAAATTCTTAATTATTTTGTTATTATTGCCCACCTACATTTTACTTTTCTCTTTGTCCTTTCTTGCACATCCTAACTCATATTCTGAGAGGATGGGAGTAAATGAATTGGCAATGTTTGTCAGAATATTATCGTAGATTTTTTTGATATAAAGTCATTATCAGTTATCCTTGATGCTTTCAGTCATGTGTTTAAAAACAGTATTTTAAATTTTATTAGTGCTTACTATATCCAAGAAAGGGAAAACAATTTTCTTTAAAAAAATTTGTTTTCATTAAAATTAATAATTTCATAACATAATTTTGTATCATATATCTCTGCTGCACTTATCATCTGATGAGTCCTAAGATGCACACACCTAAATGAATTAACATGATATCTAAATGTATTTTGTAGTTTTATTAGCACAATTTCTGTATTTTACATTTTAAGCAAATTACTTTTCTTAAAATGTAACTTACCTACTGGCTTATAGTAGGTTGCAGACATACCCTATTGCACTGCATAATTTATGTTAATCAAGAGTGTTGATATTACGTAAATATAAGTAGTTTATATCTGTTGGTAACAGAAACCTGGGAAATACAAGAACCCTGAGATGACTAAAGAAAAACAAACAGAGAAATCTATTTAATTAAGTCATTTTAAAATAAAGTGTAAAAGAATGCAGTAAATTTCCTAAGCTTTGCAATATCTTGAACTCTAGCTGTCTCTTCAATACTGTCATTCCTATGACTCTTTTGGGTTCATCTGGTTACACATGATTTAACTTTAAATTATTGGCGGTCCTTCTGTCCAGAGGAAGGATGACACAGACAGGACAAGTAAGATCTCCTTTATTCAGGACCTCTCCATCACAACTACCACCTAGTAAACCTCCTACATATGCCCCTAGCATATACTGTTCCATGATCATATCGTGTTATACTTAGTTGTTTGCACATCTGTTTCCAATAGTGGGATCATATGGCAGTGTTTCTGGATTTAAATGACTTGGAAAATGTATGTTTTCTACAATGTTCTTGAAATGTCATCATCTGAACCACTGCTGGGGGAAATAAATACATATATGTGTGTGTATATATATATAGGCTCAAAATCATGATGATGAATAAAAGAAAATGATCCATTTAATAAGCAAGGGGCCAAAACACCTGAAACTAACACAACATTATAAATCACCTATACTCCAATAAAAATTTTTTAAAAACTTTTTATAAATTGTATGATTCTTTAGGTATCAAAAAAAGGTGTTGGGCTTCCCTGGTGGCGCAGTGGTTGAGAGTCCGCCTGCTGATTCAGGGGACACGGGTTCGTGCCCCGGTCCGGGAAGATCCCACATGACGTGGAGCGGCTGGGCACGTGAGTCATGGCCGCTGAGCCTGCGCTCCGCAACGGGAGAGGCCACAACAGTGAGTGGCCCGCGTACCGCAAAAAAAAAAAAAAAAAAAGGGGTGTATT
>NW_006776226.1:1044160-1077271 GCF_000442215.2 Lipotes vexillifer | reverse complement strand
ACCGAAAAAAAAAAAAAAAAAAAAGGTGTTGATCTAATGAAAAAATAATAATAAGCCAGGGGCCACGTATTATGGCAAACTTAGAGGAGGAGAAACTGGTTTTGGTACTAGAACGGGGAATACTGCATCCAAGAGGCTGCATTTGACTTAGACCTTAAAATACAAACTATACTGAAATCCAATTGAAATAAATAAATAATGAAAATAGCTGTATTCTATTCCATAAATATGAAGCCAGTTACTCCTTTTTTTCTTTTTTTTTTTTTGGCCACGCCGTGTGACATGCTGGGATCTTACTTCCCTGACCAGGGATTGAACCCGTGCTCTCTGCATTGGGAGCGTGCCGTCTTAACCATTGGACCGCCGGGGAAGTCCCACCAGTTATTCCTCTTTAAATGGAATGTGAAGGCAATGGTATATCTGGAAAGATATTACGTACATTCACCAAGATACATTCAGGTCCTGATACTGATTGTGCAGCTAAACAATATTCAGTGGGTGGATAATAAAGTGCATTTTTATTATGTGTGACAAATGTATGTATGAAAACTCATTTATTTTCAGGGTGGAATTTAATATGTATTGCTTGTTTTAGTTACCATTTATCATGATCATATTCTATTCTCATAGAAAGAAATATTGACATATGCCAGATAGCTTCATTAAAATAGGGTTTTACAAGGGCCAGAAGGTGGAACTTTTCTTTCATATTGTTTACTCTTGTTGAGTTATTGTAATGAAGTAATTTCAGAAGAAATTTCCAGTGAAATTATTCAATGTTATTTTATAGATTTATAATGAGGCATAATTCCCATTAAACTAAATTACTAGATCAATAATATTACTTGAATATTCTGTAAATACAGGTTCAGAATGACACGGGGAGCCAGAAAATTCATGCCTGATGTTCAGCTATAAGGTAAGAATGGAATGAAATTGAAATTATTATTATTTTCCTAATCTCTTTAGTAACAGCTGTTCATTCTGAAGCACATTGTGGGAATAGCTCATGTCTATAAATAAAAAGGACATGTTGACGTTTCTAACCTTTTTATATTACAAATAGTACATGAAAAGTAGATGTTCCTTAGAAATGAGTTATATATTTTATTATCACATTTACATGATGTTACTGAGTTACTACTTCTTCAGAAGTAAATATCATTTTTTGCCTATATATTTGGTTATTTTAGTACAGAAAAGATTACTGTAATGAAAGCAACTTTGTTAAGAATTATGCAACAAAACACTTCATTCTGTGAACTTGCAAGAATTCTTTTTACGTGATGTCTTTATGCAGTGGGTTTCAAAGTGGGTAAAATTTACTGATGCACCTTGTTACCTCTACAGATATGCCAACACTTTTAAACTGTTTCAGAAGATTTTTGGATACAGTCACAATTCTGGATACATATTATTATAATGTCCATTAGCAGTCAGAATGTTGAATTAAGTGTGGGATAATTCAGTGGTACGCCGAAAGATGAAAAAGCAGGTGTTGTGCAAAATAACTACTATTCTTAAGTTGTTATTAACTAAAAATTCTTAAATTTACAGAGTAAATTTAAGGCAATGTGCTCCATTCCATATCCTAAATGTTTACTGGACCACGCAAAACCTTTTCTTAACGAGTCTATAAATAAGCATAGTCAGGAAGATAAACTCTTCTCCTCAGAATGAACATGTATAGAATACAATGAAATAGAATCCAATTTAATTTCTTCAGTTGATCTGCAAGGAAATATGTTTTCAAAGAATAGGCCTCAAAACAGGAGGCCCAGCATCCTATTCTTCAGTTGACTATGTTTAGTGCATAATATCTGTAGCTTTCCTCATTTTATATCTAGCATCCCAAACTGGATTTAAAATCTCCCAAGGAGGTTGTACTTCTTTTGTTTATCTGGTGTACCGTACATTGAGGAGATGTTCTATACATATCTGTTGATTTTGTGTAGAGTAAGGAAAATGTATTTCTACTTTATCTGAATTGAGTATTGTCCTATGATAAAGAAACAGTATCATATTTGGAAAGAGAATGATAAATTGTATGTGAACACTAAGTGAACTGTTTTTTAAAGATTCAAGTGTATTCTGTATGCCCTGTTTAATTCTCTATTTATGTGATTTGGCTAAGAAATAACTACCCAAGGTTGTCTATCTTTTATTCCTATAGGATTGTTTGATTCGGAAGTCTATTTTCTTAAATTAGATATTCAATACATGCTCTAACTCGTGCAAATGATGAGTAGAATTTTTGGCAAGCTTTTAGTTTTAAAAATGAATCCAGCCATCTACTGGTGTGTTTTAATTGCTGTAATTTGAATAATTAATTCTATTTTTAGAAAATGAGTTCAAGGTGGTGTGTGATTAACCATGCTTAATGAAGTCATTACCTTATTAAAAAGCATTTCATGCCCATGACTGATTATATCCAGATGCTAATCAATTTGATTTAAATTGTCTGTATATATTTGTTACAGTTTTGTGTTGTACCTATTATGATGAAAATTACATTATATTCTATTATGGGTTATTGCTTATACTTTTGTACTTGTCTTTCCTAGAAGTACAGTATAGGTAATAGTGTTTCAACTCCAATAGAAAAAACATCTGCAGTGAATGTTCTTGGCTTAGGAAATGATTTCATTTTGGAAAGTAGAGCTTTTAGTAAAAGGGACTAGTTCAATTAGGAAGATGGTTATTTAGTGATAAATCAGATGGCTGAATTTCTGAAGGACTTTCTTACATATCAACTCTAGCTCAAATCTTCACAGGCATAGCATATCAAACTTCCCATGTGGCCTTTAGAAAATGAATGATTCTAAAGAAAAGAAGTTTTTGAAGTATTTTTAATAATAAAACTCAAGGGTGAGAGGAGATTTTTTTCAGAGGACAGGCACCAGCTATTTTTCTTTTACACTGAACACAGAACAAGAGAAAAAATAATTAAACTAAGGAATGAGGTATTTTGGGTCTTAGGGTTGGTTTGAAAGTATAAACTAACTCTATTTGCTAAAATGCATTACGAAGGTAAGAATATGATACTTTTTGTAGAGAATTTTAAATGCTGCCTCATTTCTCATGTGGTTTAGTTATGTTACATGACTTTCTACTTGAAGCAGTCAATAACTTTTCAAGGTTGCTTCTTCAGCATGTAATCTTATAGTTCTATAGGACAAAATTTTCATATTTTAAGTGCAAAAGGCAGGCTTCAAAATAAAACAGGCCGTGGTTTATACCGTGGATGCAGCCCTGATGACTATGATCTTTGACATCTACAAAAAATAAATACCTACATACACAAACATGCATACAGGTATGAATCAGTTATCTTCAACTATACTTTAAAAAAAATATATGTTCCATTCTGCAGATTTTAACATCTGAGGATAACAGGTTTTTCAACTGTTCCTAGTAAATTGCTGCCACTCGTTGATGAGCAAAAACCATACATATGTGTCTATGAGAAACATGCTTAGATTTGTTGTGTAATGCATGTGAACATTTTGAAAATGTATAGGTAGATCAGGGTTCTCAACCTTGGCACTATTGACATTTTGGGCTGGATAATTCTTTGTTGTGGGGAACTGTGCTGTGAATTCTAGGCTGTTTAGAAACATCCCTGGCCTCTACCCACTAGATTCCAGTAGCATCCCCCCGCACCTAAGTCAAAAAACAGTGTATACATTGTCAAATGTTCCTTGGAGGGGAGAGAGTGGTGGTGGTGTTGGTCGTGGTGGCAAACCACTGAGGAAGATAATGACTAATACATATCAGCTCAGGTTTTTGTTCACATTGATAAACATAAACTTATTATACACAGTTATTGTATCTTAATTGAGAGGAGTAAAACTAACATAGTCTCTGGCATATAAGATCCCCTGAGAAATACTTTTATAAAAGTGAATAAATGGATACATGAATTAATTATCATTAAAATTCATAAATGAATAGAAGGAAAATAGAAATTACAGTGAATACCACTAATTTTGTCTTAATTTGTTAGAGCAGTGATAGACAACTTATACACCCTTCTGTGTCTTTAAAAAATCAGAATAAAACTCTTGGAATTATTAATGTTATATTTCATAAAAACACAAGATGTTGATTTGTTTTTGTCTTTTGATATTACATAGCAGAAGATTTTTATTAAAAACATTTTAAAGTAGTACATGTGTGTTTAAAAATGTAGACAGAAACTCTGGACTCAGTAACTGATACATAAATGCATGATATTGGCTCATCTTTAGATTACAACAGGAAAATACATATTATGTCTTACTTCATAATACTATTTATCTGACACACTAATTTAAACTAAATACATTCTAAAATAAGTTTTTCTAAGAAATAGGTGGTAAATTTTATATCCTAAAAATCATGCTTTTAACACTTAGTATGTAATCCCTTGGTTCCTCACTTACTGACTATAAAAATTAAATGATTGTAAGTTAACATAATACAGTGTATAATCATTAATATTCAATGATGACCTTAGTACAGATTAAATTATGTTCACTCTACATTTTTTTAAAATGAAGTATAGCTGATGTGTACAATATAGTGCTTCACAATCTGTAAATGTTATACTTCATGTATAGTTATTATAAAATATTGGTTATATTCCCTATGTGGTAAAATATACCCTTGCAGCTTATTTTTTGTGTAATAGCTTGTACCTCTTAATTCCCTACCCCTAAATTACCCCTCCTCCTTTCCTCTCCCCACTGCTAACCACTAGTTTGTTCTCTGTATCTGTGAGTCTGTTTCTGTTTTGTTGTATTCACTAGTTTGTTGTATTTTTTAAATTCCACATGTAAGTGATATCATATAATATTTGTCTTTCTCTGTCTGACTTATTTCACTTAGCACAATAATCTCCAAGTCCATCCATATTGCTGCAAATGGCAATATTTCATTCTTTTTAATGGCTAAGTAGTATTCCATTGTACATGCATACCACATCTTTTTTATTCATTCATCTGTTGAGGGACATTTAGGTTGCTTACATATCTTGGCAATTGTAAATAATGCTGCTATTAACATTGGGGTGCAAGTATCTTTTCAAATTAGTGCTTTTGGGTTTTTTGGATATTTACCCAGTAATGGAATTGCTGGGTCATTTGGGAGTTTTATTTTTAGTTTTTTGAGAAACCTGCATACAGTTTTCCACTGTGGCTACATCAGTTTACATTCTTACCAACAGTGTTGGAGGGTTCCCTTTTCTCCACATTCTCATCAACGTTTGTTATTTGTGTTACACTCTACCCTTTTTAAGAAAAAAGAAAAATGTATAAAATATGGGAGAAATATCTTTTTTTCCAAAGGACCTGAGAAAGAAGGAAAATGTGGCTTTTTAGAAAATGTAAGATTCCAGCAAGTACATATTTATGCAATTATCTATTCAATCCATAATACTTATTCATTCATCAATCTATCATCCAACAGCAACAACAAACAAATAGAAACAAGTGAAGTAATCACATATAACATTAATTAATACTTCTTATGTGTCATGCACCGATCCACTCATTTTATGTGTATTTATTTATGTAATAATCACAAAAAATGTATGAAGAAATTATTATTATTATCATCTCCATTTTACAAAGTATCCAAAGGACAGGGAGTTTAACTTGCACAAGACCACATAGCCATTGAATGGTGATTCATCCAACTGTTTCTGCCTTCATCTATCTATCTATCTATCTATCTATCTTCATCAAGCTAGATAATCTATGTATCCATCTTCCACCATCTCTTAGTCAATATATCATTCTAAAATTATTTGAAGTATCTAAGTAAATTCAACTAATGTGGTATCCTTTCCAGGAATGGTGGACAAATGCATTGTGTTATGTTTTTCACACTGAATGATACAAAATACATGAGCCCATAGATGTGAGTATATTGATTGTATTTATATTTTTAATCAGTATAATCTTTATCACATAATCATTTAACAATGTGTCTTTTTTAATATATCATTTTAAGGAATTTTAATTAACAGCTTAAATGATATTGAAAAGATTTCTTTATAATATCAGACAAAAAATATTTGCATATTGTGTTTAAGATGATAGTAATGTTTTTAAGAATTCTGACTGTCCTCTAGTAGTATGCAAATTAAGTATGGGGAAGTAAGTTTTTATTTGTTAGCCAATATGATACTGTTTGATTCATTTGTGTGTACTTAATAACCTACTTAGAAATCCAGGTTAATATGTGTGTTACATTACAAAAATGGTGATAATTCATTGCTGCTCAGTCACCAAGATGTGGAATCTATTTCCTGTTAAATTTTGGAAGTGGTTTTATTATAATTCTAAGCCAAACTTCAAGAAGGCTTGTGAAATTATTCTCCTGCTCAGGGAACCCTACAACATCCTCTTGGACAAACATGAGCTAGAGTGAAGTAAAATGATAGGCCACATGGAGAGAGGCGCTAGTCATCCTGGCTGTCACCACTGTCCCATTCGAGGCCATCCTCCATAGACTCACCCTCATGATAAGATCAGTCAAGCCTAGGTGACCTTGCACAGATTTCCAGTACAGATTCATGAGCTAAATAAATATTATTTTAAGACGCTACATTTTAGAATGGTTTATTATACTTCAGAAGCTGAGAATACAGTGTTCTAAATATCAAATCATAACAAAATTAAAAGTATGTATTATTTTCTTGACCAATGATTATTGTATTTTTAATTGACTGAAACTTAGATAAAAAATAATTGAACTTCTCAGGAATGTGTCACTTATTTATAGCTAAACAATCTCAGTAGGGTTCAACACCAATCATTACTTTCACAGAATTACAATTCTCAACAAACCACATAACTCTACTACAACTAAAAAATAATTGCCTATCAAAACAGAAGTACATTAATTCCTTTAGAATTAATAAATACAAATAGATATGGATACACATCACTATGAAATATAGTCTTAGTTATTAACCATTATTTTCAAATATAGCAGGGATCTGAGTATTGAAATGTTTTGATTGTTATCAGTGTTGTTTTGCAAACCTCTACAATCTTATTTTCTAGATAGAATGACTAGTGAGTGATGTAGCTCTGTAGCCCAAATATTTTCTGCTCCATTTAAAATAATCAAATCATTTCTCTATGTATCCATTAACAAGTATTTTAAAAGCTTACTAAATAGTATATTGCTAAGTATATTTAGCAAGTAAAATAGACTGAAGATCATTTGGAAATTGTTTCTACACATCAGTGAAAGGTATATTATTCTTCATACATATAAATTCATTCTTGAGACTTTAGCAATATATTGTTATAATCAAGACATTTAAAAATCCAAGAATATAATTTCTCTATAAAATTTGAAATAGACTTGTTACTAATACATTAGCATAGTATAAGTTATTTTCTTTTATCACTGATTCCTCATATAACGTGTTCAGTCTCAAACTGTGGTGAAAGTATAACAGAAACTAACTTCATAAGATATTTAAAAGGCATGAAAAAACAAGACTTTGATTCATTCAGCTTAAGAAGAAACAATGAATTAAGGCAATGAAAAGCACTATGTATTTAAAGTACATGCTTGCTAAAGTGTAGCAAGGAAACATATTATTAAATAATGTCCACACAATAATAAGTAATGAAAGAAAGAATAAAGTTCTAAGAATTAAATTGAAAACCTATATACTTGTGAAGTAAAAAATATTCTGTTTTTTTAATTAATAAACTTTAGTTTTAAGAGCAGTTTTAGGTTCATAGTAACAATGAGCAGAAAGTACAAAGAGTTACAACCTTCTGTCCCCACATTTGCAAATCCTTCTCCATTATCAACATGCCCCATCAGAGTGGTCTATTTCTTACAACTGATGAACCTACACTGACACATCGTTAGCCCCCAAAGTTCATAGTTTACATTAGGGTTCACTCATTGTATTATACACTCTATGGGTTTTTGTTTGTTTGTTTGTTTGTTTGTTTGTTGGTATGCGGGCCTCTCACTGTTGTGGCCTCTCCCGTTGCGGAGCACAGGCTGCGGATGCGCAGGCTCAGTGGCCATGGCTCACGGGCCCAGCCGCTCCGCGGCATGTGGGATCTTCCGGGACCGGGGCACGAACCCGTGTCCCCTGCATCGGCAGGTGGACTCTCAACCACTGCGCCACCAGGGAAGCCCCACTCTATGGGTTTTGACAAATGTATAATGACATATATCCACAACTGTAGAATCATAAAGAATGGTTTTACTGCCCTAAGATTCCTTTGTGCTCTGCCCATTCACCCTCTCTTCCCTCCCAATCCATGGCAACAACTGAGGCTTTTAATGTCTCCACAGTTGTACTTTTTCCAGAATATCATATAGTTGGAATCATCAGTGCACAGCCTTTTCAGGTTGGTTCCTTTCACTTAGTAATGTGCATCTAAGTTTCCTCCATGTTTTTTCATGGCTTGATAGTTCATTTCTTTCTAGAGTAAATAGTATTCCATTGGTTGGATGTACCACAGTTTATTTATCCTCTCATGGACTGCAGAACATCTTAGTTGCTTCCAAGTTATGGCAATTATGAAAAAAAACTGCTGTAGACTTCCCTGTGCAGGTTTTTGTGTGAACATAACTTTTCAGTTTATTTAGGTAAATATTAAGGAGCATGGCTGATGTATCCTATGGTAAGAGTATGCTTAGTTTTGTAAGAAACTTCCAGTCTTTCAAAGTGACTGCACTATGTTGCGTTTCCACCAGCAATGGATGAGAGTTCCTGTTATTCTATACCCTCACCAGCATTTGATGTTGTTTGTTTTAAATACTGGCCATTCTAATAGGTATATAGTCGGAAAATATTCTTTAACTAACTGACTATCAATAATTTAATCAGTGTTTGATAGTTAAAATTATAGTAAGAGTAATCCTCTAGATAATTTTTACAATATACATGAAAAAGAAGATATTGGCTTGGCCAAAAAATTCGTTCGGGTTTTCCTGTGACATCTTACTGAAAACCTGAATGAACTTTTTGGCCAACCCAGTATAAGTATTGTGACCCAAATTCTGTTCTTTTAAATACTAAAATCAAAATCTCTTAAGTTGTAACTATCAGATACAAGCCCAGAATCGCTGTGTGGTATGCATCTCTAATTCTGATGTGTTTTTGCTTCTATATTCTGCATTTTTAGAGCGACTTTGTAAAATTAACTACCAATAGTATGTTCTGTCTACACTTGAAGAAAAGGGAAAGGAAAACTAAATAAACTAACTAGAGATTTTAAAAAATATTTAGTTGGCACAAGGCAGGAAATGTGGGTATAAGACAGGAGACTATAGGTGTTTATTACTTTCCTCTTCTAATCACTATTTTTATGTTTCTCTGCCCTCAACAGATAGGGATTTCAACTTAGAGATGAGATAAAACTTCATTCCCAAGAGATCTGAGCCCTTGGTAAACCTTTTAGTATATTGCTGTAGTGGTCTTTTATTAAATTTTAACGCTCGTTTTGATAGTAGAAGATGACACTAAAAGAGAATCCTCTTTTTATCATTCATATTCCTCTTCTTTCCCCTTCATTTTTACCCCTTATCATCTACTTCCCAACATGCCCAGATAACAGTCTTGGGCATCCATGATATTGTCTTACATATAGCACCTTATGAGAAACACCTCAGCTATAATGAGTTTGGTACCAGTCCTCTAATTGCATTCCTTACAGCCTCCTGGCTATCTGGCTAGACCTTAACGTCTACCGCACATTGATGCTGAGGTTCACCATAAGCCACTTCTCAAAGAAACAGGACGAGATATACCACTTGAAGTTACGTCTTTTGAAAGAAAGTTTTCAATTGATTATACAATCTTCCAGTGCAACCTCTTTGTAGACATTTTAAATCAGAGTAGACCATTTGATTAAATTTTTCATTTTATTTCTGTCATCCATAAGACTCAGATTTCTTTTTTCTCAGTCATATGATCTTGGAGAACTCTCCATGTGGCCAGAGGCATATGTTATGGGAGAAAGCTTAGGTGTTAGTATGGCCAGAGAGGGCATGCTAAGAGTGAATGCAATTTGTTTACTAAATGAGTGTGGTTTCAGAACTAGCTCATGGCTGCTCTCATACATTTCTCTTTATTTTAATTATGGATTACTGCTGGGCATGCTCAATATTTAGGCTGGATAGATATCATCATGTACATTATGGGCAGCTTACTTTATATAGTCACTTGGGGTCCCTGGTCCAGAAATCTGCCTCTGCCCATGCCCAATATGTAGCCAAGAGCCATTTCTCAAAAGACAGTAGTTGCTGAAGAATCATCACTTTGCTACAAGAGCCAAGGGTCCTCTGCTGTGATTCCTATTGTCTCTTACAGCACAAGATCTGCTATAGATTCTTGGATCATCATTGTATCAGTTGAATCGTAAGGATGTAAAGGTAGAGCTGTTTTTACTGCAGTCAGAATGACATAGAAATTCTTCTCTTTTTCCAAACCCGACTATAAACTGGAAGTAAATCAGATGCATATATATATAACATTATCTCCAAAGTTTAAAAAAAGCCCAAAGAGTCAATTCTTTTCTCCTTTACTAGTAGTGGGTATGCAAAGTGTAATGGATATTCTGACATGTTCCAGACCACTGGATCCCCAGAGACTTAACTGAGGTAATAGGCTCCTATCATATGACTTATCTACCACCTTTTGATTGCAGGTGTCTCAGGATATCTGCTACTTCCTTTTCTCTCAGTTATGTTAGGATGATGTCATTGGTTTAAAGGATTGAGTAACAGTCAAGGTTTCTCTGGACTAAATTGTAGCACAGATCAAGACTTGATGTAGCCTCGGTACAAAATGATGAAGGTCTAATTCTCTTTCATAAAAGAAGGTGAAATAAAGACTTTTTCACACAAGCCATAGAAGAGAGAATTCATTACCAGCAGCTGACCTACAAGAAGTAACAAAGAAAGTTTATCAAATAGAAGAAATATACATGAGAGGAACTTGTACAGATGTGTAAAACAAAGATGACAAACTCTGGAAATGATTAAAGTGAAGTAAATGTAAAAGACTTTTCAAAATTATTTTTCATCTATTTGAAATATAATAGACTGTCTAAAGCAAAAATAGTAGCAAGTTACTGTGAGTGCAAATAATATATAATAACAAAACACATGACAGCAATAGCACAGGAGATAGGAGGAAGCAATAATTTTGATAAGTGCAGCATAATCAGAGAATTCAATTCAATATAAAACTGCATTCTTTTCTTTTTGTTCATATACTTTCAGAATTTCTTCCTGGAGAGAATGTATAAATTATAATCCTTTTATAAATTAACAAATCCCTGAAATTGTTTTACGGTATCTCTCTCTCTCTGGGTTGACTTTGTTAGTATCATCTGGGAGAGTGCTGGCATCTGGCTTAAGTTATTATTATAGTAAACATTTCACAGTAACTCCTTCAGGTGAGAGAGCCTCAGTCTGGCCAGAGAAGTGAGGACAGGTTGCTTTGGTCACCAAAAGGGACTCAGTGGGTATCGTGCTTCTGGTACTTAAGAGTTTCCAAATCCTCCTCTAAATCTCTATTCTATTTCTCAGAATTCTCTTTCCTGAAAGGTACTAAATTTTACATGAAAAGCTTGGTAACTCTGAATTCAATTAACACTGTAAATCCACAGCATAAAAATTTACATGAATTCTTACTTCCCTTAGTCTTGAGGCTCTGTCAGTTTATTTTAGCACAGTAATAAGGAGCATTCACACTGTATTCCAGATATCCATTACTTCCTAACAAACACCTCCAAGTTTAGTGGCATGAGACAGTAGCTATTCGTTATTTCTCACTAGCCTGAAGTTTGGGGAGGACTCAACAGGGATGTTGTATTAGTTGCCTATAGTTGTAGCAAATTGCTAAAAACTGCATGGCTTAAAGAGATGCAAATTTTCTCACAGCTTAGTTTCCCTGAGCTAAAGACAATGTGCTAGATCAGCATGGCTGGTTTCTTCTGTAGATTCTGCAGGGAGAAATTGTCTCCTTGCTTTTTAAGCTTTCAGTGGCCGCCTGTATTCATTGGCTCATGACCCCTTTCTCTTATCACTCCAGCCTGCTATTTCCACTGTGACATCTCCTAATATTATGTCTTTGACCCTTTTTGCCTCCCTCTTTAAGGATCCTTGGATTACATTTAGGGTCCACCCAGATAATACAGGATAATCTTTCCCTCCCAAGATCCTTGATCGAATCACACTTGCAAAGTCCCTTTCGTCATACAACGTGTCATTCACAGGTTCCAGGGATTAGAATGTGGATATTTTGGAGCCTACCACTGATGGCATGTCTCTGTCCCACAAGGTGTTGGCTGAAGCTGTATCTAGGGCAGAAGGATCCAAGGATCCAAGATAACTTCACTCATGTTTCTGAAGCCTCAACAGGAGTGGCTAATATTGCTGGGGACTGACTGAACCTCTCTGTCTCTGTGAATTCTATCATCATTCAAAGGTCTGACTCATGCTTTTTTCCATGGAGCTGTATCTCAAAAGAGTGAAAGAGGAAGCTACTATGCCCTTTTAAGCCCAAACCTTATAATGCACAGTATCACTTTCAGTTCATTCTATTGGTCAAAGCCAGTCACAAGACCAATCTAGATTTAAGGAGGAGAAATAAAAGAAACAACTCCTCCTAGTTATGAATGGAGTGGCATGACCATACAAAGATGAGAGGAATCATTGGTGTCCATCTTTGCAATCTACCACACTTTGAACTAAGAATTTAGGAATTTGATCTTAACATTTTTTCCTTTTAATTTTTTAGTCCCATTACAAGGAGTCATATCACCCTACAGCCTTGAATTCATCATATCCATTGTTCTGTCTTAGGAAACCTATGTCTCATTAGACCCAAAGCCTTTGTTTCAATGACTACTTGTTTCTATGGGATTACAGATGGGTCTTTAGTTAACTAAAGTATCACTGTATAACATGTGGTTGATACCCCATCCTGGAATACTAATGGAGTTTTCACTGTCTTCAGACCCATCTAGGCTCCAAACTAATTGTATATTTTCCCCATTTCCCTAAGGATTTGTTATGTCAACCATTTCCAGCACTAATTTCAATATTAAAGTTCTTATAAATAGAAATTGACTCTGATTCACATAAGCAGAAAAGCAATTTATTGGAAGCATGACAGGCATTTTGAAGACTTAGAAGGAAGCCTGGAAACAAGGAAGCCAAGGGCATCTTGGTAGCAGAGAGCATGATCAGTGATTCTTTCAGGAAACCAATTGGTGAGGTTGATACCCCTGACATCACAGCCATTGCATTCCTATGACTGTAGTTGATGGACTCTGGACTCTGCTACCATTTTCCATGAAAAGTCCTTAGCTGTGTCTATATCTTTGCATCTTTCCCTTCAGATATAAGGAAATATCTGATTAAGCCCAGGTTATGTTCTAAGATGGTTTCCAAAAAGAGACAATGTCTCATTTTCTGGATATGTAGTAGGAAGTGTGGTATTGCCTTGCTCTAAGAATGATACTCTGTGTATTAACCCACAAATAAAATTGGGCTTCAGTTGCTAAATAGTTTTAAAAATGGACTAAATCTTGGAACTGCTTATTGTAAAATTAATTTTTTTTAAAATCCAACATCAGGGAATTCCTTGGCAGTCCAGTGGTTAGGACTCTGCATTTCCACTGCAGTGGGCACGGGTTCGATCCCTGGTCAGCGAACTAAGATCCCATCCACAAGCCATGTGGTGTGTCCAAAAAAAAAAAAGTTCATTAAAAAAAAATCCAACATTAGGACATAAAGAGTAAGGCTTCAGGAGAAAGAACATGGAATTAAGAAATTAAGTGATAAATCAGATAAGGGAAAATTGTCAGAGCAAAGACAATAGTTCAATAACTAAAAGAAAAGATTTTAGGATATCTCCTAAGAATTAAGTTGATCAACATTTGGACAATAAAAATAATAGTAGCTAACATTTATTGAATAGTTACTGAGCACAGGCACATTAGTCCTTAATGTGCTTTTACTTCTCATTTTAAGTTCTCAAAGCTCCCAGTGTGTGTTATTATGTTTAAACAATTCTCAACTAAAATCCCATTTTAGAGATGAGAAGACTGAGGCACAAATAAGTAGAGTTGCCCATTTTCACAAAGCTAAATGGGATGGAGCTGGGATTCAGATTCAAGCAGGGTGTCTCCAAGTGTCTTCAGTGTCTCCAGGTGTCTTTATACTTGACCACTTGCTTTATACTGCCTCACCTGAATAGGGAAACAGTCAACTGTTCTGATTTGTTATGATTATCACCATCTTCCTCTCCTGAACTCTTCATCATCCTCTCTAACTTTAGAATAAACACACACACACACACACACACACACACACACACATACAAGCACACTTTACTCAAGGGTTCCTCTGTATATGGTTTATAAAATTTGTTTCTTGGTGGAATTCTGTCTCTTTTTTATGAGCCCCAACTACCACCTACTCCCTTATAAAAATTCAAAACATGAATCAAAATGCAATGGGAGGAAAGGCATCTGCCTCATTATTCTATATGATATTTCAAGCCATCAGAAGGTTATAAGCGTTTTTTCTCTATTTAATTGTAAGCTGCCAGTCCAACATAAATAACCTTAGAGTTCTAAAGATAGGTTTCTTGGGAAATTAGTGATTTATCTAATTCCATAAATTAAAGAAGAAAGATTATTTACTAAGTACAAGCCATAATCAAACAGATATCACATTTGATGCATTATTATTATAAACATTTCTAATTTACAAAGACATTTCCTGATTGACTCTTGTTGGAAAACCTGATATTAGAAATTGGCAGAAAATTTGTGTTTTTTTTTTGAATCCCTTTAGATGTCCCTTTAGTTTTGTTCCAAAGGAATCTGTATTTTTATAAATCCTTGGAATACGTTGAAAGTAAAATTCTATTAATATCTAAATGCTTTTAGAATATAAACCTTTAAAGGAAGTAATGCACATTACAGGTCTTTAAATAAATACAGTTTGCTTCAGAAAAAGCACCTTGAGTAATGTGGAGTTCTAAACATGGAAAATAGTCATCAGACTCCCTTAAGATAAAATTACAAGAGCAAAATTTGAAATGTGTACTTCAAGAACTTCAGTGAATTTATCTAAAGCTGCAGAAGTATTTTCCGTAGATTTTCTAAAATGTATTAAATTACATTTGCATATGGATACAGTTTAAACAAATACTTCACTCAATCTCTCTTTATCCTTAGTGAATTACAAAATAACAGGAAATGCTAAAAGATGTTTTTCCTTTCTCTAAGCAGAATTTGATTATTGAAGTGTACCTCATTGATCTGATTTGTTTATAGCACATAATTCTGTAAAATGTGTGCATATATTTTTAAATTTAGACACATGTTCAGCTGACCTAATACTTATACTTTAAAAGGTATTATGGAAAATTTCAGTTTAGAAACTATTGATTTAAAAATCATGATATCATAGATTCTTAGATTTACAAGGGACTTTGAAATCTATTTTAGTATCTACTAACTCAATCAATCATTAGAAAGCTCAAAGCTCATGCTTTAATTCATGCTTTGGTAAGTGTTTAATGAAGTGTTTAATGAAAAATCGTCTAATTCCTTGTTTTGTTTTTCAGGCTAATCACTTTTAGTTCTCTCAAATGTTATATGGTATTGTGTAATTAAATAATAGTCTAGGCATAATTATTTTAAGGTATAATTAAAGTCACATCTTTTTCAGCTTCTGGAGGCTGCCTGCATTCCTTGATTAGTGGTACCTTCCTTTCATCATTCCAGTTTCCTGGTTCAGCATCACATCTCCTCCTATTCACTTCAATCCTCTTACCTCCGTTTTACAATGACCCTTGTGATTACATTGGATCCATCCAGATAATACAGGATACACTTCCATCTCAAAATCCTTAACATTTGCAAAGTTTCTTTTTACTGTGTAAGGTAACATTCGCAGGTTAAGGGGATTAATATGTAGACATCTTTGCAAGCAGATGAGGTGAGAATGGCATAATTCAGTCACCACAGTGCCTAATATGAACAATAGTTAGGAAGCCGAGGATACAGTTTTAAACACACATTTGAATATATGTTCATGAGTCTTACATTCTAGAGTATAAAATTTCTAGGTAGAAGTCACAGCATAATGACTGAATTTAGAACTCTGAAATATTTTGTTTGATGTAGGAAGCTTCTAAGATGGCTCCAAAAGATCCCGTCCTCCTTATATTCATGGCTTTGTGTAATCTCCTCCAACTGTATGTGAGCCAGACCTAGAGACTTACTTGCTAAGAAAAGGATATAGCAGCAGTGATAGAATATTACTTTCTGATTATGTTACGAAAGGACTGTGGCTTTCAACTTGCCACCCATTTTCGCTCACTCACTAATTTGCTCTCAGGGAAGGAAGCCAACACGTTGTGCACTTCCCCACGAAGAGGCCCATGTGGCAAGAAACTGAGGGAAGCTTCTGGCCAACAGTCAGTGAGGAACAAAGGGCCTTCATCCCACAACATGGGAAGAACTAAATCTTGTCAACAGTCACATGAGTGAGTTTATAAGCCTCCTCCCCCAACTGCAGCCTTGTGAGGGACCTTGAGCCAGAGACACCCAGCTAAGCCGCACCCAGATACCTAAGTCACAGAAGTGGTGAGATAATAAAAGCTTGGTGTTTTAAGTCACTAAGCCCTAGGGTCATTTGTTACAAAACAATAGATATGCAATTTTTATTTAAACTTGAATTTGAATGCTATTGAGAAGGGCAAGTATTCTCTAAATGACACATAGTTTATACCCACCCATTGTCTGACAATATAACATACATAACAAATACATATTAAATAACAATTATCCAATTTCCTTTAATGTATTTATTTTTTTATGTGTTTTTATTTTTAAAAACTTTTATTGAAATGTAGTTGATTTACAATGTTGTGTTAGTTTCAGATATACAGCAAAGTGATTCAGTTATACATATATATAAATATATATATTCTTTTTTTACATTATCTTCCATTATAGGTTATTACAAGATATTGAGTATAATTCCCTGTGCTATAGAGTAGGTTCTTTAAATGTATTTTAACAAGACTAATTAAATTATTTAAAAACAATGTCACAATAAATACAGTAAAGTAAAAAATAAATGTCCTGTGATAGCAAATAACAGGGAAACCTGAATTAAGTATAAATATCAGAGAAGGTCTCTCTGTGGATACCCTTTTAAAGGAACAAGAAAAGAAAGAACAATGCCAGCAAAGAGCAGAAAGAGTGTTCCAGACAGAGTAAATGATCATGCATAGAGGCCTTAAAGTGGGAATGAGCATGGTCTCAGATATTAAAACAAAGTCAAAACAAAACAAAAAATGCTTTCCATTTGGTTTTGGATATCATTGGGTAATAATGGACAAGTCATAGAAGATAAAAGTGAAGAAGGAGCATCAATCTACATACATGGCTTGGAACATCATGATAGAAAATAAATTTTAAATTCAGTGCAATGGGATTTTCCAAAGAGAATAATCGAAGATAAATATCGGCTTCAAATTGCTGGAATGGATGGCCAATTTTATGTATCAACTTGATTGAGTCACTGGGTACCCAGATATTTGGGCTAAACATTATTCTGGTGTGTCTGTGAGTGCGTTCCTAGATGAGATTAACATTTGAATCAGTAGACTGAGTAAAGCTGATTGTCCTCCCCAACATGGATGGACCTCATCCAATTCATTGATGGCCTGAATAGAACAAAAACGTTGAGGAAGGGAGAGTTTGCTTCCTGTGTCTTTGACCTAGAACATTGTTCTTCTCCTGCCTTCAGACTTGGACTTAGATTTGAACTTACACCATCATCTCTTCTATTTCTCAGGCCTTCAGATTTAGACTTGAACCACACCCCTCGTTCTCCTGAATCCCCACCTTGCTTGCTGCTGAGCTCGGGACTTCTCAGTCTCCACAATTTCGGGAGCTAATTCTTTATAATCTCTTTTTTATGTATATCCTATTGATTTTGTTTCTCTGGAGAACGTAACACAGTGTTGTCCCATTTATTTAAAGATTATGTGAGAGGAAATAAATTCTAAAGAGGGCGTGGAGGTAGAATTCAGAGTCCAGCTCTGATTTGATTTGAAACATCCAATTGCAGATGTCAAGGAGGAATTTTGTTAGCAGAGATCAGGTTCTTTTAGTCATTAATTATCTAACAAATATTCATCTTGTGCCAAAGATGTGACATCTCACATAGGTCTGAGAAGTGTAGATCAGAAAGCCAAAGCCATATAACCATATATCAGTTAGATTTCTGGTCAGTTTCAGTTATTCAAAATAATCCAATCCAATAAACTGATTATTACAAAATAATCAGTAATCAGGTATGGGTGAACAAGCTATCCCAGTGCTATTCCCTCTTTCCACACCAGCATCTCTCTTCAAAACGGGCTCAAATTGACAAGAAAGTAAAATCAGCAAGGAGATTTCTAAATAAAATAAGATTCTTTCATTCATTTATTCAGCAAATACTGATTAACTACAATTAGCATGTAGTACTGGGGGTTCAACAGTCAACAAAACTAATAGAACCCCTGCCCTAATGTACCTTATATTCTAATAGGGGGAGATAGTGTCAGTTGGTGATAAATGCTTAGAAGAGAAACTGCAGCTACATAAGAGGATAGAAGTTAATGGGAAGTTATTTTTTAAAGCTTGTCAGGAAGAATCTCCATTAATAGGTGACAACTGAGTGGAAGTTAGTGAAGTAAGGAAGAATTGTTCCAGGCAGAGACCAGTGATTTTATTGCAGGAAAGACCCCACAATAAAAGTGTGTTTGGTGTACTAGGGGTTGTGGTCATCAAAGAGAAGGAAGTAGGGGATGAAGTTCAAGAGACAGCCAAGGATCAGCTCATACTGGGCCTTACAGGTTATAGTAGGGGCTTTGTATTTTGTCTATAGTATGAGAATCCATTGGAGGGTTTCAAGAAAGAAGGAATATGATATAACATAGGTTTTAAACAGAATTATCAGCTGAAATGTGAATTACTAACTGGGGTCAAGACTAGAAGGATGAGTATAAGTAAGAGATTTATTGCAATAGTCTAGGTGAGAGTCAAAGGTGGCTTGGTCTTTACGCATCCTGTTGGAGATGGTAAGAAGCTGTTGGATGCAACACGTGCTGGTGGATTAATGTAAATGTGGGAGAAAGAGAGGAGTTAAGAATTATTGCAAGATTTTTTTGTTTTATGGCTTAAGCAACAAGGTCGATGATAGTGCTATTTTCTGTGATAAATAGAAGATGGAGGGAATAGCAATAGTTTTGTTTGAGATGCCTTTTAGTTAACCTGGTGGAGTTATAAAGATTCATACCATCCTGATGAATATAAATTACATTTAAAAATAAAAAAGAAACCATACTAAAATATAGCAGGAGAGTTGTCTTAATGGTAAACTTTGTTTGATTTTTTTTTTTTTTTTTTTTTTACGGTACGTGGGCCTCACACTGTTGTGGCCTCTCCCTTGCGGAGCACAGGCTCCGGACGCGCAGGCTCAGCGGCCATGGCTCATGGGCCCAGCCACTCTGCGGCATGTGGGACCTTCCCGGACTGGGGCACGAGCCGTGTCCCCTGCATCGGTAGGCGGACTCTCAACCACTGCGCCACCAGGGAAGCCCCTGTTTGATTTTTTTTTTAACAGGTATAAAGTCATTTAACAGAAAGGATGTGGCAATAATTTAAGAGCAGATTTGCAATTATACTAGTGTATTAAATGCAGTCACCCTTACAGTCATGTGCAATTGACCAGTATAATGTGCTGCTTGCTAGGTCATTCAATTTAAGAGGGTTATAGCAGCTAATCTTTTTAGCAATCAAAAGCACCATACATCAAAGAAACATTTAGGAAAGGGGTGAATTTTATCTAGTGAAAGCAAGTGGGGATATTTTCTCAACCTGGAAACAAGGTCTACCTTCTTTCCATACAAATACTTTAAAATGTAGAATTTTAATTTGGGGTGTTAATAACTCTCTTTCTCTCTCTAATCTATTATCTATCTATATCTATCATCTATCTATGTATCTATCTATCTGTCTATCATCTATGTATCATATATTGTTACTCCTTTTCAATCAGTCTGAAAAAGTAGTCTCTTTTCTCATGTTCAAAGCAAATCCCTCAGCTTGTGTTTTTGAAAAAAAATTTCTTGCTTTTAATTCTTTACTCATAAAATAGGTCATTGTTCATCAGTTCTTACCTTCTTATATTTTTTATTATTCTCTCTCTGTCCCTCCTCACTGCTTTTACACATGCAATAAAGCATTTGTTTTTGCAAACTTAAAAATAAAACTCCTTTGTCTCTACAATACTTTTTCCACTCTTCCACTGCAAACTTGTCACTAAAAAGAGAGTGTTTGCTGCCTTTATTTCAAAATGGGAGACCTCACCTTCCATTCACTTCTTACCCTTCTGCCATCAAGCTTCTGTCTCTATTATTTTACTGAAATTGCTCTCTAAAATGTTACTTGTGGGCCAACCAAATTCCAATAGATTAGTTTTGTCTTTCATATTACTTGAATCTGTTTAACATCTAACATTTTTTTTAAATTGAAGTATAGTTGATTTACAATGTGTCATTTTTTGATCATCATTCTTGGTTTTTATTCTTCCTCAGATTCTAAGATCTCAATTTCTAGTTTAAAATTCTAGTTCTCTTTTTTATGTTTCTAAACATTTTTATTCACTTTGGCATTTTTCTTCTTGTGATGCCCTTTAAAGGTTAATATTTGCCGAGATTCCATTTGCGATTTTCCTCTGCTCATCATTTTTCCCCTTTTAATTTTTTTAATATATGTATATATTTATTTATTTATTGGCTGCGTTGGGTTTTTGCTGCTGCACACAGGCTTTCTCTAGTTGCAGTGAGCGGGGACTACTTTTCTTTGTGGTGCACGGGCTTCTCATTGTGGTGCTTCTCTTGTTGTGGAGCATGGGCTCTAGGCACGTGGGCTTCAGTAGTTATGGCATGCGAGCTCAGTAGTTGTGGCTTGTGGGCTCTAGAGCGCAGGCTCAGTAGTTGTGGTGCACAGGGCTTAGTGGCTCCGCGGCATGTGGGACCTTCCTGGACCAGGGTTCAAACCCGTGTCCTCTGAATTGACCGGTGGAGTCTTAACCACTGTGCCACCAGGGAAATCCCCTTTCTCTTTCTTTACCTGTTCCTCTACCTCTCCTCTTTACCCTTTTTACAAAAATGATCATCTGTCCCTATTAGGAAAACTTCTGCTGTTGACTGTCATATTTAGTGTGATGCAATAGACCAAATGTTCCTTGAGCGAAAGCTCATTCAACAACGCATACCCAGAACACTACCTGCTACATAATGGGCGCTCCATAAATGTTTATTACACTGATCCATATTTACTGCAAAAATTTGTCCTCTAAGTTCTGGACCTGTATATACAAGTGTATGGGAGATCTGTAAATAGATGGCCTCTAAATGGCCTCCTACACAACATGAATAAAGGATAACTTATCTTTCCCCAAATATTTACCATTATTCACCCAAATTCTATTTCGGGATATAGTTTAGACAGCTACCTCTCTGTTAAATCCACGGGCAATCAATCACCAAGTCCTATAAATTTTATTCCCTTGACATCTCATATCCAACTCTTCCTCTCTACTTTCATGACAGTTGCTATAGACTATACACTCATCACCTCTCACCAGGACTGTGGGTGCAACTGCTCTCTCCATCAATAGGTCCCCCCTTTTCCAATTCATACTCTTCATTGCAGACAAAAGCCCTACCTGAAATAGAAACATAACAATTTCTTTTCATGGATTAAAAAAGTGTTGACATCCATTGCTCAGAACAAAGTCCACACTCTTTGCTATGGTAGATAGGACCCTCCAGGATTTGTCACCTACTTAGAGCTAACTTCTTCAGCTTTTACAATCTTTTGCTTTTCTATTGCTGCTTACAACTTAGGCTTCAGCCAAAGCAAAATAATTTCTTAAATAAATAAACTAATTTCAAACTAATTTCTTAATAACTAATTTCAGACTGGTTTTCAAATCAATATCGTTTTTTAACTCAAGGTACACACTCTAGCCATCATGTTCTTTACCCTACTACCAGTATTGCCAATGTAGGTAACTCCTTCTTATTTTCAAGACACAACTCAAGTACCATCTTCTTTGGGATGGATTTCTGAGACCTTGCTCCACAGATGGAACTAAACCCTTTTACCTTCCCTGTGTCAATCTTATTTCTTTCTATTATATATGTGGTTGCTTCATTGACTCCTTGAGAGTGTTCTTACTTCATTAGCAGCTCTCACAGTGTCCAGCACTAAAACAGAGGCTTAATGTAGATCATGAGTTACAGAAATTTCCAAAAGGAGCTTTGGAATTTAGTATTCGTCTTAGCTTTCTCAGTCCAAACAACTCAGAGGGGAAAAATTTTTTGTAAACCACACAATATGTTGTAGATAGAATTGTTTTCTTAGTTTAAGCATACACTCAAGTTGCATTTTAATTAAGATGGCATTTTTTCTCGAGTTTAATTTGTATTTAATCATCAGGATATTTTAGAGAGATTGTTCCTGCCTTTTTCAAAATTTATGTCCCAGAAGTGCCTTTGTGATTTGTGATGGAAAAGAGAGATTCATTTTGTGATGGAGGAAGAATTAAGAATATTTTGAGACTAAAGGTTTACCTCATACACAGGAATAAGGCAAGGTAGACTGATATTGAGATAAAAAAATGTTACTGTAAGGGCAGCATCCAGGGTAATGTCTGAAGGAAGAATGAAAGCATGCATACACATACATACACACACATACACACACACACACCCCACCAAGTTCATGAGTCCATTGAAAATTTGGTCAAACAGAAACTAAGAATATAAATTAAAATTTCATTTCTGGAGAAATTCTAGGGAATGCTCATAAGAAGTCAGGTTAAATTTGTTATCCTCTGGTGAGCTGAAAGAAAATGTGATTATTTTTGAAAGTCACTCTTAGTAAATAATGAAAGCTTACCAATAAATGCCATTTTAAGTTAATTTCAGATAATTAAACATTAGAGAATATTAAAGAATTTTTAATTAGGACAACATTTGCAATTATCATCAAGGAATTGCCTAGGGAGTCCTAAGGCTCAAGGGTCACAGCTATTGGAGCAGATAATTTCAAAATATAATCTGTCTGTTGTAAATATAGTTGTACTTGTAACTTATAAAGTTAGGATAAGAGGCAAAAGTAATTATCTCCTTTTATTCTGCAATATAGCTCAGTGTCTGTAGTAGGGTATATTTTTAGAGTGTTTTTAGATAGATGGATAGATAGATAATTAATTACTATTAAAAGAACATTTGTTACTATTAAAGAACATATTTACCTAGTTAAATAGAGAATAGGATTATAAGCCACTAAAATTTAAGTATTATTGAAATTATTAGAAAACATATGATAAATATCAATTAACCATTGGCAGTTCAGGAGAAACATTATATCTTGTGGAAAAATTAATTTCCATTTCAAGTCAGAAAATAATACATTTCTCTTTATGTCTAATGCATGGTTTTCTATCCTTCAAAGTCTATGAATGCAATTCAAAGGCCAAAGTAATTTTATAAAAAATCAAAATATTTATAGGCTCTCTAGGGACATAAAATAGAAAAGTTTTTTTTTAATTCATTTATTTTTCAGATCATATGGACTTTCAAATATAAATCTTTGCTGCAGAGAGATTTTATTAGTTTATTTATGTGAGGTTTCTGATTCTTCTAATATTTCAAATTATTTTATTTTTCATTCCCGAAAGGACTGTTAATCTCTCAATGCCTATTCTACTCTTCTTACTGCAACTGGAGAAGAAAAAGTCGTTCTCAAGAACTACACATTTTCTTCGTCATACTTGAATGCAATCCTCTCTCAGGGCCGTTTTTAACCGCACTCATGCTGGCTCGCTTGCCTCGCTCTCTTGCTCTGTCAGATCTCATTCTTTCTCCCCAGAATTCAAGTGTGCGTTTTCCCCACCACTGATTCAGTCTAAGGATGACCCCAAGGGAGATGTTTCCTCAAATCTGCAAAATTTGTGGAGCCATTTCTCTGCTGTCATTTTCCTACTGTCAATTAGCGATCGGTTCCTTCTGTTGCCTTTCCCCACATGGCTCATAAAGTTTCGTTTCTTACTAAATAAATCCAATTTAGCAAAAGTGAGCTCTCACATCTGATGTGGTTCTTCCTGAGAAGGGTGAGCAGTGTTATCACGGAGAAATCAAGAGTTCATTTTCTTTGCAGCTTCTACCCGGACACTAAGATTCTCTCACCTCTCTCTGAGTGACTATCACACATTCTTAAGTTCTTTTTTTTTTTAATACAACTTTGTTGGAGTATAATTGCTTCACAATATTGTGTTCGTTTCTGCCATACAACAAAGTGAATCAGATATATGCACACATATCCCCATATCCCCTCTCTCTTGAGTCTCCCTCCCACCCTCCCTATCCCGCCCCTCTAGGTGGTCACGAAGCACCGAGCTGATCTCCCTGTGCTGTGTGGCTGCTTCCCACTAGCCATCCATTTTACATTTGGTAGTGTATGTGTGTCAGTGCTACTCTCTCACTACGTCCTGGTCATTCACCGAAGTTTCTAGAGTCTTAGTATTCCCTTTCCAGACTTTTGAACTGGGAAGGCATTCAGCATTCACATTCCTGATGTTACTATTTTTACATTGTTTCTTCTAGTTTTCTAGCAGATTAAAATAATAAAACAACAATATTCTGAATATAGGCCTCTAATGCATATATTTAGGTCTCAGTTATCCAAGTAATAGCTTATGTGAAAGAATATGAATAGATATAATTCACAAACAAGCCTTAGCTCCTTGATTTAAAACTGCAACTGGTTACCATTAGTCAGATTTTAGTTTCAGCAACAAAGAGGTCAACAAGAATTATCTGAATAATTAAGTTCAACCAAATGATATTTATTCCATTTCAGGCTCTGTAAATGGTGCATTTCTTTATTATTTTGGATTAGCCTCAAAACACCACTGTGTTAGTATCTATCATTTCATGTGGAAATGGTGTCATAAATACAGGCTTGAACCCACCAGATAGAAATGTGGAAAAAGAAATGGGCAAGAGACTAATGCTCATACATGGGTTGGGGGGTTGGGGGGTGTCTTCTGTTAGTGGCTAGAGCAGTCCATAATGGGAGGCAGCAGCTGTGATCTTGTTGTACATTTTCCCACCAGTGTGGGGAACGAGAGTAATCAGACTTTAGACCAGAGACACCCTAGACAACCTTTCTTCTTTCCTTTGAGACAGATCACAAATTACATGTATTTGTAAAAGTATTTCTTTCACTTTAAAGATGGGAGAGAAAATTAAGCTGAATACTAGAAGGTTGTTTGAGGCTCCACAAATCAGGATGTAGTATGATGATCTATTGTGGATAAAAGAAACAAGCTTTTATGAGTGGAATTCTAGAACCATTTTAACAGTGGCATTAGGGATTATGGATTTTTTTAACTGGTGTATTGATCAAACAATTAATTCCTTGGGCTTTGATTTTCTAACTTTGTGATATAAAAAGTTGAGTAAAGTTTGAGGGTATTTTTTTTTTTTTTTGAGAAAACTAGTTTTCTTACACTACTGGAAAACTACTATACTCAGGAGGCCAGAACGCAGACAAAGATTTGTTTAAATATTTCCATACCATCAATTATATTATCACTCAAGATATTCAGTTGAAAAAAATATTACCTCAGTCAAATTTCTTTAATCTTGTTTTTAAAGATCTTGTTACCTATTTGTTAGAAAATCAAATATTTTACTCTAGAAAATTTTTGAAAATATAGAGCATGCAAATAATAAATAAAAATCACTATTGCCCTCCATTAGAAAATTTTTAATTGTTTTCTTCCAAGCTTAGATGCAAATATATGTAACATGGAGGAAAAAGTGCACTTTAAACACTGGTGGCAGAATTGCTCTGAGGACAAGAATTGTCTTCCTTTAGAAAACACTTGATGATGGGCTTTGGAATCAGGCTACATGTGTGCAAATCCCAGCTCACTGATCTTACTGCCTTTGTACCTGTAGACATGTTAATGAATATTTTGGCCCCATCTGTAGAATCAACAAACTATTAATTTCCTCCCTTTAGAGTTGATTTTAAAATTGAGTGAGACAATCTCTTTTAGCCTGTAACTGGTTCATAAGAAACGTTTATTACACGTTAGTTATCATCATCGTCCTCATCATCACCATTATTATCAGTATTATTCACTGATAGCTCTTTGGGCTGCGAAAGAAGGTCCCATGGGGCGAACAAAATGGGATAGGATAAGACAAAGATTATAAGATAAGAGGAGTTTTGAGACCTGTCCAGGAAAGTGGAGATGTGGAAGCTCAGTGATGAGAGAAAAGGGAGGAAGAGCAAAAGGATAACAGCATGGTGGGCATTGCCCAGGCTGTGGAGAGAATGTGACAGGTTAGAGATTCCCTTTGGTGGGAATGGCCAAACATTTCATAGACAGGCATGACTTATATTCAGTTTTAATTTCTGCACTATGCAGCAATGCAGCCACCTCCCATTGCCCCTGACACAGGAAGAAAATCTACTACATAGACTTGTGTGAGGATATTTTTAGGAAATTAAGGAAAAAGTTGTCTGCAACATGATAGACTAAACTGTGAACTTAAAGACAAGAGCTGCCTCACAAGGAATTAGTGTGACGAAGAATTCAGCAGAAGTAGAAAAATCACAAGAAGATGTAAAACTTGAAAGATATGGAAGTTTGAAGTGCACTGTGTTTTGCAAACACATATAAAATATAGTATCGTACATCATTTATGTGTGCATGTAAATGATCACAAATAAAAGACTGAAGAAATGCACATGTGTTTATTTCTCAGGTAAAACTTAAAAGTGGTATCCTAATATAAAAAATTATGAAAAGGGGTGTCCTATTTTGTAACCCAGTTATTTTACTTATTATATCAGAAATATGCTTCCATGTCAATAAATGGTTTTTTACATTATTATTTTTAAAGACTATTTTTAAAAGACAATTAAAGAACAGTTTTTGAAAGGTAAAATTATAAAATTATGACAGTCAAACAAATATACAAGACTTAGAAAGTAAAGAATAACCTTCATATTGTAGGTACTAACAGGTACCTTTTATGAAGGTACTAATAGGTAAACAATGGAAATAAGAACCTCAAAATTGATCAACCTTTGTAAAAATGTTAGTACATTTCATGGCTTCTTTTCAGACTCAGGTATTATGAATAGAGACAAAGCAAATTCCATTTACAAGCGTTATACTTAATTGTCTTAATTATGCTCTTCCATATTCTGGAACAAATTGACACTGTAAGACAGTGACACTTGCTCAGTTGGTTAATGAGGTTAAACCTATTTTGATAATAATATGTTTTATATTATATATATATACATAAAATAATTCAATGTTACTATTTTCTGATGAATTAATAGATAAATGTATTAAAGTTTTCTCAGTTTTAGTTTCTAATATAATACATATCAATAGTTATAATCCTTATTTTAGAAAACTACAACTCTTTGGGATCCTCACTAAGTTTTAAGGGTGAAAGGAATTCTGGAGACCATAAAGTATGAGTTAGGCAGTGGGAGAGGGAGTTCACAGTAAAAAAAACATAGGTGAAGCATCTACCTTATATAAAATCTAGAACTTGACTTTCACTGGTACTGCAATGGCTAAATAGAGTCACTGCCTGATGTGTGTGTGTGTGTGTGTGTGTGTGTGTGTGTGTGTGTGTGTGTGTGTTGATTACTTTTTTTCCATCGGAATGTAAGTTCCAAGAGAATACAGTATTTGTTTATATTGCTCACTGCTGAATCCCCAGCTCCCCAGCTCTAGAAAGGCGTTTGGCACATAATGGGTGTTTAATAAACATATATGGCATGAATAAGTAAATGGAAGGATAGTTGTTGGAACAAATGGATTTTATATTCTTCCAACTCTGAGTTATAAGTGGAATCATTGCTGTACCAACCGGTTCTGAGAAGATGGTAGAACAGGATGGCATCAAATGGTAGTAAAGTAACAGTATACCTTACGCTGTCCCTCTTCTTAATTCAGTTAACTTTTTTAACAGAAAATTTTCCTTCACACTAAGCCCTCACCCAGCTGATCTCATCCAGCACTTCCCTTTGCTACAGCATTTGAAGTTTGTCTCTAAATTCATTGTGGCTTTTTGCCTTATCCCTAATTGTAGCTAATCAAGTATAGAAAGAGACTTACTTTTCTTTAAGTCTCAGAGCACTATTCCAGGGAAATACTGAATAAGGGTTTGATGAGTGAATCCGTGATTGACAACTGATTCCGAAACGTTGTCTTTGTTCAAGTTGAACCTAACCCCAGTGTAATTTAAAGGTTAAAAAAAATATCATGTTTCTCTTAATGATTTTGAAAACTTTCTCCCATCACAGACTTCCAAACACTCTGTTAACCTCTTTGATTTCATTTTTTTTTGGTCGCATGGCAGGGCATGTGGGACCTTAGTTCCCCCACCAGGGATCAAACCCGTGCCACCTGCAGTGGAAGCAAGGAGTCAACCACTGGACTGCCAGGGAAGTCCCTAATCTCTTTGATTTCTAAAAATGAATTTCTATTTTGAGATTTTGTTTTTGCTTTTGTCTTAATCAGTTTTACCCCAACTAAATCAAAGGTTAAAAGCCCTGACCTTGTGAAATATTTATACTTATGGGTGAAATGAAGCTTTTGCAGCATCAATAACAAATACTATAGCTGACCTAACAGGGCAGTCTTTCATTGCTTCTTTATTTGCTCAATCACTTAATAATTTTCAGTATGAAAGAGCTTGATCTGCCTTCATTACATATTCTTTCTTTCCTAACTGCCCTTTTGCTGCATCACTGTATTTATCTTTTATAGGTTCATATTATTCTTGCTTATGAAAGTTATTCTGTATATTGAGTGGCACATCACTATTTCCTTGAGTAATTCCCATCATACCTCTGTTAATAAAATTGAAAAAAAACTCCCATATTCATATAATTTTTTTCCATTCCATAATGAAAAGTGATTTTAAAGAGGATGGTAATAGTTATTAAAAATGGCCATTGATTGTTACTTGACTCGCCTACTGGCCCTTCTTTTTTGGTGTAGAAAGCTGAAGTAGCTTGTGCTTTTCAATACTTTTAAATTTACTTTATTGTTCAAAGTTTTAAGAGATATTTTTAGTTGTGAATAGTAGAATAAGGCTCTGTCTTATTAGGAACATAGGATTGTGGTAAAGTATATCAGGTAGATTTCAGGATCGATGGAAGGTCCAGAGAGTCGGGCTCTTAAGTTATGCAGCCAGAATCCCCAAATGCATTTTGAGGATGTTCTAGAAAGAATACCATAGCAGCTGCTGGTGAGCACCCTCACTGCAATGTGCACAGAGTCTCCATTTTGCACATGATTCTGGGGCCACAGCTGTAGTTCACATAGGCGTAGCTTGATACCTCATCTACATCTGTCTCTGTGAAGCTATTTGATTATGTTGTCAATTCACTAAAACAGGGATTCCCACATATATCCACTTCTATACATCACATCACTGTTTGTTCAGGTGCTTGTTTGTGATGATGTTCCCAGGATTGCCAAGAAGGCAAGTTTTCTGATTTCCACCGTAGAAAGATGGGACACATAGTATAAAAAATGATCAAAAAGTAGGGAAGGTGTTCAAACATGTCAAGGGGCCACACACATCCATGGCAGCCACTCCTTACCTTCCTAACATCATCACATTTAAACTTCCAAATGATAATAATGATCCCACTAACACCAGGCAGCTATCCTTTACGCAAAAGTACACATACCAACTCTTTCCCCTGAATAGCATATATTGATGTCTAATCACTGACTGTAATCAGTTCTGGTTTTGCTAGTTCCATCACAGTCCTACCTTGATATCTATAATCTGTGAGTTAGCAACCACTACTATACCATATGTAAAACAATAGAACACAATAAGTGAAAAAAGTAAAATGGTTCAAATAAATAAATATATAAATGGCAGAACCTGAAAGTGGGTTGAGAAAATACTACTTTGCTAACCATCCATGTTCTTTTCATCCTCATTTAGCACCTCAGCTCATCATGATGCTTTACCTGAGGGGGAGATTGAGTTTTCATTCCATAGGTTTCTGATGGCCCTTCCTGAATGAGATCATTAAAGTAATCCAGGTGCTTTAACCATTGGACATGGCAGTACCAACAGGTGCCTAAGAGGAGCCCCTACCTTCCTCACGTATTCCTCCTTGTGCCTAGAGTGTAACATCAAAGTCCATAGTCACAAATAAGTGAAAAAAAGGTTTGCAACCTTTTATTTAAAAGGAATTATTAAGAGAAATAATAGTGAGAAGAACCACTTTCACTTCCACTCCTTGGATTCTGGAATCATGAATTCTGAGTTTCAGAGAAGAGCTATATTATACACTGGCTGCTAGCTCAGAACACATAATAAATGCTGCTCATAGCATCTCAGCTTCACAAGACATCCACCAGTTGATGCACATTTCAGTGAGGTTTTCTATTCTTCTATAGCAATTGGCCTTGTAGAAAAGTGGCATAATTCACTGAAGGGTACATCAGCTGCTGAACACCTTGTGAGGATGAAAAGACAAAGAATCATTAAGTATAATAATAAAAGAAAGGAAAGGGAAGCCTTAGACTTTCAGCAAATAGGTTAAGAGTTCTGCCAAGGAGGATCTTTAACATTTTAGTCCAACTGAGTCCTCAGATTCTTTAAACATCAAAGGGTTCCTAATTAAATTTCATGAAATAACTATTGCATTAAAAAAAGTGCTATACTATTCTACAGCTTGAAACTATAAAAGTAATTGGAGACATAGCCAATGACTGAAGTTTAAACATTGTTTTCTAATTGGAGAGAATCTAGGTGCTAGAAAATATTTGTGGGTCTGTGTCCTGGACAGGATGTTGGAAGTACTGAGGAGATGTGTGGGAAGTCCTTGGAGTGTGGTGTCATTGGTATGTCTCTTGTAAGTTGACAGCAGACCACTCTCGTTCAGAGGCCAATTAGCACAGTGAGATCAAGCTAAATGACTTAGACTATTAGATATATTCATATGAATGCTTAGAGAAGATCTGCAAATGGCTTGCCTCTGTGGTTTAGTATTACAGAACCTCCCAAATCCAGGTCTAAATCTCACATACAGACCTAGAAGGCTTTGAATTAATAATTTCTTCAAATAGATGTCATTCAAACCAAGAGAAGTGCTGTTTAACAATCAGCTTAGTCAGCAGTTTCTATTAGTTATTAATTCTGTAATTTACTAAATCTATTTTGAGTGGAGTATATTTCTATAAATTTTAAAATTATTAGTATATTACCACTATAAATAAGTGTAATTCGAACTTTTTTTCTAGCCATGTTATATGTTAGTCTTTTTATTTTTAATCGGAGTATAGTTGCTTTACAATGTTGTTATACATTAGTCTTTTGGACTAATAAATTTAAATGATATTTCAAATGAAGTTGAGAATTTTAGTAACACAGTAATTACACTTAACTTAAAATACTAAATTAATAGTGTTTTTATTTTCTTTCTTTTTTTTTCTTCTTCTCCGCCCCCCGTCACCCCGCGATGATTTTCTGAGAAATCCTGAAGCCCTGAGGTATCAATCTAAAGTATGAACTAAAATTGTGTGCTGTTGATTGTGAATGGGTGGGTCATTCCCATACCTTGTTGACAAATGTAGGATAATGGAGACAGGAGCACAACTAACTTCTGAGTGAGCCCGTTCCTGTGAGTGAAGGAACTGGTAGCCTCAGTCTGCTAAAGTTAATAATAATATCAGCTAACAGTTATTGTGTACTTAGTTCATGCTACATATTTTTACATGTATTGATATTATCATATTTCATTCTAGAAAATATCCTATGAGTTGGATACAACCATGTTTGCCAATTTACAGAGTAGGAAACTGAGTCTGAGACAAGTGAAGCCACTTGCTCAAGGACATCCACCTAGTGAGCAGAGGTATCCTTTACTCCAGAGCCCACACACTTAGCCACAATGCACTGCTTAGGGACTGCATTGTAATTTATCGTATAAAGTATAATCACTCAGCTTTGGTAGCATACTCTAAAAAGAATTTCTAACTCTCCATGGCAAGTTTTATAAAATTTTTCTTTAGTTATAACAAGTATATCGCTCCAGAGGAGAGCAGAATGCTGTGATTTAGCCAGCTTTATAGTCTGGGAAATTTACAAAGAGCAGCCTTCCTGAGGCATTTGATCTTCTTATTCTTGTCAGATATAGACGGCGTATATCATGTGTGGTTGTGTCATAATGTGGGCCATTTAAAAGGTTACCTATTAAAAAAATACAGGTTAAAATATCAAAGCATTATATTAAGATCCCTTCACAGTGTCAAAGGATCTAAGCAAAACTAATATTAAGTTCTAGAAAAGACCTATTAAAATAGAAGCTTAAAAGGAAGGATTCCAGGATTGACTGAGTTCAGATCCTGCCTCCACCACTTAAACGAGCAGCTTAAACTCTCCATGCCTAACTTTCCCCATCTGTTTAATGTAGATGACAATGTTACTCTCTTATAGGCTTGTTGAGAATTAAATGAATTGATATATTAAAATAACTTTCTTTTGCATGTATTCTGCATTTACTCTTATTATTAACACAAATATTTTAGTCATTTAATAAGATTCCAAAATTATAAATGCACTGCAAAGCAAATCCACTTAAACAGCAGTAAGTGGAATGAAACTAAGCTCAGAGCACTTTGGGAAAAGAGAAACTGAAGAGAAGAGATGGTAAGGTTTGGAGTATGTGACTGTGGTAACAGAGACGGGTTTGATGGAAAAGAACACTGTGAAGTACTTAGACATGAAGCTGAGTGAAAACCCTTTTTGAGACTTCACGTCATGCTGATCTTCCTGTTATCAGCTGCAGGCACTTTGCCAATAGGACCCAACTTCTAAATCATTCTATTACAACGGCTATAGTCACAGAGCTTCTCCTGCTGGATCTACAAGTCTATGACAGCGTATCTACAGCCTTTATA
>NW_006776226.1:993949-1044087 GCF_000442215.2 Lipotes vexillifer | reverse complement strand
CTCCTGCTGAATCTACAAGTTTATGACAGCTTATCTCTGCCCTTTACAGCACACTGTTAATGGGCTCAATTCTTCATGCCAGGCAATACTTTTAGGTCTTTTTAAAAGGATGTCAGTCTATCCAAGCTTTATACCCACGGAAGTCTACAAAAATTTATAACACTCTTTTCCTCTCACACTCTACAACCTCATAGCAGCCCTACAAAGAAATTAAATGAAAGAGAGAGGCAATTGAAATATGGAAAAACAGGTGGCTAAAGTTCAGTCTTTGTAAAAATCATTACCAATATTTGATTTATATTATATCACTGTCTGACACAACAGAATGTTTAGAGCATTGTTTTATCAAAGAAATAACATTAGTTTTTAAAAATATATTTTACATTGAATTTAGTCCCATTGACTGAAAAGTGCTAAATAACATTGCTACAACAACAAGTATATACAGGGGAGACGAAATGACATAGACAAGATACTCATCTTTGTCTTCTATTTTTCTATGATTTCAGCCATTATAATTTTGTCAAGTGGGGGCAAAGTTAATTAAGTGCTCAATACATATTTATTTAATAAATGGTTAATGAATGAATGCAAGGATGGATGGAATGAATATCTGGAAGAATCATAGGGGACTCATAACAATGGTTAATTCTAGGGACGCAGGTAGGATAGATTAAAAATAGAGGGAAAATGAAACCTCACTCTTCCTATAAAGTTTCATATTATTAAGATTTTGTATGTATGGACATCTTTATTTTCAATTAGGCATCATTACCATTTATAACTACTTTTTGTTTTAAGTGAGTATTTTGTGGGATCTATGCAAATAAAAATATTTATATTTCTGCTGATATACATTAAGTACTGTAGATATTAAACTATATTGTTTACCTATGAAACTATTTATAAATTTTGTATTTGTCAAAATAGTCATGGCTCTCATAGATTGAAATTATAATAGATTCATGAATTTGATATTATTAAGTACATGGGTACTAACACATCGGCAAAGCTGTCTCCATGTCGTTACTATTCAAATATGCTCAGAAAATACGTTTTTAAAATATCAGACCAGTTCTCTTTAAAAAATTTTTTATTGACATATAATATTGTGTAAATTTAAGGTGTACAACATGTTGATTTGATACATTTATATATTATCATATGATTACCATCATAGTGATAGTTAGTACCTCTATCATGTCACATAATTTTCATTTCTTTTTTTTTTTTTGATGAGAATAATTAAGAACCAGTCTCTTAGCAAGTTTGATGATTATAATACAATATTGTTGTCTGTATTCACTGAACTGTGCATCTCAAGGACCTATTTTTCTACTAGTTGCAAGTGTGTATCTTTAAACAACATCTCTCCTATTTCGCTACCCTCCATACCCTGGTAACTACCATCTTATTAAAGTTTGGCTTTTTTAGATTAAATATATAAGTGATGTCATATAGTACTTGTCTTTTTCTCTCTGATTTATCTCACTTAGCATAATGTCCTCAAGGTCCATCCATGTTGTCACAACTGGCAGAATATTCTTTTATTTAGTGGTAAGGTAATACCGATTGTAAGAAAACTTGTTCTTCCGTGAGACTAAATGGAGCTATTTTAATTGAAAAAAATATAAAAAGTAACATTAAAATATTATTATTTTCCTGAATTTAACTTTGTCACCCTAAAAGAAAGGTATTCTATAATTTCAAACATCAGTGATATAGTGAACTTTCACAAGGACTAAATTTGTCCATAAGTAGCATATTTCTACCTTTGTTTTCATAAGGAAAATGAATAAATGCAATTTCCTTACTTTAGTTATATTTATGAAACAAATAAAATATACAAAAGGTTACAAAATAAAAACAGCTTAGTGTCTTACTTATAAGCATGCTGTCAATACGTATTTTAGAAATTCATCATTTTTCCAATAAAACTTTCAATTAGTTTTGATTATACATTTAAGATAATGTTAAAGCAATCTCTATATAAGCAGATAGCAAGAAAGCAACCTCACAAAAAACAAAAACAAAAAACAAAAAAAGCAACTAATATTAAGCTTTCTTTGGGTTATTTGTATGGAAATATGTTAATATAAATGTTTCAGACATTACATGAAATTTCTAAAAAAAAAAAGAAAGCAATCTCACAACTGTAGAGGAATAGTATTTAAATATTCTTTGTATATAGTAGAAATTGTGTTGAGCTAAATCGAATTAGGTAATCTTAAGGAACTACAAAAATCAAATATGATATGTAGGAATTAACATCATTATAGATTCAAAGTTTTATTCTGCTTTATATCAATTTTTTAAAAGTTTTAAAAATGTGATTTATCACACAATGTACATTAAGATAACTTAAAACACAATTTCGTGCAAAAGTTTATATGTACATATGTACATAATTATTTATTCTATAATACTGCACTTAGAACTAATGTGACCTAAGAGCTATTATTTTAATCACAAATTTCAGCTAAAGTCCCTCATATTCCTTACAAAATCAAAGTTTCATTCCTATGCTTTAATTTTCTTCACTTATTGTTTTCTCACTTCAATGACAAATCCATCTTCCAGTTGCCTCAGGCTGTAATATTCATTCAACTTTACTTTCACATAAAAAAGCTGGTATTATATGTCTACACAAATTTAATAATGCCAATGTATTAATTCCAAAGAGCTTTATTTACATAAGCAAATTTTCATTACCAGGAGTAAAATGCATTCTTTCATTCATTCCTTTATACACTCAATCATTCTTCATCTTCATACACACATTTACTCATTCATCCGTTCATTCAACACATACTTAGTGAGCTATTTTTGAGACAATGACTTATTAATAGAAATTGAAATGATATAAAGATGAAGATCATAGAAATATACTGGGATAATTGCATTCCAGGCAGAAGGTATTGTAGGTATACAGGCATTGACTGAGGCATGAATGAGGAGATGTCTTTGAGGAAGGGTAAGAAGTTCAGCTTGCTAGAGTGAAGCATGCAAGTGGGAACGTGTAGGTGATGAAGACTGACAGGGACTGAGAGCCACATTACCTAAGCTCTTACAGGCCTTGGTGAAGGGTAAGGAAACAGTACAGAGTTATATGGGACACTATTAAAATGTTTTGCTCAGAAGAGAATTATGGTCTGACCTATGTTTTTAAAGGATAATTCTGAATGCTGTGTGGAGAATAAAGGATGTAGGAATAACAGTGGGAATGGGTAAAGCCTGGAATAGTCATATCAAGACCTCTAAGCTCAGGAGGGCAAGGCATCACAGAAAATGGGAAGAGCAGTAGCTTTAACACACAAGCGAATTCACGTGTAAACCATTTTTTCGCTAGGCAAAGGAGGATATGAATTTGAAAATAATAATAATACAAGCAACAATAAAAACAATGGCAATAGCTAATGGTTAAACAGTACTTACTATATGGTAAGAGCATTTGCATATATTAACTTATTTGTTTTTACAGAGTTAGCCAAATTCAAGATTACGGGTACAGCCTTTCACACTACCAAGTCTGCCCAAAACTTCAGACATTAGTCACAAGTTCAGGGGTCCTCTGGTCCTCCCTCACTTCTGATCAGCTGACTACAAAGTTGGGAGTTCCCAAGACCACCCTCAATTTCCATAATTCTCTAGAACAACTCACAGAACTCAGGAAAGCACTGTACTTATGATTTCACTTAATTATAACCAAAGGATAAAAATCAAAACCAAACAAAAGAAGAGATCCTTATGGTGGGATCTGGGATTGGAAAATTTACACACATAAAGTTTCCATGTCCTCAGAGATGTGTTACCCTCTTAGCATTGATGTGTGGCAACATACATGGAGTATCACCAACCCTGGAAGCTCACTCAAACTTCACTGTTCAGAGATTTTATTGATTTTTTATTTTATTTTATTTTTTAAAATTTATTCATTATATAGGCATGATTCATGGTTTACGCAGTTGAATTTAATCTCCGGTCCCCTTCCATCCCCAGATGTCAGGCCGATATCATATGCCTCAATATTCCAACTTAATAATCACATGGTTGATCTCTCTGCATGGTCACTGTAAGACTATCAGATGTGGTTGGTCCCATCTTGAATCATGTCATTAACATAAACTACCAGATGTGGTTTGATAGGCCCACTATGAATAACAAGAACACTTCTATAATTAGAGAAATTTCAAGGGTCTAGAGGTTACTTACCAGAGCTGTAGCAAAGGCCAGATCTCTCTTTGGGTAAGATTAATTCTTGATGATGCTGATGATGGTAATAATAATAATAATAGTATAAGCAACAACATAAACAATAGTAATAGCAAATTATTAAAAAGTACTTATGACATACTAAGAAAATTTTCATTTAATAAGTTATTTCTTGTAACAATCCATGAGGCTATTGTCTTCATGTTACAGATGAAGAAACAGGTTAATTAACTTGACTAAGGTTAAAGACCAAGAAAGATATGGACACAGGTTTGGAACCCTGGGAAACGGTCTCTGAATCTGTGCTTTTCACAACAATATTGTGCTGCCTGTCTGTAGGGATATCTGGGATTAAATCTGGAAACAGCTCAGCATTAGGAGGCTGAGCTAAATAAGAAATGAGGGCCCAAAGTGCTAACCTTCTAAGATCCTGCACTTCTGAGCCTTCAGGGAATTGTCGAACCATGGAAGAGGCTCTAAACTGAGTGATGCCAAATGCATGATGATTAATTTCATTTGGACCTTTAACAATATCTTGAAGTCCTACTGTGTTCCTCTAGCCAGCTTTCTCTTGCACTCCTTACAACCACTGTTTTAAATGTTCTCCATGCTCCTTTTAATGTGCTCAGAATTAGCAATCAAAAGGCTCTTCTCCTGCTCTAAATGTTGAGAGAAGTGTATTTTGTGAACTTTAAGTTTGTTTGTTTGTTTTTTAAACAACATAACTGCTTTTGAAAAGAGCTTGAGATGTCACCTTGCTGTCTCCTGTGGAATCTCCTGACTTCATGCCAACCAAATTTGTTAATTTACTAGAAGGAAAACTTGATTGGTCTTTTCTAGATTACCTCAGGAACTAAAGACATTTCTGTGGATGGGGAGTGGTTGAGAAAGAAGGAGAGATGGAGATTGCAAAGCACTCATGATGCAACTGAGGGTCTACCCTACATCCTCGACTCCTTGCAATCTGTACGCTGTACCTAGGAAACCTCTGAGACGCTCATAGCTTTAAATGGCAGCTTTAGTTTTGAGAAAGGAAAGATCAACTTCTGACCTCTGTCAGCTGATATTTGTCTTGGTCATAAAAAGCAGGCCACAGTATACCCTAATTAACATGAACAACTTCATAGAATACCCACAGCAAACAAGGTCACTGGGTGACTGATGGAATGGGACCAATAAAAAAACCGTTTTGTAGTCATGTTTGAGTGCAAAGCTAGAACACTGTGCAACCACAGAAAAGGACCAAACATCCTCCTCTCTGGGCTAGTAGGAGTGACTGCTGCTTCTTTTTCTTATTCTTTTTTTTAATGCTCCTTTCTAGTACAATCTTTCCATAAAGCACAAGCTCTATCTATAAATGGACCCAAACATGCTCAGTCTCTCTGCCAAAAAGGTCAAAAGCAGGTATACACTTAGACTTGTTGAGTCATGAACATTTCAGTATTTTATCTTATTTGGAAACAATGTAGACATTCAATGAGTTTCCGACATTTTATTGAACTTGTGGCTGCTGCTTCTTTACCGAATTAACTCTGGCCCTACTCCATTCCTCCCACTTCCTAGATAAAAATTGCTAGAGCACTCATCGAATTACCTTGCTTTCTAAAAGTTCACATCCCAGAACACATTTCTTTGAACCCTGTCCAAAATTACTCTGCACAAAAGCTTTAAAAATATAAAGCAGAATAAAACTTTAAATCTTTAATGATGTTAATTTCCAGCTCCTGACTCAAGCCCTTCCTAATACCCTCTCACTGACATACTCCACACTTCCCCATGGTGCATGGTTTTCTTCACTGTAAAAGGTCAATGAACCCAACTGTATTTGGTGACAGCTGTGTTTCTGTGATCTTTGGCAGGTGGGCATTGACAGTCTGTTAATGTCCCAGCATTTTCTCTAGTTTAGTATTCCTTTGTGAAATCCAGAACTGTATATCAACTGTCTACTGCTCAGTCCCAAAGCTTATTTGCCATGTAGTTGATAATTTATGAATTCCAAACTGAAATGGAAACATTATACGTCTCCCTAATTTGCATTTCTTCATTATTTATTTTAACGAATGATACTAATTTCCACCAACTTTTTGAATTAAGACTTTATTATGTTAAAGCAGTCTTAGCTTCACAGCAAAATTGAGGGGAAGGTACAAGGATTTACCATATACCTCCTGCCCTTACACATGCATAGCTTCTCCCATTATCAACATCACCCCCAAGAGTGGTATACTTGTTTCCACTGGCTGAACCTACAGTGACACATCAAAATCACCCAAAGTCCATAGTTTACATTAGGGTTCACTCTTGGTGTTGTATATTCAATGGGTTTGCACAAATGTATAACGACATTATTACGGTCCGCCAATTTTTTCTAAAACAGATATAGTGGAGTACCATGTTACTCCACATGGTACTGAAAAACTTGTGTCCTGAGAAATCCCTCAGTCCCAGGAAAACTGGGACATTTGATCACCTTATATCAATGTACACTTCCTACCCATCTCTTGAATTTAGATAGTTCTCTTATACTATCACCTGGGTCCATTTTTCTCATATGTCATTTGTCTCCTGGAAAGTTTTTCTTTTTTTAATTTCTTTATGCAGAGTAAACAAGGTAAAGGTCAAATCAAATTTTAGTTATTCTCATTTTAGTATCCTTTGTTCTCTTCATATTGCCTTTAGGATAACATCCCAAAGCCTCTTCATTCTCTATAACAATAGCGAATGTTGACAAACTATAGCCAAATTCAACAAGGCTGATTTTATAAATAAAGTTTTATTGGAACACAACCACGTCTATTCATTTCCATACAATGGCAGAATTAGGTAGTTGTTAGAAAGATCTTATAGCACCCTGACTTTTTATTGAAAATGTTTGCTGACCCCTATTACTTAAAGTGTGATCTACAGACTCATGCCAGTCCATGAACTGTGAGAAGATATATACAAAAATTGACAGGAAAGATCTAGAAACTTATAGAAATTTGACAGAGTGATTTCATGTCTTTTGAATCTAATAACTTAAAAGCTAGTAATAACGTAAACTTTTATTTCTAATGTCTTTATTTTATCCATTGTTATTATACTGAAAAAGAATTGGTTTCTGAAAGATTGGGTGTATGTGTGAGGTGTGGGTAGAAGGAGGAGGGATCCTCCTTCATATCAAGTCCTCCTAATGACTCCTGCTCTGTCATTCTTATCTTGTATCTTTTTCCCTTAACTTCTGCATTTCAGCACTTCTGGACTTTCTTTACTTCAAGGGAACACCCTCTCTTTTACTTCAGGACTTTTAATATGCCATTCTCTCGCCCTCAATCTCCTACTCTCCCTACCAGCAAGTTTTCATCTGGCTAAGTACTTCTCAACAGCAACTAAAATATCCTTTCTCATCAATGCTTTTCTTTACCTTGTTGCGGTCCGGGAGCCACATGCCTGGAGTCAAGTTCCCCGGTAAATGTGACCAGTGTCCCAACCAAGGACACCCGAGAATCACCAACCAAGTAGAAACCCTTCACAGGGCGGGAAGTCCCCAAGGCGGGAGGGAGCTGTTTAATTTTGAATCAGCCAATCAGGAACCCGGTTCTTCCCGCCCCAAACAAGCAAGCAAGTTTCTTACAGAAGCCAAAATGTGCTGTTAGCCCTGAAGCTGTTCTTCCGTTTCTTTCGTCACAACTTCTCCAACCAACTAATGCAAATTAGGGAAGATTTCCTTCTACGTATTTATTAGTACTTTATACATACTCTTTAGTAACAACTACCACACTGAAAATATCCATACTATGACTACTGATTCCTAAACAGATAGTGGATTGTAAATTTGTGCAGGCCAGAATTATCTTGTTCACCATTGTTTGTCCTGAGTCTGATCTATTTAACAGGTGCTCAAGAAATATTCAATGAGTGAGTGAACAGTTGAATAAGTGGAAGTCAATTGGTTCAGGTGCAGTGTCTGGCCAATTAGAACAAAAGAAAGGGACACAACCCCTGAGGCTGCTGGGGAAACAATTTAGGGCAAGTGTCCATAGCTGGTGGGGGTGGGGAAATGGAATACAGAAACAAAGCTCATTAATGAAGGGATGGATAGAATGAAATGGAAAAAAATGGAAATAGTTACATGGGAATGAATGAGGGGAGCAATTGCAGTAATTTTATGGCAGAAAGAACTTTGTTGGACCACAAAGGCACAAAAGCCAAATCATTTTATTAATAGTAATATACTTATTAGCACTTACCATGTGGTGGCCACTGTCCTTAGCACTTTCACATGTTAATTTACTTAATTATCAAGCAATGTTATGATTAAACGTTATCACATTTATTAAGTGAGAAAACTGAGGCAAAGAGAGAGCAAGTCCAAACAGCAGGAGCCGTAATTGTCTGAATCAACTATCTGGTGAAGTCAGACAATAGCAGTGATTAACTATATTTTTTAATCTTCCTTAAATAGAAATCTATTTGGACTTTTGCTTTTTCAAACTTTTACCAAACTTATCTTTCACTCTTCTTCAGCCCACGCAGTGCACTCACTTCTTTGTTGGACGTAGTGTGTACACTTGCTTCCTGACACCTTTGATATATCCAGGCAGCTCATAGTGATCTGTATGACTGCTCTCCTGAAGCCCTCTGGGTCATTCATGCCTGTCCACTGGATGCCCTGGTGCCCAAAGGAGGAGCAACCTGTCTTGTATGATGCCTTCACAAATTCATAATTCTAAATAATTTGAATAACTGTCAGAACTGCATTCAGAGGCTTAAATTACACAATTTATCTATCTTTAGGTACCTCTCAAATCAAAGACTCGTCTTCATAATCTTATTAAGATATGCGGACTAAGATGTTAATGACAAAATTTTAACTAATTTGATATGTTTATCACACCTAAATGAGTAAATTTCTTTATTAATAGTACTAGGTAAAGCAGAATCATTTGATATACCTCTGCAAATCTACTTGTATTAATAGTGGTTATTTTTATTAAATTAATTGTTTTATTGTAAAAATATTTATATATATGTATATAAAAAAGCAGTCAACAATTTTTATGCTTTTATTTCTCAGTCACATTACTGTGATTTCATTTTGGTTGTTAAATTATTTTATTTTGAATGTAGAAAAGATACATAGAAAAATTACATTACATAAGAAAAAGAAGTATATCAAACATAGAAATTTAGAGATCTTTTATGATATTTAAAATATTCCATATCTTCCAAGTGGCAATTAATTCTGACATGCTAAAGGAAATTTCACCTTCACATTTTAGGAAATATCCCTGACAATTATTCAACTTCAGATGTCACTTTCTCCAGGAATTCTTCCTATGGGTCTCAACCATTGCCAGCAGTCCCTCCTATGTGCTTTTTCCTAATTTCCCTATAAGGGCACTTATCATACTTGTGCAAAAAATTGGTGAGATGTAGGTATTCAAAAGGAACGTTAAATCAATGTTGTTGTGAATAGATGAATCCTGATTCAGGTAACAGCTCTCTCTTCTCGGCTGGGCCTATGAGAAAATGGCAAGCACAAAACGCAATAATGGCCTGTATTGGGCTGGTTTTGAGCCACAGTACTGATGCAGAGTACTATACTGAACTGAACGGAAGCCTGGGAAATAATTCATAGGCCTCATAGGCTTCTTAATCCCCAGCCTTCTGGAAAGATGAAAGTAAAGAGAAAATTTCTGGCATAGCCTATGTGAGCTCCAGACGAAGAAGGATATTGAAAATACATAAAGAGGAAGAGAAGAGGTTCTTGAAAGTGTCCTAAATTTGTCCATTCATCCCATTCACAGGGGCAAAGTATGTTGCTGGATCTCACTTAGCTAGATTCCAAGGATTTATCAGTGAGAGACAGACAGGGTCGCTGGCCTCAGGCAGCTTACAGTCTCCTGATATTGCCATAGCATGTTTGTCTCCCCTCACTGGACCATAAATTCTCTGAGGACATAGATCACATTTCTCCTGTTCACCAGGCACCTCAGAATATGGCATAGGGCTTCCAACACAGCAGGGACTCAGCACACATTTGCCAATTCATTATGCAGAATATACTCCCGTGGGTGTTTAGGCCCATGTGCTCATTGTTAATAAAATATTTATGAATATTAGGCTAGATGGAATCTATGGAGAAAGTCTGCTGCACATTTTCAAATATAGAAAGAAACTCACTTGCCCAGTTTCTCCTCCGTGGTGCTGTCTGTTGAAGAGTCTATTCTCTGGTTTGTGAGCTTTAGCTGCGTAGACCAGCTCAAGGGTGCAAGCAGAATTTTCAGAGTTTTTTTGAGGCTGTTTTACCTCAAACTCAAACTCTTAATAAGTAAGGTTCTTTGGATTCTGAGAAATTTAAAAACTAGTTAAATAATGCCAACCAAATGGGATTTGAACTCAGTATTTTCTTTTTCATAAAAGGAAGAGCCAATCTTGTACTCTACTTATAATCTTCACTGACTTTGAGATGGTAGATGTTTACCAGTAGAAATTTTTACATAAAGCTTTAAAAACATTTGTGTGATTGGAAAGAAGAAACAGCTAAAATGGTTTTCAAGTAAAAAAATGTAAATTTTACTAATTCAAATGCTTTTGGTTTTGCTTTTATTTTTTTCCTTTCAAAAGAGCTTTTATTGAGTATCAGAAGATTTATGTTAACAGAAATATGGAGCTTAACTACATCAGAAATTAGATATATATCAATAAGGATATCTAAATGTTTTTATAGATGGGGTATTACATGAAAAAAAAGCTTTTTCTACAGAAAAAAAGCTTTCTTAATGAAAAATAGTATTTCTACTATCTGTATTTTGGGGGCCAAATCTCACTTAAAAATTACTGCTTTATCTACTATGAGTAAAGTTACATATTCTCCTATTGCTTTCATGAGTATTATGAATTTTTTAGTGTTCTTTTCATGATACTCAGATTTCTGATTCAGTATCCATTTCCAATGAAAACAGTAGCAAATATTAGCTATATATAATATCTATAGCTATAAAAGAAATACATGTTTTATGTGAGGTGAGCATAAATATAACATATACATTGGAGGCAAATAGAGATTCTTCTAGGTAACTAAGGAGTTTGAAACAAAGGAAGAATACAAGAAATCAGATTACTTACAGCTAGAAGCAATTAGCAAATATTTGTCTTAAGACAGTAAAGGAGGGAGGAAAAGACAAAAGGGAAGCAATTAAAGAAAGAAGAAAAGGTAAGGAATAAAATGCTCTATTCAGTTATTTCTTCTCATAATACCTCAACAGGTATTGTACTCTACTTCCAAAATGTTCCATAGCTACTTAGGATATTCTATAAATGACTCCACCCTCAACCAGAGCTTGAGACTCTGAGATTAAATTGGCAAAAATGGGATGAGGACCTATATTTCGTGGCATCCCCAATTGAGTCTCCCACTGGGTCACTATCCAATAAAGTGACCTGGTACAACTGTCAACAGCACGTGGATTAAATAGATGGAACCAGCTGTCATCTGGGTCAAGGACCAGTAGAGAAGGTTTCTTGCATACCTTGAGCTTTCACACATTTTGCAAACCTTGAGCTCTTGTCCTGGAATCCCATTATATACAGATATTTTCTACAGAAAATATTGATTCCCTGTGTGGACTCTAAGAGGGCTGTTTTCCACCACTCCCTGGGGCAGTAGGAGGCATGCTTAAGATATGGGGCAGTCTGATTTCTAGTCCACTGTGGCAAAGCTGTGCAGAAGAACCTAATTATTTGGGAAACCCGATCGTTACAGAGCTAATATTAAAAATGAATAGTCATGATTTTTTTTTTTTTTTTTTTCGGGACCCGGGCAGGCCTCTCACTGTTGTGGCCTCTCCCATTGCAGAGCACAGGCTCCTGATGCGTGTCCATGGTTCACGGGCACAGCCACTCCACGGCATGTGGGATCTTCCTGGACTGAGGCACGAACCCGTGTCTTTTTCGGTACGCGGGCCTCTCACTGTTGTGGCCTCTCCCGTTGCGGAGCACAGGCTCAGCAGCCATGGCTCACGGGCCCAGACGCTCCGCGGCATGTGGGATTTTCCCGGACCGGGGCACGAACCCGTGTCCCCTGCATCGGCAGGCGGAGTCTCAACCACTGCGCCACCAGGGAAGCCCAAAAATGAATAGTCATGATTTTAAAAAGAGTTAACACCTTAAGTGTTTGGGTTAGTCAGGTAACATTCTAAAAAAACTACCATGTATAAACTCATTTAATTTTAACAACCGTATGAGTCATATACTAATAATTTCCTCTGCCATGGATACTGAGAAGCTAAGTAAATTTCTCTAAAATCACAGAGCTAGGAAAAGGCAGAGTCTGGAGCTTAACCAAAGGAGTCTGGATACAGACTTTATACCCTTAACCACTGCACTCTACTGCCTGTCATTGGATGTTTTATAAACAATTGTTGAACAGTGAACATAATTAAGGTCTTCAAGTACCAGGAAGTGCAGCAAGAAAATTTCATATAGAAAATGGTGTAATAGTACAAAATTTTGTCTGCTCAGGATAACAGCGATATATAATTGAGACCAAACAATTCATCCATAGCAAAGCGGCCTTTATAATAATTAATGTGCCAGGAAATGGTAACAAACAACTCTCTAGATTAAATATATACATTTATAACATTCACACTGTTTGTTATAAATTTATGGATATGAAGGATGTAGAGCAGAGGATTCAAAAGTAAAAATAAATATGCAATCATTTTTATTGTAAATCCCCTATAGCCAATTGATTCTCACAAAATGCTATGTTGATTTTTGCTGAATTCGTAGGCAAACCTATGGCTGCAATTCAACCATGATTTAAGATATGGAATTAAATTGCATTTCAATCCACTAACTCTTCTTAATAATTTTATTGACTTTAAATATGATATTCTACACACAGTGAGATCTTGAGACAAATCCTGGACCAGAAAACTGGTGAAATTCAAATAAGGTCTGTAGATTATACAATAGTCTTATATCAATGTTCATTTTCTGGTATTGATAATTATACTGTAATTATGTAAATTTTTATCATTAGGAGAAATTGGGTGAAGGGCAAATGAGGACTCTAATTCTTCTTTTCTGTAAGTCTAAAATTATTTCAAAGTGAAAAGTTAATAAAAGTATTTCTCAGGAATAAATACATAAATATGATATGTGATCTACTACTAAACTCTTCATGACCTTCATACAAATTATATTTATTAAAATGAAACTACTTTCATCCTTAAGACTATTTTCCAAATTCATTTATTTCTCAGTGATGTGAACAAAAGCTGAATCAGATAATACTTTTCAAATATTGGAAAAATAGTTTCTGAATTTTTTGTGGTATTTACAATGGAATAGCTAGACACACAACACACTTTTAAATAAAATGTGCATTAACATTTTTTCCATCACTTAAGTAAAAAATCAACAACAGAAAAACCCAGTCAAACCCTAACTGGTAGCTTTGATTGGTTTCCACTGTGTAAATATTCTTCCACAATGGCCAAGTTCAAGCTACTAATGTGATGTCACTGAACACAGAGTTGGAAAGACATGAGCAGTAGCTCCCTATTACAGGGTAATCTCACCATACAGATATGATAGATGTAAATCATCTCAAGAGTACAAACAATAGTAAAATGTAGTGAAATAATTAGGAAATGATAAGTCATGGGCATTTATTACCTTTGTTTTTAATATAACTTATTTAATTGTAAGTTTATAAAATTCAATTTTTAATAATGGCTGTTTTTAAAAACTGGCTCAAAAAATTTCTGTACATTTAACAATTGCATCTTGCAGGTCAGCTTGAGTTGGCCCTTGCACACCACTACTGAGGATAACAAGGCTTGGAATGTCCAAAGAATAAGGAAAGCAGATAAGATGAGAACAAGAAACGTCAGTCAAAACCGGGGAAGGGGAGAAAGCAAAGGTTAAATATTACAGTGGTGCTGAAGCTAGTTTCTGTGGCCCCTAGAAGAGTGTGGTGAGGATGAGTGAAATTCAAATACTGGCTCTCCAACAGAATGGTCAACTCATCCCCAGGAATTCTCTTCTGAATTATATTCCTCCCATGGCATTATTTTGGATCCCCATGTTGCCAAAAACAAAAAACAAACAACTCTCATACATTGAACCTGCATCAGAATGTTGAAATTTGTCATAGATGTGCTGTCCTAAGGGGCCAGCAGTAGTGGAAATTGTGTAACAGAATAGTTGACATGATAAAGGGGAGTAGAGAATTTTCACTGGGTTGATAAACCTCTGTTTCCTGGCAGTGGAACCAAACCTTCTAGCATGAAACAAAAATAGATGACATATGGCTTATGTTTAAAAAATTAATATATTCTCCCATCCATAAATGGCATTATTAGGGCAAGAATTTGACTTTTTTGTTCCCAGAGCCTAAAAAATAAAAAGGCATCTGAAATAAATGCATGCAGGAAGACAGGAAAGCTCCACCTGGGCTCCACCTGGATTTTCTTACCATGTGTGACATTTCTCAGCTATGGCCTTGCATCCTTTTATAACATCATGTGGTGACTGACCTTTGCACATCTGCATGGTTGGCCTCTCTTTTGTAAAGCAGTAAAGCGGAAAAGGCTTTAGGCTTGAGTTAGACCTGATTTTGATTTCTAATTCTGTTACTTACCCATGTAACATTGAACAGGGCATTTCACTGCTTTAAGCCTCATACTCCTCATCTTCTAATTGGGGCATAAGTATGATTCTCATACCTGCAATTTCAAAATTATATATATATACATATAACATATACATATATATATATAAAACTCGGCATGATGCCTATTAGACAAGAACTCAGTAAATGACAACAGCCCACAGAATATACGATTTTGTGTGTGTGTGTGTGTGTTTGTGTGTGTGTGGTGGGTGATTTTTTTGTTTTTGTTTTTGGTGGTTGTTTTAATGTTAGAGTTTGTGTAATTAACAGGATTCTAGTCAAGTTGAAGCAAATGGAACATGCTCTTCATTTTCTATCTGTAGGTTAGGTCTTCATATATTTAGATGATAGTCTTTCACAGTATTCATAGGCAAATCCTATATATACACATGGAATTGTCAGATTTCAACTAGGAGAGTCGTATTGGAGGAATCAGCACCCTCCTGTTGGAGGGTTAGCACCAGTATTTGCCGCTGGCCTGTGATGGGCCTCTCCTTAACCTTGAAGCTTGGTCCAAGGTGCTCTTCTTTTCTTATTCTACATCCTCTCTGGGTGTGTTATATCATTCACTCCCACGACTTCAGTAACCATCTGTTGATTCCGACAACCCAAGTATATCTCCCTAATCTGTTAATCTAACCACATAGGTAACTATTAGCTCTCATTTACTGAGTTTTCCCCTGCTAAGCACCATGCCAAACACTTTATATACCTTAGTGAATTTTATAATTACAAATAATTCCCACCATAACTGCTTTCCTAATCAGTTGTTACAGGCTTCTATTGATCTTTCCAGCTTTGGCCATTTCCAATCTAACACACCATATCCCTGTTGCCCCACCCATGGTAGAACTTAAACAAATATTTGAATGATGAATAAATAAGAATGACACTTTTGCCAATGGCAACAGTTTTCCTTCCTATCCATATTGTGTGGTCCAAAATTATAACATATTGTTCAAATCTACTCTAAACCCTTCAGTAGACACAAATACTAACAGCACCCATTATTGTCTTATTTCCTACGAGAAAAAAATGAGAAAGCAACTAAAATCTCATGAGTAAGAAATTCTCTTTCAAGGGAAGAAAATTAAAGCATTTTTGAAGTGTTGGATTAACTTTGTTCTTTGCTTTATAATCAATGAAGAATTTTGCTACACTCCTAGGTGTTGTCTTTTAACAGTGTGACTTCACATTTGAAAAGTTGAAGTTGTGCTTCTATTAAAGCTGTAGCAGCAGCAACCCACTGTGCCCAGTGTTTCTGAAATAAGTACAATTTGCATGTAATGATTTCTCTGAGTGCAAAACCTTAATTCTCTGTTATTTTCCAGTTCAATTTCATTAAATTCAAAATTGATTTTTTGTATGCTCTACGAATGTGCTAAAAATTTGCAACCATTTTGAAAACTTGAAGTATAATATTTGAAATAAGATATTACAGAATTGAAAATACCTTTATCATTATCTCCCTTCCTGCATAATCTCTAGCCTGGTAGCTCACCAAGAAATATATATATATTTAAATGTATTCATTCCAAATTTTTCCTTTTCTTTCTAGTTATATCATGTAATGCATTACCTGTAACTAAAAGCCAAAATGGTTAATAAAATCTTCCTATAGACTCTTGTTCTGTTGGCTTTTGATGAAGATGGTAGAGAATTCTACAAACTGTGTTTCCAATGGTTCATAAAAACAAGGGAAATAGTCACCAAACTCCAGCTGATGCTTCTACCGGAGTGCTTTAAATACATCAGAAGATGTAAACCCTTACATATAGTATAAAACAGTTTCAAGACAGGTGATTGAGTAAGGGTTTATGTGATTTCTTTTTGCAAAGAACTGCAGCTCTTCTGAGAGTTTCATATACCCAATCAAGGAAAATTGGTGATGGGTACTTTTCTCCTCATTTCAAAACTACTGAGAGCGTCTTCAATGAGGCTACCTGTAATTTGGGGGTGGGCGGTAGGGAAGGATGCATATATTTTTCCTGTATCCTAGACATGAATCATGAGAAAATTGCCACCTGGGGTATTTTGATTACTGCCCCCATGAAAACCATCTTGTTTAGTGCTGGGCTTAAAGTGAATCTGAAGGAACTTGACAGGCAAACAAAGAGGAGTGGCCGTCAAGGGAAAGGACTCATAGTCTTCTTCCAAGGAATTGCAATCAGAGGGGCCAGCAAGAAAGCCCTTGGAGAAACCATACAAGTTTCTCACGGCAAAAGGAGGCAGATTTCACCCACAGTCAACCTCGGAGGAAACGAAGCCAGCTTCCTAATATGCCAGTCAAGCAAGGAGAGCTTTCCACTGCTCCATCCTTTTGTCATATTTTATTATCCTCATTTGTTTTACCCTTCACATTCAGTTTCCGTATTTTATAAATATTTCTTGTTTAGCATAATAAGTATTCTTTCCTGATTTAAGCCATTCTAATTTCCTTAAATATCTGATTCAAAGACAAAATAGAAAGAAATTCAAGTAAAGATTACTGCCTATGAAGTTCTTTTAATTTCATGGTCATAAAAGCTCTTCTTCATGATTAGATACAAATGGTGATTATCTGCAAGAGTGTGATTCCCAAGCAAAGCAGCACTTGACACTCACTTTTGGCTCATTATCAAAAAATCAAAAAGCACAAGGCATAAACTAAACATTTTGGAAAGTATTTTAGTAGGGCTAAGGTCAAAAATGTTTCTAGAGATTGTTGCTTGGAATAGTTATGAAAAGAGATTAGAGAAGTAATTGATAAAAAGAAGCATGTGTGCAAGTGTAGAATCATTACTACTTTATTTTTAAACATATAGAATTTCAGGCACCTTCTCTCCATCTTTCTCTTACCCTTGTTAGGCACCATACGTAGAGTAATGCTTAAGGAAGCTATAGTAGTACTGGCTGGTTGTGGTCCTTGCTCCATTACTTACTGCCTGTGTGATATTGAGCAGGTTACTTAATCTTTTTCTGCTTAGCTCCTTCATCTTTAAAGTAGTGAAACTAAAACCTACCTCAGGTTGTATGAGAATTAAATTAGGTAATATACGTTTGGTAGTTATCAGAGATGTTTACCAACTATTTCTGGTTCTCTCCTGTTTGGGAACATGATAAGACTGACTTTCACAGTCTCCTTGATCTCCCTGTGATTGTGTGAGGTTATTTAACTTTTGAAGTGGAATATGTTACCTCTAGGTAACAGAACACGTAGTTGTACAGACCCAACAGAGCTATCTTTCTCTTTGCTGTAGCAACTGACAACATTTAAAATGTTTGCTGTTCTCTTGTTCTGTGTCCTTGAGTGATGATAACAATTGGGACCCCCGGAAAACTCATAATGAACTTGTAGAATAGATGAATAACAAACTTTTGGTGAGTTAAGCACCTGAGATTTTTTTCTTCTTTTTATCACCATGTAAACCTCTCTTATCATGACTGATACAGATGTTGATAGCTAGAAGTGGATGGTTCATTAAAAAACCCTAAACGTGTGGCATTGGCTTAGGACTTGTTAGTGGATAGTGAAGATACTAGAGGGATGGGGATCTCTCTTATGCAGTGCAAAACTTCTTAAAAATTGTCTCCTGCAGTAACATGGAAAGTAGACAATGTCCCTAATGAAAACATAGGTTTAGGGGAAGAAATTGAAAAGCAGAAAGTTACTAGCATATTTTAGTTGCTGTTGGCTATATTTGACAAGGTATTACAAGAAAGAAATAAGCACAATTTTAAACAGAGACTAAAGAGAATAGAGAGTACAGAAATGTGAGGATTTGCCATGGTCACAGAGCAAGATAGGCAACGCTTCTTATCTTCCCTTTGTAGCAGTAAACTGACAATTCCTTTGAACAACAGAGACCAGTTATATATCATCCATTCTGCAGGAATCAAATCAAGGTACGACTAGTTCACCCATTTTTAAAAACTCTAAATCAATTAAAGCCCTCCATCAATATCCTTTTAGTTAGACAAAATGGCTGGGGGAAAGGATGATGAGAGACTCAAAGTATCTGCAATTAAGTTGAAAATACTTCATTGTGGCTTCTGGCACAAGAACTAAAATAAGATATATGTCTCCTATTCAGTTTTTTACAAAACTGTACTGTAAAAGAAATCATGAACTTGGACTAAAAACATTATTTGTTCAAGACATAAAATAGTTCTTGGATTCCCAACTTTCTAGGCACAGAATGAGGGTACAGAAAGTTGTTTACCCCAAGAAATAGTGTCTTCTCCAACACTTCAGGTATGGTAATGGAGAAGGAAGACTCATATGAGAAATAGAAGTTTTCCTAGTTCCATATAGGAAAATAAAGGATTGAGAAGCACATCTCAGAAATAATATCAGGGTTCTAATTAAGGAAAAAAATCACAACCCAAGGGTAGGAAGTCTTTGCAATATCTGCCCAGCCAGTTTTTAAAACTGTCTGTGAACTGAAGACTTCTATGTCACCATTTTTATCCTTCTAAATAGTGTCACTTGAAGTTATCCTGTCCTTCAACTGTGGTAGGTGATTTTGAACGAGTTCTCAATGATCTTTGCCCTACGGGACATTTATGTCCTTATGAATTCCTCTCCCCTTGAGTGTGAGCTGGGCCTGATGACTTGCTTCTAACAAATAGGAGATGCAAAAAGTGTTTGGGTATCACTTCCAACATTAGATTATAAAAGAGTGAGACTTCCATCTTACTTGTACTCTCTTATGCCCTCTCACTTGCAAGCTTTGTTGAAGTCAAATGCCATGTTTATAACTATCCATGGAGAGGTCTACATGGTAAGAAACCAATGGAGGTCACCAGCCAACAGCTTGGAAGAAAACAAGACCCTCAGTCCAATGACCCAAAAGGAAAAAATCCTTCCAACATTCACTGAGTAAATATGGAAGTTGATCCTACCCCCAGTGAAATCTTGATAACTGTGGTCTTGGTTGAGACCTTGCAGATTTATAAGATCTTGAGCCAGAGAACTTAGTTAACTCATGCCGAGATTCCTGACACAGAAACTCATAGTGAAATGATAAATGGTGTTTTAAGCTTTCAGGTGATTTGTCACACAGCAATAGATTACTAACAGATTTTGTATATTGGATGCATAAAAGGAAGATTCATAGTCTTTTAAGTCACTATGTTTTCAAATCATGACATGCTGCTTCCAGACTTCATATAGAAGCAAGTGTTTATTCCTCAGAGGAGCTAAACTTTCAATGCAGTTCCATAAGAAGGGGAATGAATTAAATATCCAATAACAAGAAGAGCTCTTAACCAAATATTTCTGGTTCTTTCCCCTTCTAGTCACAATGTTGAACAATTTCTTGGCCATCTTATGACAATGTGCGTCATTCAACTAGTTCTAACTGTTAAGCTCTGAGCATTTAAACTTTTCTTTTCGGCACAGAAACATGATAATATTTGAAATAGTGGCTGCTTATTTATCTTGGGCCCCTGACATAGCAAAAAGAGTCTCAGTCTCTGTTGATCTGAAAAGGATATGTAGCATGAGTGATAGATAAATCAATCATTCTTGTGATAAGCCACTAAGATTTTGGAGATGTTTCTTAGTATGGTGCTATGTAACCTATCCTGATATATACAATACATGAAATACTAAAATTTTGCTTTACATAAAGAATAGAAACCCTAAATAAATATTACTATTCTTATCTGCATGATCACCATGGTATAAGTCTAGAACCTCTGAGATAATTTCAGAGGCGAGCTCTCAACTGAAGCAGAATTTAGACATCTATATGCAGATTGTAGAGTTACAAGACACTTAAGCCAAAGAATATTTTTCCTTTATGATTCCCATTTAGCAAAATATCAATCCATACTTGAAATTTAATAGTTTTTGAAGAAATTTCATATAAAATCCTTCTAAATGGAAGTATAAAATTATAAAACTACTTTGGAGATAATTGGGCTATTTAGTAAAGTAAAAAATGATTATCCCAAAAGACCCAAACAATCCAGCTTCTAGATATCTGCAGTTTGTTCCTGTTTGTGAAGATAATTGGCTCCTGACAAATCTTCCATAGAGTAAATCTTTTAAATCAAAAGGCTAATAACTGGGCTTCTCTGGTGGTGCAGTGGTTAAGAATCTGTCTGCCAACGCAGGGGACACAGGTACGAGCCCTGGTCTGGAAAGATCCCACATGCCACGGAGCAACTAAGCCCATGCGCCACAACTACTGAACATGTGCTCTAGAGCCCGTGAGCCACAACTACTGAGCCCGCGTGCTACAACTACTGAGGCCCGCACGCCTAGAGCCCGTGCTCCGTAACAAGAGAAGCCACTGCAATGAGAAGCCTGCGCACCACAACAAAGACTAGCCCCCACTTGCCACAACTAGAGAAAGCTCGTGGGCAGCAGCAAAGACCCAATGCAGCCAAAACTAAATAAATAAATAAATAAATTTATTTTAAAAAAGCTAATAACCATGTTATTAAATACTTAACAAGGCATTCAGATGATACACAGTTTTGGAGGTTTAACAGACAAAAAATAAACACAAGTACAAAAATCCATCAAATAATGAAAAATTTGCAGATAATCTCTAATAGAAACTAACAAAGAATAATATCATAAAATGATATAACACAACTTGTACTAACTAAACAATTCCATGATCATATGATTATTCTCAATTCCTTTAGCTTCATTACAAGTGAGTGTAATCAAAATTATTTATTAAAAATTGAAAGAAATGACCTGTACTTCAGAGTTACATCATTTTATAAAACTCTTCATGAAGTCAAAATTTAATGAGACCAAAAGAAGAAAATCCTATCTTATGTTTTGTGAATTCCTTATGGTTTTCTTTTTTTTTATTTTATTTTTATCTACTCATCTTTATATACATTCTTCAATTTGTGCTAGGTGCAATTTGCTTCAATTTTTCTATATTTTTTCATTTTAACATATTATCCACTTGCTTCTTAAATGTTTTTGAGGTGATAAATTTATTTCTGTTTACTGATTTGTCTTCACTCAACAAATTTTGATAGGTAGTACTTTCATTACATTTCACTTCAAGATATTTTGCATTTCTTATAGTTATTTCTTCAAATCCCATAGTCATTTTGAAGTGCACTTTTCCACAGAAATAAAAATGTTTACATTTTACATTATAAATATTCCATATTTATAGTAAATATAATTTAAAATATGTTTTTATGGCTAGTGGTTTATTTAATTGCATTGTAGTCAGAGAACTCATATGTATGATGAAATTATTTGAAATGTATTGACTTTTAACCTAGATTTTAAAGAATTCATTTATACTTGAACATTATATATAGTCTCTATGTGTTGGTAAGGTATGCATGTATTTATATATGTATACATGAATACATAGACATAGACCCCCACACACACGTCATAGTTTTGCTGGTGTTTGCTGCATGATATATCCACTTCTGATAGAAATGTATTAAAACCTCTCATTACATGGTATTTGTTATTTAATTTTTGATTCTTTCACTTCATGTATTTTGAGGCTTTTTTGTAAGACTCTTATAAAATATGTATTTATAAATACTATTTCTGGATTTCTTTTATTGCTATGTACCCTTTTTATCCACATTTATGCTGATTATGTGATATATGATATTTTTATTAAATTATCTTAGTGAGTGTTTGCCTGGCATATTTTAAACCCTTTTATATAAATAATTTAGTGTCATTTATTAAGTCTACCTATTTCAATAGTATATATGAATATATAAGTAGATTCATGTAACAATATTTATAACCTCTGTCTTTAAATAGATTATTTAATTCTGTTTATGTTGATTGTACGTGTGGCAGTCATGGCAGTTGCTAGGCAGACTTACTGGAAGAGAAGTTGCTGTGTGGAGCACAGTTACTGATAGCTCCCAAGGGCTGCACCATAGGATTCACTGCAAGGTCACCTTTCCCCTAGACTCTTGCCAGCCAGTGACTGCACATGGCACTGTGTATTATGGCTGGGCAATCCCTCAGCAACACAAGACTCCTCCAATGGACAAATTTTACTTGGGGTGTCACCAAGGGCCTGACCAAGACTTTCTCAGAAGTATGCTTCAGTCTTTCTCTCTTCCAACCCAATCCTTCATTCTCTTTCTCCTTTTCAATGGGTTAGTCTTCAGATTGTGAAAACCTCCTGATCCTTCACGGGCATTTCATAAGTAAGTCTCTTTTGTGTCTAATCTTATGTAGACATCAGCTTTTTAGCAGACTCCATCTGATACATGCTACTGATGTATGAGGGCTTATTTTTTACTACCATGCTTGTGCTTTTTAAACCTCCTATTTGTTTGCCTATTCATTTCCTCCTTTCCAACTTCTGGTTGGATTTATAAACTTTTCTGTATTACAAATTTAGTTTCTCCCTGAATTTGAAAGACATGGCAAAGACTCTGCTAGTTTTCCCCTAATATTTGTTCTTCTACAGTATTATAAACCCAAATTTTTATCTGGACGCAGATTTGCCCACCAAAACAAACAACAGCAACATTTTCTAGCTCTCTTTAAACTAGAAGTTACCGTGTGACTATGTTGACTAAAAAGATGTAACCTGACATGCTAATTGGAATTATCCTCAGCATGACCCAAGAAGACAATAGAATGAACAAACTGAAAAGAAAAGACAATAATCTTAAATTACAAGGATGCTGTCCAAGATAAATATGAATTAAAATGACAATAAAATCACAGAATCTAAATAAAGATCCTCAAAAAAAAAATGCAGAGCAGGAAAAGCAAGACATACTTTGTCAAATGTGATGTAGACAGTGTCAGGGAGGAGGAACTTCCCCCCCCTACCTCTTTTGAGTTCTTGTGGCTGGACTACTAATAAAACTGACACAAGACAGATTAACAGGAGAAAAAGAAACATATTTTAATTTGTGTGCATGAAGGTCTCATAGCAGTAGGACCAAAAAGTGGCCAAAGCAGAAAACTTTTATACTTTTTTGACAAAAAAAACAATAAATTTGTGAGGAATTGAGAGTATAAAGGAACTTAGGCTTTGCATGCTTAATTAATGAAAATATAAACAGAGTTCAGGCTTGGGATAGTAATTTAAAGAACTAACCAGATTTGTTTATACAGGCTTCTCAGCCTGAATTCCTATCTCTGGCGATAAGTGTGTCCTTCTACCTCCAGATGCAGGGAAGGTACCTTTCATATGGGAGATTTATTTCCTGCTTTTAGGGAGACAGAGAGGATCAAAGTGTTCCACTTGCATTGGCCATTTCTTAAGTAACTTTCATTCAAAATAATCAATACACCATGGAGGTATATTTTGGGGTGGCCTGCTTTGGGCCCCAGTGACAACCAACAAGAATTAAGGGACCCAAAAGTCAGAAAAATGGTAGATAGAAAGTATGAGGATGATAGCTGTAAAACAGGAGAATAAAAAATGTCAATCTTATCTAAGAAGAACAGATATGCACTTAAAGATAGAGCCACAACTCAGAAAAAAAAAAAATGATGCTGAGTTTTCCAGAAAAATGTTTTGAACTTAAATACCAATATTCAGATAGGGTTTTCTTGCTCTAAACTCATTTAATAATACAGTATACCTATGGATTTCCTATAAATATTTTTTAATTAAAGAAACAAATAAAACTATCTTCAAGATAAACATCAACGTGACATAAAATTTCTGTGTAATTCTAGATGTTAGAAGATGATGAAGCAGTTACTGCATAATTGTAAAGGAAAAAAAAAATGTTTGACTCAAGGATTTTATATTTATCCAGATTGTATTTCATGTGCAAAGGCCACTTCAAGAACAAAAAGATATGATACAGCTCACTTCTATGTAACCTTGTTGGAAAAAGTATGTAATGATGCAACTGAGAATATCAAGAAAAGAAAACTAAAGTTACAATAAGTTAACACATGGCTAGAAATTATAGGCAATTAATTTCGAGCATCTGTTTACATCTAATACAAGTTGCCTAATATGCCAAAGGGATGTTACAAAGGATCCTGTTAATTTTCACAGAACATACTTTGAAAAATACTTTGGAAATCTTAAAGATAACCAGTAATCATATTGATATAATGGTCTATTAATCTATTCAATCAATACTAATGCATATTTATCATGTTTTTATTAAATGCCAAATAATTTCCAGTTGCTAAAAAGACCAACATAACTAATATCCATTCTACCACTCAAGGACATCACAGTTCAGTGAGGAAAATCAGCATAAGCAATTAATTATAAAGAGGGATATAAATAAGTACGAGGGAACATTGTCAGAGTGTAGAGCCCTGTGTGAGGATGTTTGGGGCAACTGAGATTGAAGTAAATGGAATTGAAAAAACGTTTAAAAAATAAACATTAGTCAAGCCAATGTCCATAGGGATCAGAGTGAGGGGATCTTTTTTTTCTAGGTAAAATGTACCAAAAAAATATAGAGAGAGAGGCAAGAAAGAGCATGGTAGAGAAAACAAAATCAGACAGTTGATTCTAAATAGTAAAGGGCAGAGTGACTAGAGATTAAAAGGGAGGAGCTAATCAGTAGAAGGTCTTGCATTCTTGAGCCTCATCATGTCCATTTTCACAGCAATATGTAGATCTAATGGAATAAGACAGTTCACAAATTAAAACATGTTGACAAAAGAAACAGTAAGCATAATAGAAGATGACAGAAGTAAGGCTGAAAACATTAATTTAGGAAAAACCACTCAAATGCACTAAAATGTCAAAATGGGTTAACAAATAAAATCTAACTTCATGCTTTATATGAGGTATACCTAAAACAGTATTGTAGAACTTTAAATAATGAATGAATGAACAAGAAAATATCTATCAAGCATATGGTCACACAAGCAAGAGTGGCAGCATTATTTTTAGATATGATTGATAATAAGTATAAATAGAATAAGGAGTCAAATAAGACAGGAGAAAATATAAAATATATAAAAGCAACTTGAGAAAGAAAATAGTAGATGAAAATTAAAAGCAGAAATAAAGTGTAGATAGAAAACAACAGATAACTCGAAGAACTACTTAGTATTACCTGTGCACTATAATTATTTTCCTTGAACTATAATCATGAAAAAAAGAAGAAAAACACAACTTACTTAGAGGTGAAGAATAAACACAAACACATACATCCATTTAGGAGTGTTATTTATAATTCTATACTAAGGAATTTGAAAATCAAAATGAATTGATTGAATGAATAGAAATGTATGTCATGAATCTTTAACTTCCAAATTTATATCTCAAGCACAGACCTAACTTCATGAACCACAGTCTCAATTGCCCACTAAGTGATTACATTTGCATTCGGAGGCAATTGAGATCCAATTTGTTCAAGATGAATGTACCACTTTCTACCTACAAATCCCCCTCCCACTTCCCTTCCCACCCTGCACAGCACACTCATCAAAAAACTGTCCCTCATTGTTTTACTTACTGCAGAGAATATCGTTGACAGCTGTCTGGTACACCTGGTTTTAAAAGCAGGGATTGTGTCTATTTCATCCTTTTATCAACAATGACTGGCATAACTGACCAGTGTATTCTAAAAGAAATCATTAATTTTATGCTCAAAAATGGGTTAACTATTGAAGGTAATTTAAATTGGTTAAAATCTTTTCTGAAAGGCAAACTGGAAGTAATATAAGTTGTAAAATTGTCTATATCTTTTCATCTGTATTTTTACCTCTAATAGTGCATTTAAACACAGAGCTAAGAGAAACATATATATGGAAAGATATAACTTTGATATTTTACTAACAAAACTAAGTATACAACCAAAATATACCACCATATGATAATAGAAGTAAATTAAATATAGTACATCTTTATATGAAATCTTATGTTGCTAACAAAAATCATGTATGAAGACATGGTAAAAAAGCTCAACATGTATTGCCAGGTTAAAAAAGAAAAGCTTATATGTAGTACTATTCTAATTTTTAAGTGTATTTGTTTGTATACAGAAACTATTTTTATTAATGTAATCAACAAATTCTGAGTTCCTACAATATGCCAGACACTCCATTAAGTGCTAGAGACACTTGGATGCGTAAGACCCAGGTGCCACCCTTGCAAACTAGATATCACTGCATAGCTTTGCAATTATTTGTTAAGGAAACAAGCAATATTTATATTTCAGTCCATTTCTATGCATGCATACTTGAAACCTCAGTTCACACTACTCAGCATCTGGGGAAGGAGACAGAAAGGCTCAGTGTTCTCAGTGAATACAGATGCACTGACTTCGCCTATGCTCAGTATCCATTTGAATCGGACTGGCTGAGATTGAATCCAGGCTCACAACCTCCTAGCTCTGTGACTTCCACAAGTTCCTTACCCTCTCCAGGCTTCTTTCCTTCTCGGAAAAGAAAGGGCTAAATGAATCAATGTTAACTGAATCATACGATTTTAAATAAAATAATATGAGTATTCAGCATATTGCCTACTATGTCATGCATTCTCCAATACTGTTATTCTGAAAAGTTATTATTAATTCCTAGAAGAAGTGGGGAGAAAAGAACGGACGGTGAATAGAGAGAGTCAAGAACATCAATGGAGGAACTCTTCGGGACTAGCTTTGACAGAATATGGAATGTTAGGTTCTACTAAGTTCGGGGACAGAGGATGTTATTAGTGAAGATTCCTTCCAGCAGATGGTATTCGACTTTGGCCTTAAAGGATTTTGCTACATGAAAAAGTAGAAAAAGGACATTTTCATGCACAGGTATCATGTTGTGGGTATAGCTATAACTGGGTCATATGCCGTTTGGGGAAATGATTTATTTAAAAAGACAGTTTTATCACATCCTTTGGTTTAAAAAAGACAGTCTGTGATATTGTTAGTGGAGATGTTGGCTTTTCCTTTTCCTTCTTTTTAAAGTTTCTTTTCTCCTTCTTGTCTTCCCTTTCCCTTTCTTTCTTCCTTTGACCAAACTTGCCTTTATTAACCTTAACCTGGGCCTGAATAGCTGAAGATATTAATGATTTTCTAGAACCTAGAATTGAAAGTGAGAATTCCCAGCTGGAACTTGGGAAAAGGACTGCGGCAACTTGTAAATTCTTTATGGCGTGAAACCAGGCTTCTAAACCTACAGCAAATACAGGTTGCTGAAGTTAAGAATAAGAATATCAGTAGTGGTCCCAGGAAAATCTCCCACTGGGAAGTTTTGCCCCACCTTGAATATCTCCTTTGATGATAAGACTGTTTTCAAATTAGCTGAAGCCTGGATGCTTTAAGTTAAGAGCAGATTGAGTCACCTGGTTTATAGTGCAGCAGTGTAAATTTAGGTTCAAAAGCTCTTTTGGAAACAGACTGTATGACCAGCTTTAAGCAATGTAACTTAAAAGGTTTCGTAGATAATTTCTGCTTGGGTCTCACAACCCTCGAATGTTTGGTAACTCCAGACTAAGAGTCATGACAAAGCTTTGATAGCCTCTTAAAAGAAAGGGCTCTCTGTTCAGTCTAAGAGAGGTGGGCATTGTACCAAAACAAAAGCAGTTGCAGAATTGCCATTTATCCCTCCATCAGATGAGGCAGGCTCTTTTCCTAGAGAATTTTAAACTTCCATCCCATGCCATTTGCCCCACTTTCCTCCTCTTCTCAATCTGGTGCTATACCTTCTGAAATGGATGAAATGAACCTGGAATCCTTTGCTTCTCTGGGATGGGAAAGCACTAGACAGCCTCTCACATAGTATCCAATGACCCTTTCTTCTGGGCATCACACCTTTATATAATTCCCTCACCTTGACTGTGAGTTGGACTTATTGACTGCCTTCTACCAAATAAAATGCAAGAGTTATGGGATGCTGTTTCTGTGGTTAAGATATTAAAAGATATTTAATATTAAGATATTAAAAGATCATGGCTTCATCCATATGCCAAGCCCAAGAAGTATAAGACATAGAAGAGGTGATATCCCATCATGGAAGGTAGGAAAAAGAAAATCTCTGAAGAAGAAAGAGGAGATACAGGTGCAGCACCGTTACTGCATGGCTAGGTTTAATTCTGAACATCTGAATGTGGAAGATGATGAATAAATGTATTTTAGTTTACATTTTGTATGCTTGCCTGCCCTCTAAAGTTTCTTGCCATTAAAAAGTCAATATATTAAGACTTTTGTAAGGATCAAGTTAAGTAATGTGTGAGGATGGACATAACATACCAAGATCGATATGGAAATTCATCTGCAAATCAATAATGAACAAGGCATTGTGCTAGGTAATGTTTATTGGATTATTTCCAATCTGCTTACTTCAATTTCCATATAAGACAGCTTCAAATACCCCTTCCAGCTTTGCCTATCATTATCATGTCTTGGTTAGTAAAGTTGAATTTAATTTCATTTGCCTCTGTGTTAGAAGTGCAACTTTACCTTTATTCCTGTTTGGGACTCCTTAGTAATATGTAATGCCTGGTAGCTCAAACCTCACAGCTATGTAAAAGTCTGGGAATCTTTAATTTTGTTCTAGACCTTGATGTTACATTAATGCCAGGGCTGTATGCCAGCCAAGTGTGACAATTATTTCTGTTTAATTTTCTAATTTCAGTCAAGACTGCTTAGCTTGCCGATGAAGTCCACCCATCAGTGTCAGAAGCCCAGGCAGTTACTTATGAGCAGTAATAGCTTGTAATAGTTGTGCTAATACCCTGGGGAAAGTAGAAGCCTCTGTGGGCTCTTCAATAATTAATACAGATTTATTTATAAATTTATTAAAGCAAAACACACACAGGGCCTAGAAGAGTGCTTGGCACATTGTGGGCACTATAATGTTTGTTGACAGTATCCAGAAATAAATAACTGAAAGTTAGAGCATGTACGTACATTATTTTCCAAACTAGGCTACTTTTGATAGTTAAAGGGAGAGCTATCAGTGACACTGGCATAAACAGAGTCTGTCTCAGGTTAAACAGGATATAAATTCATGCTAATGAATATATGTATGCTTTTTGAGGTCCATACCTTTTGGTTATCAGACAATTATACTTAATAGAACTCAAATAATTAAATAACATGGAATATTTCTTTTAGAACTAGTGGTTACTTTGAGAACTCAAAAACTGACGTGTAATATTTTCATGTCAGGTTTTCAAAGGCAGCTCTAAGTTTATTCATCTAGAGTAACATGATGATCATTGTTACTGAGATGAGCATCACTGAAAATGAGTAAAATACAACTTAAAAAACAATTTGCAAAATGCTGGACTTCAAATCTTTGGACAATGCATGTTCATGGGAGGAGTTAAACATAAAATTTACAGTCAACAAAAATTTTGAACATTTCCATGATTAGTTAAATCAATTTGATTATAGATTTCCAGGGACTTTGTAATCAAATTATTCAGAAAAACAATTGTTCCAGATGAAAAGAAATTTTAATCTTCCAATACAGATGTTTCTTTTGGGGTTTTTATTGGTCAATACATTTGTCCTAGGAAAAGTAATACATGATAGTGTTAATCCTTTTTTCTTTTTAAATTATTGTTCTTGTTAAACAATTTATACATTTGATGGATAAATTTGCAAGTGAAACTTAGAGGATTGAGCTGGTTTGGGATTGAGTGATTGGAGTAATGGACAGTTATTTCATGACCATTTTGGTAAACTGCAGCTTGGATATTACCTAGTTAAGGAGCAGTCCATAACTCTTGTTCCTAGAGGGAACATATGGCAGCCTCATCCTTTAAATGTGGAAGTTTTACAACTAAAATATTACTAATGTTATTGAAATAGGTATTTGAAATTTCATCACCTGCCACTTCATGGTTTTACAGTTTCAAGTGGTTTCCAGATTTTGATTATGAAAGGCAGCACAAGTAGAATTATCAGCAACATTAAAAGCTTACTTTGTATAATCAACTGTGATTACAGTTTGATGACACTTTTCTCTCATAGCTAATATCATTTTTTTTCAAAATCTTAATTCTATCTCAATTCGACTGATGTTTCCATTGTTTCCCACCTTACTCTTACTCTTTAAAATTTTTCTTTTTATGCAAAGGTACTTTAGAAAACTTTACAGAGCAACTTATTCTATTCATACCATTTTAATTATGCATTTCTTCTGTTTTATAATAAGCAGATTGTGCTGTTCACTCTTACTTCATTAAAAGTATATCCACAGTAATATATCTCCTTACTGGAGTTAACTTGTATTGCACAGAAAGATTCAAAACTCTGAGTCATTTGCATGCCTTGAAATTTTTTTCTGAATTATTACTCAGTTGCATTACTAATATTTAAGATATACTGATAATTTTAAAGTGCTCTATTCACTTTAAACTCGACAACAAAAACCCACAGTGTAACCTGTATAGTTAACACTTATTTAGCACTTATTCTGAATTAAACACTATTGTCAGCACATTATGTATAAATTCAGAGGTTGGCATATCTCATGGGCCAAATCAAGCCCCACTGCTTGTTTCTGTAAATAAAATTTTATTGGCTCACAGCTACATCCATTAATTTTCATATTGTCTATTGCTGCTCTCACAGGACAGTGACAGAGTTGACTGGTAGTTGTTGTAGAGACCTTATTGCCCATGAAGCCTAAAATATCTGCTATATGGTCCTTTACAGAAAATATTTGTCAATCCCTGTATTAAAACTTTTGATCTCCTCGACAACCCTGTAAATTATCACTCTCATCTGAATCTCTACTCTAAAGATAAAGAAAATGGGACAACCAGAGGGTAAGTGACTTCCCAAGGTCATATACTGCTAGTAAATGGGAGAGCAAGGATTAAACCCAAGCAACTATCTCCACAGTCCCCATGCTCAACTGTGCTAAAGTGTATTCAAATGGAGAATTATGTTTGCTGCCGATGAAGAAGCAATTATTCGAACATAATTCTATTAACAAAACTTGATTGGGCACTAATAGTTTTTCCCCAAAACATAAGATACTTTGCAGTTGTGGACTAATGAAAATTTTAAGACTATGTAACTGTCCACTTTCTGTTATTTATGTGGATTTCAGACAGTGAAATTCATGACATTTGTCATATAAAGCAGAACTTTCATACTCTGTAAATTCTACTAGAGAGTTAGAAGAATTTGCTATGAATGATATGTATGATATGATATATATGAAGTTTAGTTGGCCAAAGACAAATAACAATGGATAAAAGGATTATAAAGGATTCTGTGTCCTCAAACATGTTCTTGCCTCTACAGTAGTTATAGGAAGCATTTAGAAAATGACACTAAGTAGAGACGATAATAGATAATCCTGTCATCAAGACTGGAATTTTAGATAATGACTATAGCTTTTAGGAGGAGGGCTTATCACTATTGAAACCATTCATCCATCCCCAATTCCTTTGGAAAATTAAAATTTTGCATTAATCAGAGCAGGTTTTCTGCAGCTGCCAGCACATGATGGACTTCTCAATAACAGGCGGGACGAATGTTCTTTTTCACACTTGGAACGGGGTTCCCATGGCAACACTCCTTGTATGCATTCAAATAAAACTTCTCTTTTCCCTTCAACAATCTTTCCTTTTTCTTTTCCCTACCTAAACTTTCTCATTAAAAATAAGTACCGGGCTTCCCTGGTGACGCAGTGGTTGAGAGCCCACCTGCTGATGCAGGGGACACTGGTTCATGCCCCAGCTGGGAAGATGTCCGGAGTCTGTGCTCCACAACAGAAGAGACCCCAACAGTGAGAGGCCCCCGTACAAAAAAAAAAAAAAAAAAAAAAGTACTTTGATTTTTAAGAGGCATCTACCAGTGAGCCCTAGTTCTCCATTTTCCCAGGAAGATGTTTAGAAGGAAAACACACACACTGGACGTTGACTTTCTTCCTTATTATATCACATGAAGAATAGTCAGAACCTAGTTTTGGACAGGGAAGATGATTGTAAGTGCTCAGACTTAATTCTGAATTAGAGACCTGAGTCAGAAGCTAGGGCATGTGATTTTTGCAAACATGCAACTATAGGCCAGGAATTCTTGTTCTAATGCCCAAAGATAAAATAGTATATTATAGGGATTGTGCTGAGAGCAGACTCTGTTGTGCATATTGGAAGCCTTCTTGATTTATCATCAGGTGATTTGTATACTGATAAAGCACAGACTCTGCTCTTAGTAGCTGGCATTTGATAAAAGCATAAACTATTTCTGGTAAATAACTCTGTAGGAGAAATACAGGCTTGGGAAAATTTGCCAGGAGAGTTTTACTGCAAAGTAACTAACCAAGAGCAAAAATAGAATAAGTAAAGACAGAAAGATACAGAAAGGGAGAAAGGGAGTTAGCTGATGTGCACAGAAATTGATCCTTATGGATACACTCAACCAGAATGAAATATTCCATGCAGGATAAAATGCTGCAGTATGATGCTATTTGATGCGTGGGCTGTGGGGTGGTGCTGGTTTGCCAGCTGTTTGTTACTGGTCCTCAACAGGATAAGTTCAGTCCATATTTGTTACCAGTGCACACACTTTCCATGAATGTGTTGGTTTTCTTCAAAAAGTCATTTTATTCTCCATCATTTTTATTATGATTATATTTATTTATGGTGTAAGTACTGAATCAAATAATAAAAAATGGGGCTTCTACTTTGCATGATTTTGGTTTAATTTTCTTTTTCTAAGAATTCATGAGTGTTTTATTTTATAAAAGTATTATTGCGGGGCTTCCCTGGTGGCACAGTGGTTGAGAGTCCGCCTGCCAATGCAGGGGGCACGGGTTCGTGCCCCAGTCCAGGAAGATCCCACATGCCGTGGAGCGGCTAGGCCCGTGAGCCATGGCCGCTGAGCCTGCGCGTCCAGAGCCTGTGCTCCACAACGGGAGAGGCCACAACAGTGAGAGGCCTGCGTACCGCAAAAAAAAAAAAAAAGTATTGTTGCAGTAATACCATCATAATAGTATTGTGATTTTTTAAAGTGGAGTAGGAAGTATTATATAGTTGACCTTAAATCATAGTGGGTGATTGAGGTTCTCTGTCTCTGTGTGCTTGAATAGTCTCATTTTTTTCTGAAAAAGCATTTTTTTGCCTGCATTGTTTCACATCATCATCATAACACATCTATGAAATAGATCTTATTTTGTCCATTTTACAGATAAAGCAACTGACACTTAAGACGATTACAGATTACAGTCCCTTGTCTGTCTTGGCCAGGACGCTGTTGGAAGTAGAACCTAACTCGGATGATTTAAGACATCATAACGAAGGGACTCCTTACAGAGGGGTGAGCAGAATCAAGAAGAGATATCGAAGTATCCAGAAATTGGCAAAAGCAGGAAGTCATCATCACACTTAGGTCTGAATGGGCATGAGAAGAAAGTTGTTACTGGAGTGACAGCAGGAGAAAGGCTATCCTATAGGCACCGGCTCCTCAGCTGGAGAACCACAGCCACTGCCAACCTGCAGACTGAGTAATAAATACCTGACCTCTCTCTCCAGAGAGAACTGGAGACGTGACAGAGGGGCCATCCAATAAGAGTGATGGTGAGAGAAGGACACAGCCACTGCCAGAAGCCACCCGTTGGAGCAGAGAGGAAGCAGGGAAGAAATGTCCCAAAACATTTCCTCTTCCATTTACACATCTCTTGCCTGGAGACGCAGGTGCCTTGAACTATTCATAAAGCTTATGTCTCAGGTCGCTTTCGGGCATAAGTCCCTTCCATGACCTTGGGAGGGAACCTACAAATATATTTAGAAGTCACACTTTCTGTAAAATTTGAAAGAGTAATTTTTTTCTATCACTACTCATTAAGAATTCTTTTTCCTCTCTAATTTCCCTTACCCTTTTGATGGGTGTGTTGAAGTCACTGGCATTTTGGGAACGCTGTTAAGTGGAAATTGAGTTAGTGATAATTTCAGGGTTTTTTTCATGGAATATATTTTTATGGCTCATAGTCCTTTTTTGGTATAGTTAAGTCATTTCTAGTCTTGCAACTGTAGGAATGGCTTCCAGATATCTTCCTACTACCTCTGTGTCAATTCATCGGTTTTCAAAACAAGGAGACGGTATTATATAGAAATATGTCTAAGACACCTGGGACAGGAAGTATGTAGGTAAAGAAGGAACAACATGTTTAAAAGGAACAACAAAGTTAAAATATTGAAATCTGTCTTTGGAAAAATATTCCAAATCTTATACATAAAAAGAAACCTGATTTTTTTTTCCATATTTGACAGCAATTCTAAATATTTACATGATATTAGTGAAAAGAATCTGTAAGGTTAAAAGAAACTTTTTTAAACTTTATATGTAGTAAAAAATACAAAATCAAATTTTGTTCAACTGTACAAGAACAAATGCAGAATTATCTTTCTATTCTCTCTACAGAGAATGTTACTATTAAAATCTCTGTCATATGAAAAGCATGCAGGAAAAATAATGTAAGGGAAAACCACTGAAGAGATAGGTAATACAAAAATAGGCTCTTTTTTTTCCTGGATTTTATGATATTTGTGGTATTGGAACATTTCTTTAAGAATGTGCCCTATGCATTCTTAAAATGTATAATTTGTTGTGATTCCTTTCTTCAATTTAAATAAATATTCACTTTCCTACCTAATTTTGTATTCTTTTACACAAGCAGGTACTCAGAGTTTCAGTCCCCAGAGGGCATGATCTGCCCCAGCTTCTGAAGGTCCCTACCATTGACTGAACTCAAACAGAAACCAGCCTCCTAGGTGAGTCTGTCTGAAGGAATCAAGGGGAGGTGCATGGAAATCAAGGGTGAGAAGAGGACACAGAAAGACAAGCCCATCATCCAAGTTCACATAACTACGAAGAGTAGGGTTAGGAGTCAAACTCCAAATCTCTGATTCTAAAGCACTTGCTCTTTTTTTATATGTGTCCAAGCTTTGGTACTACATACAAAAGAATTGGTAGCGGGAGGTGTGTTCTGATTTAGCTTGTCTTCTCTATTCAGTTTAGCTACAGTCTCAAAATGGGTAACACAAGATCATTAACCCTAGAGTTTATGAAAAGTAGTAAGATTTGAAGAATTATTAAGAAAAAGTTATTTGAGTTTTTTAAAATTTCAAAACAATTATTTTTTATTCATTGTGTAATCCACATGGCTAACAGCCTGCTTCTGAAATAATTGGTTAATTGTAAACAAGTCCCCACATGTAAGGATATAACTTATTAATAAGAGGAGATACTTATTCTTAAAGATATTCTTTGACAGAGCTTGGGTTAAAAAACAAGTTTAAGAAACTTTAAGAACAAAGCCAAACAGAAAGGGAATATGTTACCAATTAAGATTTATTTTTCTTCTTTCAAAGCAAGCTCAAAATTATGACACTGATTCTGAGGCAAGCTGCTTGTGCTTTAAACATCTTAAATTCAGGTACCATGAAATCTTGTCCCTCAGCCATATATTCTGAAACATGTGAAATATTCCTCTCATATCATAACTGAAAAAATATGTGTATTTTACTTATGCATTTCTGTGACTCTCGTTTCCTTATTTGTGATGTCTCCCTGGAGATAATGATCTTTAGGCATTGTTTAAAAACAAACAAAACAAAACAGGGTGAGGAGAATCAAGAAGAGCTGTCAATCTTTCAGCCAAAAGGAACATCTGCTAATAGCTAACATGCCTGAACCAGCTGGATTATGCCTATGATAAGGTTCATTACTTTCTAAGGGGTGAGAGCTGCCACTTCACCTGAACAGATTTAGCTACATTATCAACCCAAGATGTGTAAATTGCATTTAAAGTTAGAAAAGCAACCGAGGCAAAATGATTACAGTATCTAACATAGTATAATTAGGGACTACCATGGTTCTGAAGGCCATTTGGAAAGTAAAATAAAAGGAATTAGGCTATTATTGCCCATCTGGATCATCTCCAGAAGATCGAATACTCTTTCACCTTTCAAGGACCCTCCACCTGACCCATATTCCCACAAGCAAAAGGAAGGCATCACTGATCATTAGCACATCTGGCAAAGACATCTACTGCTCATATCCATTTTCCTCTACTTTTCCTAGTAATAGAAGTCTTACATTTTAGCTGAACATGACTGCGCTAGATTAACGCCCATGTGTCTAGACTATTTTGTGTCCTAGATGTGCCCATATAAATATGTTCTCACGAATGAGATGTGAGTGGAGCTAATTTATGCACCCTCTTCATTCTGCCCAGTTTTTGGTTTTTACTTGCCTTCTTGAAGCTTCTCTGTTATGATCTTGGTAGTGAGCCACCTTAGACCATGTAGACAGGGCAATATTTTAAGAATGGCAGAAAATAGAATGCACTTGGGACCCCATTATATCAGTCCTGGATTGCATAAACTCAAGCTACTAGATAAGAAAGAAAGAAACTTTTTTTTCTTGTAAATCTTTCTATCATTTGTTATCTTTGATGTAGCAGTAGAATCTACATTCTACTTTAAATAAAGCTTTTATGATTCTGATTAAACACTTTTCTAAAATATATATTTCCGCATCACTTAGAAAGGAACTTCCCTTGAAATCCCTATTCCTGCTTAACCAATGATTCCAACCTTCTTATAATTAGAACAAGGGATCTCTACTATGTATGACTCCTGGATGCCCCTCTAATTCTAATATTAAAGTAAAATAAATTAGTTAACATATATGGATCGCTTACTACATGTTAGGTACTATGCTAGGTAGTTCAAATATATAAACACATTCAGTCCACACAACAACCATGTGGTAGAAAAGCTGTAATTACTCTCATTACAAATCCTTTGACCAAGATCACATAGCTCTTAAACATCTGAACTAATATTCAGGCAGTTGAAGTGTGGAGATTTTGTATGTAGCCATAATACCGCCTCTGATTCTTTTTTTTTTTTTTTGTGGTTTTTTTGCAGTACGTGGGCCTCTCACCGTTGCGGCCTTTCCCATTGCGGAGCACAGGCTCTGCACGCACAGGCTCAGCAGCCATGGCCCACGGGCCCAGCCGCTCCACGGCATGTGGGATCTTCCCAGACCGGGGCACGAACCCATGTCCCCTGCATCGGCAGGCGGACTCTCAACCACTGCGCCACCAGGGAAGCCCACCGCCTCTGATTCTTTTCTTAAAGTTCTGCTGACTCAGACTTTTTCTGAAGTGTATTTTTTCTTGGGATTTAAATTTATTAGTAAACTAAATCAGGCTGAATATATATGCAGCATGGATACTTATTGAATAACTTATATGTGCAAGGCATGATGTTTAGCACATGATAAGGGCTCAATATGTACTATTTCAGTAAAGACTGGAGTGCTGGAGCCGGATCTTATGAGCTCTCCAGGAGCCAACCTTCCCAACTGTATGTTCCGTTGAAGCCACGGTGGTCACTCCAACGTGACGTGATGGGAATATCTATACCTCAGAAGTTGGCAAACTCCATAAATCAGTATTTTTGTTTCCTTTGGAGAACCCAATATTAGTGTACCACTTATTAAGAAAGTAGAGAAAAATTGCATAAAGTTTTATACTCAAAAAGATCATTTTCTGGCTGGGGATACAAGCTCTAAGTATAACCTTAAAATAGGATAATAGAGGAATATTACTAAAAATTCTGGGTACAAAATTGAGGAAGCAACTTAGTTGAAATATGACAGAAGTCAGAAAACCACCTGAGATATGGCATTTGTGCTAGACTCTAGTTCAAATTTGAATGAGGAGTTAGTATTAAACTTTCTGTGTGTTTGTGATAAAAAGGCTGAATATAAGGGAAAGCTCTAATTCTGTTTGTTTTTATTCATATATTAAGGGATGTGATGAACTTAAATTTATACTTAGGAGAATAAGATGGTTATCTATGCTACATGCATATTAAGTTTCTACCCATAAATATCTTCATCACTTCCTGATAGTTCTAACTTTAAAGATTAATTTCCTAGAGTACTGAATATTTCTCTTATTAAAATGCAAATATATCTGGAAGTCATTTTCCTGTAACATCTTATCAGTTATTAGTTTTGAAGCTCTGACTGATTGGTAGTCCACATAACTGGCCCCCTTGACCCTGAGCTGTAAATTCAAGATAATCAGCACTTTGGAAATAATCATGCCCTTGGTTTAGTATGGAAAGGAAAATTTCAATCAATACTTCAAGTGTCTTACCATACAGTTAACCTCATAAATTATTCCTTCTTTTGACTCATTTGTAATTACTAATACCAAGTACTTAAGCAGATCTAGTGACATTTGTCTCTGTCATTGTTGTACAGCAGAGTTTATACATTCAATGATGAATTATACTCTGTAGCAACAGTATGTATTCTAGACACCATACATTTTATGTTTACCTAATTAAAAAGTTGGTTTTCAGTGATGGCACTCAGTCCTGATATTTCTGAATTCTTACCTGAAATACATGCCCAGTAAATTGTTATCCTGTCTTGCTTTGGTCAGTCCTATTCTAAGATTGCCATGTTTCCTTAGTTCCTCAGTTTCTCAGGGCTAGAATTCTCCACTGATCTCTAGCCTTATGACTTAGACCCTGTTTCTCAGACTTTTTGAAAGTTGACTGCTAGCTTGCTGACCTGACCCTCTGTACATGGCCTACTCCTGGATTTGCAGTCCATAGATTTGTTAATCCATTGTCCTTCAACTCATGGGACATACCCCTTCTTTGCTGGACTTTCCAGAGGGTAATCATCCACTCAGTGACCACCTGTCAGCTGTTATCAAACTAGTTAGGCCCATCCACCACCATATCTTGAATTCCTCCCATAACCTACATCAGTCCTATGCCTTATGATCTGTACCTATGTAGAAATAAGCTGATGTATGAGTTTCAAGCCTTTCTATTCTACCTTTTCCCATGGCCTACTCAGACCTAAAATTAAAAATATTTTTTTACAAAAGTGATATAGATGAAAGATGCCAAAGGGAATAAACAGGACAAGTGAATCAGTTGGTGTTAGAGGCATCAGAATGTGGGAAGGGATGACAAATCTAGAAAGAAGAGACCTATTGTTTTCTACTTTACAATTTTGCCATACAGAGCTACTTTGGAATAATCTATGGTATATCACTTTCTATATATCGAATAACTTCCTCTGACTAGTATGACTGAAGGATAAACTATTAAACAAATGTGGGCAAGTGCTTCTTTACAATGGAGCTGTGCAAGTGTGAAATTGGCCACCTTGTTTGCATACATTTCACAGCTATATACAGCCTCATGATTATTGAACCTACATGGTCCAAGGGATTCCTGACTTGAAGATTTGGGTCCAGTGGGTAACATAAATGCATTTGAGAAAAGCCACTTACAATATTTTGTATTTCAGGTAAGTTATTACAAAACCAAATTCCATCATTTTTTAGAAAAACAAGACTAAAATAAATGAATATGTGCTCTAAGTGTGTATTTGGTACAACAGATTAGTCATCAAAATGGATTCAGTGCCTATGAAATAATTTTTAGACTCAGACAAAAAGTAAATTTCACAGCACTGGCATATGTTACACAGCTGTATTTTTTTTTTGGTGAATCTAGATTTGAAGTTCAGAATATTAGAGGGCATTTGTGCCACTAAAAGGGAATGAAGTTTGTTTTTAAAAAAAAATTATTTCAATACACTTACCCTTTATGACATTAAATAATATTTTAAGGGCCAAGCAACATTTTATGCTTCAATTCTGGGGAAATAATAATAAGGAAAGTAAATTGTTTAATCGATTTTGCTTTATATTTGTTTAGAATAGTTTCCCCTGAATCTACTCAATGTTATGCATCTACCAAATTTTATTCATCCACTGCCTATTGACAGACACCTAGATGGCTTTAAATCTCAACTACTGAAATGTCATAACGATGGATAGCCTCACATGAACTCCCTAGTAGACCTGGTCAGAATTGCCTCTGGTACCCATAGCCAGGAGTTGGCTTGGTGAATGATGGAATTTACATATAGTCAATTTCTTTAACTACTGTGAGATTTCATTATAAAATGCCTTCAGTATATTATACTCTTGCCAGCAGTGCATGTGAATTCCTATTATCCTACTTTCTCATCAATAGTTGGTATTCTCAAGCTTTTTAAAAAAATTATCTTTATGTCCGTCTAATGGGTGAGGAGTCCTATCTAGTTGTTTTAGTTTTACTTTCTCTAATTACTAGTAAGACTAGTCATGTGCATTTCTCCTTCTAAAAATCCTGGCTTTTATATCCTCTTTCCCCTTTTATACTGGCTTTCTGTCATTTTTGTTGCTGTTGTCTATTTTAAATATTATTCCATAATATTTTTATTTATTGAAAATATTTCTCGCCCAATCTGTCAGTCACCTATAAGTGCTATATACTGGGAATAAATTGCTGCTATGGTTTAAATGTTTGTGTCCTCCCAAAATTCATATGTTGAAATCTTAACTCCCAAAATGATAGTGTTGGAAGGTGTGACATTTGGGAGATGCTTAGATCATGAGAGTGGAGCCCTTATGAATGAAACGAATGCCCTTATAAAAGAGACTTGAGAGAGCTCACTAGCCCCTTCCACGTGTGAGAACACAGGGAGCAGGCCCCAGCCATGAACAAGGAAGAGGACTCTCACCAGAGGCGACCATGCTAATGCCTTGATCTTGGATTTCCCAGCCTCCAGAAATGTGAGAAATTAGTTTCTGTTTAGGAGTGGTATTTTTTTTATAGCAGCCCAAACAGACTAAGGATACTTGTCTTTGTGGAGCTTTGCTGATGTCTTCTGTGAAAGTGTCCTGTGACCTCCCAGGTCACAGAGAGGTAAATTTTGGTAGCAGAGAAGCAGAAGCTACTGAAAGGGCAGGATAAGAAGAGGCAGAGAAAAAAAGAGCCAGAGACAAGCTGATTCACGAGCAAAGAAGTGTCAGTAGAGTAAGGATGGTACATGATGAGTGCATGACAGGCTCATAGGTGTTGCCGCTGAGTCACTGGAATTCCCATTTAATATGGATATCTATGAGAGATGTTACGCTTGTTGAATCTGCTAAGTCTCTTCTGTTTTTTTAACTTCTCTATGTTTTACAATAAAATATCATCAACAGAGGTAACCAAAACCTATGTCTCTTCTTTGTAATTTGAAGGAAGTTAAGTACAAATCTCTACATACCAGAACTTTGTCTTCACTACCGCACATCAGGATTGTTCTGTATCACACGATGCACTGCTTTGTAATTAACAGAACTTTCAATAGAATTCAGGACTAAAAGAACTTGACTTGGATTGGCTCAAGAAAATGCATTATGCAATAAGACTACATTGGCATTATTCTCAAAACTTAATTAACTTTCAATCAACTATACAATATTAGAGCCATTTAAAACAGCAGATGTTTTCCCCCTCTAGAAATTTGCATAGAATTTCTGACAACCAACACTAAGGTTCTATTCTTATATTCAAGGACTGTGACAATCATAAGAATAGTAAATATAAAACTGCCGCTATTGCTGGAGTCTGTTATGTTATGGCCTCTCTTTGAATAATTGTTTGTTAAAACATTTGACAGGCTAGAAATGATGCAATAGCATTGCAATACAAGTTTTTAATCCAGAATCTTCTATCTGTGTTCAAATCTAATGAACTCTTTGGAAAGATTTGCTTTGTATCACTAGAAATCACTTTATAAGGACAGTCTTACTAGAATAAACTATCTACAGAAAGTTGTTTCAGACTTCCCAAGGTGTATTTGGAGTTATCGGTATCCACAGATTCAACTTAAATAGAATTTAGTCATTGAACCAAAACAATTATAGGCAGGAAATAAACCTTGTATTGTAGATCACATTTGAAGAAGAGTTTATGAATCGAAGTAAACATGCTTTCTTTTAAATTAATCTTGAAAAGTCAATTGGATACACCCATGCTTTTGGCACAAAAATCTAATATTTATGAAAATTACCAAAGCGCTGTGAATATAAAGTAGCACCAAGACTGAGGGCTTACACATCTTCTTAATGTCCTGGTGAAGGGGAAGTCCTTTGTGCAACTGTCTTAGTCATACCATGCCTGAACAGGTTAAACAATGGAAAATTATTTTTCACAGTTCTGGAGAATGACAAGTCCAAGATCAAAATGGCAGCAGATGTAATGTCTGGTGAGACATTATGAGTTTCAGAGGGCTGTCTTATTGTATTCTCACATGATGAAGGGAGAGGTCATCATTTTCCTTTCTCATCTTATCAGAACACCAATCCCATTCATGAAGACTCCACCCTCATGGCCTCATTACCTCCCAAAGGCCTCACCTCCTAATACCATCATACTGGGTGTTAGGATTTCATCATATGAATTTTAGGGGGACACAAACATTCAGTTTATAACAACAACTTACCATTATTCAAGCTGACTGTCAGATCACCATCCATGATGCTATAGCAGATGTCCTATTATATTAGTTTATTGAAAAATAATTGGAGTTAATCATGTACAATTTCATATGTCGTCCCTCTGGAGACTCTGATGAATTCAAGATGTCCAATTTCTCAAGGTTAATAAGATTAACTGAGTGATAGAAGAAAAAATTATATAAATTATAAACTACCACTTTTTCATGCTATTTTATTGATGTTTCTCTTATGCTCCCCACTGAGTTAAGACACTATCACTCTTATGTAAAAATAAGAAATAAATTAATTTTTATAGAGACACTTCAATATTATGAGTAATTTTAAGAAACACCAGTTTCTTTAAAAAGATATTTAGGACTAAGGTCCTTCATTACCAGCTGAAGGACATTTTTTTCGGATTGGACTTTTCAGTATAAGAAGGCTGTCCAAAATTCAAATAGTTATTGGAGTCCAGGTGCACTGTTTCTTACCAATGGTGTATCTCTCAGATGGTGCTTTAGTGTGTTTGCACTGTACTTACTCAGCAAATGACAGGTGTTATTGAAAGATTAACTGCTTACTCTAATCAAGAGCAGGCATATATACAGAGCAAACATAAATTATCAGGCCAGCTCTGGTGCTATTATATGAGTCAAGATCAGAGATTAGGCAAATTAAATATGTCCTTGGGTCATCAGCAAAAAATAATAAGCCACTTTAAAAATTAGCTTATTAATGTATAATTTATGACATAAAATTCACTAGTTTTAGTTGTACAATTTGATAAGTTTTTAAAAAGTATATAGAGTCATGTAACCACCCCACAGTCATAATCCACACCTTTTTATGACTCCAGAAAGGCTCCTTGTGCCCTTGAGAGCCAGTCTCTTCCCTCTTCCCCCAAATAATTCATAATTGATATTTTATTTCAGTTGCATTATAGGAATATCCAGAAATTATTCATATGAATGCCTTGGCTAAAAGATTATTTTGTGTGTGATCTGAAGATGAATCTGATATTGAAAAGCTCACAAAGGATTTTAGCTCATATCGGAATAATTGGTTTAACTAATTCACATTTAAGAAACTTTTTCCTGAAATGAGGCAGAGAAGATAGATTTTATATAATATTTCCTTGTCTATCCTAAAAAATAATCTTATGATTGTGGTATATCACAAGACACAGAATTTGCTGTCCCCTTGAACTTGGACTTCACAGGGTCTAGAACAGTGGGAGATAAATGTTTGTTGTTTAATACAGCCAGTTTATGGTGTTCTGTTATAGCAGTCCAAACTAAGACAGAAATTGGTACTGAGAAGTCGGGTGCTGTGTATCAAATACATAAAAAAGTGGAAGCAGCTTTGAAACTGGGTAATGGGTAGAGGATTCAATAGTTTAAGGTACATATGCTAAAAAATGCTGAGATTGCTATGAAGGGACTTTTAACAGTGATTCCAGTGAGGACTCATAAAGAAAAGAACAGAGCTGGAGAGAAAGCCTCTATCTTCTCAAAGAATACAAAAATAATCATGAATAGAATGTTGGTAGAAATATTGACAATAATGGCCATTGTGACAAGATCTCAGGCAGAAATTAACATTGTAACCAAATAGGGAAGGGGTTCCCCAGAGAAAGAGAACCAGGCATGGCTTTTCTGGCCTATGTCATATTGTGATCTAAGCCTGGCCACAATTCTTGCCCTTGAACAGGTCTCAGTAATTCACGATCTTAAGTGAAACCAAAGAATGCAGAAACTAATGACTGTTACAATATAGCAAAGATGATATATCAGTTGTAAAGACTCCCAGTTCTGTTCCAATAGTAAAGATTAGCCTGGGGCTTCCCTGGTGGCGCAGTGGTTGAGAGTCCTCCTGCCGATGCAGGGGACACAGGCTCGTGCCTCCGTCCGGGAGGATCCTACATGCCGCGGAGCGGCTGGGCCTGTGAGCCATGGCCGCTGGGCCTGCGCGTCCGGAGCCTGTGCTCCGCAATGGGAGAGGCCACACCAGTGAGAGGCCCGCGTACCGCAAAATAAAAAAAAGAAAAGAAAAGATTAGCCTGAAATGCTCAGTCACCAGATCAACTGGAACTTAAGGAATGATGATGTTGATCTTTTCTCACCCTCATGACTTCAACCAACTAAAGCTTTGACCACCCAAGCCCCTTCATGAATATGCACATAACCTTAGCTTAAAATTTTCCCAATTTTGCTGTTGAGGAGGCACTGCTTTGGGAAAGATCTCTGGTGTTTTCCTTACTTGCCACAAGTAATAAATCATTTCTTCTCCAGCTCTTTGGCTTGGTTGTGTCATGAAGGGCTTGATGAATTTGGTTACTTGGCTGAGGAGATTTCTAAGCAAAATGTTGAAGGAGTGGCTTGGTTCCTTCTGACTACTTATGGTAAAAATGCAAAAAGAGACAGATGAATTGGGGGAAAAAATTGTTAAGCGAAAGGAACTAGAACTTAAAAGTTTGGAAAATTCTCAGTCTGTACATATTGCAAAAAATTAGAAAAAATGCTCTAAAGAGCAAACATTTGACAAGGAGATTAGTATGACTGTGACCCGTAGACTTAATCAGCCACTCCAGCAGGAAAACTGCCAGTTTGAACAGAAGAGGAAGGAGATGAGACAGAATAATGGAAGGCTGTCAGATTCCCCATGAACTGTCAGTGAAGCTATTCAGCTGTAAACTTGTGGTTTTCTTCAAGAAAAGAGTAAAATGTCCCTGAAAGTGATTCAGAAATCAAGGCCACTGCCTAGATTTCAACACAGAAGATGACCTGCAACAGAAGCTGTGAGAGTGTGATCACACCGGGCTGCTGCAGCATGGCTGGGGTCTGGCAGAGGGTGGTAGCATGGGCAGTGGTCAGTCAAAGTGTGGGGCTGACATTAGCAACCCAGTGGGCCTGGAAGGCAGAGCATCAAGCCAAAGAGCCTTGGCTTCTTGAAACTTAAAATCTCATGGGATTTACCATGCTAGGTTTTCCCCTTGCTTGGATCTCTTTACTCTCTCCTTCTCTCTGATTTCCCCCTTTTGGAAAGAGAATGTCTATCCTGTGCCTGGCCCACGACTGTGTTTTGGAAGCACATAAATTGTTTGGTTTCATAGGTTCACAACTGGAGAGAAATTTTGTCTCAGGATGAATCACATCTCATGTTGCACCCATGTATGATTTAGATAATATTCAGGTAAGACTTTGGACTTTAGACTTTAGACTTTAGAGTTAATGCTAGAATGAATTAAGACTTTGTGTGCTATTAAGATGAAATGAATGCATTCTGCATCTGAGAAGGATATAAATTTGGGGGGGTCACAGTGAAATGTTACAGGCTGCATGTTTGTGTACCCCCCAAATTCATGTTGAAACCCTAACCTGCAGTGAGATGGTATTAGGAGGTAAGGTCTTAGAGAAGTAACTGGATTTAGATGAGGTCAACAGGTCAACTAATCCCAAATCATGGGATTAGTGTATTTATAAGAAGAGAAAGATACCAGAGCTCTCTCTGCCATGTGAGGATACAATGAGAAAACAGTCATCTGCAAACCAGGAAGAGGGCTCTCATCAGAAATGAATCTGCTAGTGCCTTGATTTTGGGCTTTCCAGCCTCCAGAACTGTGAGAAATAAATGTTTTTTTTATTTAAAACACTCAGACTACGGTATTATTATAGCACTCTGAACTGATTCAGAAAGATTTTCCTATAGGGCTCCCACAAAGAAACAACCTGGCTGACACCTAGATTTTTGGACTTCCAACCTCTTGAACTGTGAGGATAAATTTTGGTTGTTTGAAGCTGATGTCGAAAGCTCAGCTTCAGTGCACCAGTGCCAAATCGAATCTCAGAGACAGAGTTTTGGGTGAAGTAAAAAAGAATTGCTTTATTGTTTTACCAGGCAAAGAGGGACACAGTGGGCTCTTGTCCTCGAAACTGTGTGTCCCAACCCAAGGGAGTTAGGTGAGAAGTTTGATAGCAATGGTTCAAGGGTGGGGTTGCTGTTAGGATTAAAGTGTGTACAGGGCCTGTACTCCTTTAATCTGGCCTCAAGTGGTCTCCTGATCTCTCACTTTTACATACTAGGAAATTGATTCAAAGAAATTAAGGTACTCTGATAAGTTTCAGTAGTTTGAAAGGTTTACTCAGCTAGTAAGTGACAGAAAACTGTTCCTATAGTATCATGAAAATGAAACTATCTTCTATTAGTTTTCTTTTAAATGCAGACTGGAAACTAAAGTGATTGATGACAAAAACATAGAACGGAAACAACGTTGGGAAGTTTCTGCTTTGTCACCTGAAACCTAATCCATATCTGTAATAGAATAACTTTTTCTAAATGCTTTTAAAGATTTTTTTATGTAATTCATTTTTAATCTATGGATCTTTACTTGTGTTCAGTACATTTCCAATGTTTAAAGCTATATGTAAGGTCTATGAGAGTACAATCAAAAAGCCCGTTAGCAATGAGCTCTTCTGGGTGAAGAGTCCTCTGGTACTTAGTTAATGACAGTCTGTCTTCCTAGCCCTTTTTCCCTGCTTAATGCCTAGAATTCTCAAAGTACATTTTGTTGGCCTCCAGTCAGAGAAAGACAATCTGCTGGTAAAACACTCAGTGTCATTTACCATCTGGATAGTCTTCTCTGGCTTACAAAGTATACAGTTTATCTTCTGTCATCAAACAGTTTTTCAGTGTCAAAAGACGATCTTGTAGAAACATGAAAAAATAGTTGCCATTCTTATGGATTCTAAAGTGCCAAAGAGAGAATATGTATTCCAGTTATTTACCAAAATTATATAGTTTTAAGATTCTGGAAAGCTCTCTGTGTAAAGGTGACTAACACATAGGTGATACAGTAGGAAATAGAACAGAAAGAGAAAAGCAGGTTATACCAGCCTAAAACTAAGAGGCTTTTCTGCATTTTTCTCCAAGCTTGGGATTAATAGGATCTAATAAATCATCTATAAGTTTATTAAAAGCTTTAATTATGCAAAATCCTTCCTTTTTAAAAGTTATTTGTATTTAAAAAGCAAAGCGTATTGTAAAAGATCTATTTTGAATGCAGTAAGCTTCATAGTAAGTTTGATGTATCTTTAAGTTGAAAATTAAGTTGAGCACATTGAAAATCTGAGAATGGCATGTTAATGTAGTATCAACCACCATGAGAACCCATGATACAGAAAGGCAGATGAATGTCAAGACTGAGAAAAAAAAAATCTTTGTATGAAGTCTTAACAAACTGACTCCAGGTAAACATGGAGAAAGTGTGGTAGAGAGATAAGCATAGAAATCCAGATGATTATATTCTTGAAAAGGAATGCACTCAGAATTTCTTTTAGTAGAAGGGATGAGAAGAAATTGAATTGAATTAAAAGTCACTTGGAAAATAACATAAATAATAATACTTGACATATCAAGCCACTCTAAGTAAACAATTGCTCTAAGATAAATTATGGATTAATGAAAATGCACCCATTAAGTTTCATTCAAGTGGCCAGGGTTAAAGAGCACTCAAGTTTTTGGCTGCGCAAGCTCCATGTGCAGTTCCTCTTTCTCTTATTAAACCTCCCTTCTCTTAAAACACATGAGTCTTCCAGATAGGCCTTGGGGATAACATGGTTAGTTGCACAAATAGCTTCTGTATCTAAAGATTTTTTGACTTTTGTAGAGTTTTGTTTTATTGTTGTTGCTTTGTTTTCTTGCTTTCATAGGCTGCTCCATAGTTGTCTGCCAGGACCTAATTATCTTGGGCATTAGCAATACTCTCTTGTATGACTCACTTTGACTACAGTGTCCAAATCATTCTCATTTATAAGGGATGCTCTTTCTGTACCAGACTTGCTATGGCTATGACTAAATCCTAAAGCATTAAATATGCAAGACTCTAAATTTTAATGTTACCCATTAACATTATTATCGAGTAACAATTTATGTTTTTTTAAAAGAAACATCATAAGTAAAACAATTTTTGTTTCTCCACATTTACTTCCACTGAGTAGGAGATGATCAGTTCTGGAGTCAGCAGCTATCTAAGCCAGTCAAGAGGACCTGACTGGGCTCTAGTTTCAGGTTCCTTCCTGAGGCATCTCTTATACTCCCATCCTGGGTCATCTATCAGTGTTCTTTCTTCAGATTATCACCCCTGGCCAATGCTCCTCCTCCCTTTGTCCCTAGCAGGAGAATTGCTATTCACCAGTAAGGCCAGCTCCTGTCATGTGGGTCATTATTATATCCGTAGAGGAGATGACATAGAAGTGCTCATTAATTGGTTAATTCTTTTGGCAATGAAAACAATTTTAGTGATTAAACATTTCAGTATCTCATATGAAACATTTGATTAGATCCTACACTTTTGTAAATTATAAGGTAAATAGTCACATTTTTTTAAGAATCCAGAAAGAGAGGAAAACATAGTAAGAACACTCTTTGACATAAATCACAGCAAGATCTTTTCTGATCCACCTCCTAGAGTAACAGAAATAAAAACTAAAATACATAAATGAGACCTAAGGAAACTTAAAAGCTTTTGCAAAGCAAAGGAAACTACAAACAAGACGAAAAGACAAACCTCAGGATGGGAGAAAATTTTTGCAAACAAATCAGCAGACAAAGGATTAATCTTCAAAATATATAAACAGCTCATGCAACTCAATATTAAAACAACAAACAGGGCTTCCCTGGTGGCGCAGTGGTTGAGATTCCGCCTGCCAATGCAGGGGACACGGGTTTGAGCCCTGGTCTGGGAAGATCCCACATGCCGCGGAGCAACTAGGCCCGTGAGCCACAACTACTGAGCCGGCGCGTCTGGAGCCTGTGCTCCGCAACAAGAGAGGCCGCGATAGTGAGAGGCCCACGCACCGCGATGAAGAGTGGCCCCCACTTGCCACAACTAGAGAAAGCCCTCGCACAGAAATGAAGACCCAACACAGCAAAAATTAATTAATTAATTAATAAACTCCTACCCCAACATCTTCTAAAAAAAAAAAAAGAGGAAAAGGGGAAAAAATCATAGATCCTGCTCTAGAAGTCCTCCTCCCCAATTTGGGAGGA
>NW_006776226.1:968823-993775 GCF_000442215.2 Lipotes vexillifer | reverse complement strand
CAGCTCATGCAGCTCAATATCAAAAAAACAAACAACCCAATCCAAAAATGGGCAGAAGACCTAAATAGACATTTCTCCAAAGGAGACATACAGATGGCCAAGAAGCACATAAAAGCTGCTCAACATCACTAATTATTAGAGAAATGCAAATCAAAACTACAATGCGGTATCATCTCACACCAGTTAGAATGGGCATCATCAGAAAATCTACAAACAATAAAAGCTGGAGAGGGTGTGGAGAAAAGGGAACCCTCTTGCACTGTTGGTGGGAATGTAAATTGATACAGCCACTATGGAGAACAGTATGGAGGTTCCTTAAAGAACTAAAAATAGAATTACCCTATGACCCAGCAATCCCACTACTGGACATATACCCAGAGAAAACCATAATTCAAAATGACACATACATCCCAATATTCATTGCAGCATTATTTACAATAGCCATGTCATGGAAGCAACCTAAACGCCCATCGACAGATGAGTGGATAAAGAAGACGTGGCACATATATACAATGGGATATTCCTCAGCCATGAAAGGGAATGAAATTGTGTCATTTGTAGAGACATGGATGGCTCTAGAGTCTGTCATACAGAGTGAAGTAAGTCAGAAAGAGAAAAACAAATATCGTATATTAGCGCATATGTGTGGAACCTAGAAAAATGGTACAGATGAACCGGTTTGCAGGGCAGAAATAGATACACAGATGTAGAGAACAAACGTATGGACACCAAGCAGGGAAAGTGGTGGGGGTTGGTGGTGGTGGGATGAACTGGGAGGTTGGAATTGACATGTATACACTAATATGTATAAAATAGATAACTAATAAGAACCTGCTGTATAAAAAATAAATAAATTTTTTTTTTTAAGTGGCAAAAACCTTCCCAGGGAAAAAAAAAGAAAAAAAAGAATCCAGAAAGACATATCTTCCTTGCTTTTGTCTTCTATTTCCCTTTATTCCCTAAATATGTCAGAACTTCTTTTAAAAAGTTAGTTTTCTTTTGTCACATGGATATTCTTATTAGAACTTAAAATTAAATATGTCTTCAGCTCTGTAACTAAAGGAGCTTGAAGCAATATAGCAATGCACCCAATTTCCATTAAGTTTTCTTGCTCACAGCTTTTAACATAAACAGAATAACATATTTCCCTCAAGCAGTTTGAATGAGTTTTCTCTAATTTACAACTTCAAGAAGCAGTATATGAAATTCACGTATGACCTGCTTGTTAGTCTGCCATAAATCCAGTTTTCTAAGCAATTTAGATTTTATTTTATTTGACAGCTAAATTTAATTTTAATTTTAAAAGGTGTTGGTGAGCCTGTTTGACTATTTTTCAAAAAAATTTTATGCATGCAAAGATGTTATCATTATCCACATTACAGAAACAAGTTCATCAAAATACCATTGTCTTTGTCTCCAATTAAATTAATAAAAAGCACAAACAACTCTTCATATGTTCATTTCTTTCATAAAAGAGAATCCTAAGGAAATAAAATTTGAGATAGCATATATTGGTAAAACTATATCTGTAAATTATTTTAAAGCTGTATGTTCAGATGTGAAGATTCTGTTCAATTCTATGTAAAACTTGAATATTTGCTTAACCACCAGTTTTTAAAAATCACTTAAACATGCTTATTGAATTCCAACTATGCAAATCATAAAACTCTTAATTCTTACAGGTGTAAATTTTTCTGACAACTAATAAAAAAACTTAATGCTTTAATGTTTTAGCATTTGTTTATTTTAAAGCACAATGTCCTGAAATATGAAAAATGTAATTTACTTTGTAACGCATTACTTATATATGAATTTACTAGATACTCATCCTTTAAATTGAATTAAATATTTATAGTATACTTGGTTCAACATATTTTACAAATATATAAGTAAAAGTTTCTTGGAAAAATATTAAGGGAATATGAAATAGAAATAAATCTAACTTGGACAAATACAGTAAATGCTTCTATAGACCAAGTAGTTGAATAATTTGCACATGGATGTTTTTATTCTTTAACATTTTTCCCTTTATTTTCCCAAAAAGTCAGCTGCCAGTCCCAGTTTAAGACTGAGAAAAGCAGTCTCCTAAGAGTTCCTAGCTGTTGAGTTATACTGGTCTTAATTATACAGATATCTGAAAACTAAGTCAAACTTTTTCCTTTACTTATTTGCTGACCTGTAAAGCTAGATGACTTTGAAATCCCAGCTACAGTTACTTGCCTTTCCAGCCAAGTAAATAGAACACACAGTTCCCAACCTTGGACTATTTGATAAATCTATGAAAATTATACACATTCAGAGGATTTTTCCAGGTGTGGCATAGAGTATCAAGATACTTAATAAAGCTCAGTATTCTCCTTCTTAATGGCTGGATCCTAAAAAGCACAAAATTCTAAAAGCTATGAGGTGAAAATAGAATCTGAGATAAGGCTGGACAAAGGACAGAGGCAGGCACAACAGTCTGACCCTCTAGGTAAGGTTTTCTCTGCTTATGGCCCAAGGTTTTTTGTTTTTGTTTGTTAAATTATGAAGTTATACCAAAGTATGTAAGGGGTTGATGAAATATGAAAGTTAGTATATTTGGAATTCCTTATAACATTTTGCAAGTTTCTCTGAGTGAGGTTTGGCCAGTGTATAGCCTATCTTCCATGGTGTGGAAAATTTCATGTAGACAATTAGTCTTTGATGAATCTTAAAGACTGCTCATTTCCATCACTGCCAACACTGACTGAGCCCTGAAATAAATTTATTTTTATTCAAAAGTGGAATTGGAGAAGATTTAGACAATACTTTGAAATTCAAAAATTACCATTGCATCACAATTAACTCTGTCTCTCAAGGGACAGTGACAACTTTGGATGGCTACTAGGCTGGATAGCATGGAGTCGTTATAAGAAGTAATAAGTATGACTCTAGAAATTAGTAGAAGAAAAAAAAAAGTTAAACTACAGAGAGTGCACAAGAAAATGTCTCTCATATTTAAATATAAAAACTATCCTCAAATATCATCTTTTTCCCATTCTGACTTTCTCAAACCTAGGTTGAGGTTAGTTGCCACAAATATGTTTTCTTAATATTTGCTTTAAATTAACTTTCACACAAAGTTTTTAGTGATTAGAGATGTGAGAAAGGGAGCATAACACTCAAAGAGTCAAAGGTTTGACATATATATTTTATAAAGTATGCATTTTAATTATCACCATTTCATCCAACCCAGCTCTCTTGAGTTTGTAAGAATGTAAAAAAATGTTTTTAACCACTGGGAAAGCAGAGTGCAACTAGGGATTAAATAATTATTTGTCAGTCAGGTTATTTTTTGCATCTTTGGCACTGGTATATTATTGAAATGTATCACTGTATCTGTACAAGTAACTCTTGCAGTGGAATTGAGAATGCAAAAGAGGAAGTAGAAGGAAAGAAAATAGTTGAAAGAATATGAGATTATTGCAGAGAAAATCATTCAATTACTTCTTCTAAAGATAAAGAAGTGATAAAATGAAATTAGAAATTTAAGTCTGAGACTAAGGCAATATTGAGTGTTTTTATAGACTAGAAAAAGATGCCAAGGTAGAGTTTAAACTCCCTTTCTGGAGATACTGTAGGAGTGAAAAAGATTATCTTGCACCTATTTTAGGAATAACTTTGCCTAAGATGTAAGAGGCAGACTAAATAACCTCTCAAGGTCCTTTTGTTCCAATCTTTAAATAATTATTTAAATGAAAGCAAGAATTAAATGCCTGCCTTGACTTACAATATCTTAGTGCACTGACTTGGGCTTTGTAACTTAATGAGTACTAATCTATTTTAACTAGATGGGAACAGAAAAAAAAATGAAATGCCAAACATGTTAATGAGATCAAAGATATCAATACATCTGGCATGGTTCCAAGACCCAGAGGTCAAAAGCCAGGAGGAGGAGTGAAGTGGAGAATGAAAAGAAGTGTCATTCAGAATTGAGATTTTTGGGCTTCCCTGGTGGCGCAGTGGTTGAGTCCTTCTGCCGATGCAGGGGACACCAGTTCGTGCCCCGGTCCGGGAAGATCCCACATGCCGCAGAGCGGCTGGGCCCGTGAGCCATGGCCGCTGAGCCTGCGTGTCTGGAGCCTGTGCTCCGCAACGGTAGAGGCCACAAAAAAAAAGAATTGATCTTTTAAATGTAGATGCTGCAGAGAAGGAACTGAACTTAATTTTACTGTGTATGTGATGAGAATATAATTTAATTGAAACACTCCTTTCTATGGGTTGTTATAATTGAACAAAGTTACATTTCATCTGAATAAATGACCTAACAGTAGCCGCTGGTTCCAATTATAAAAATCACCTTCTGAAAAGCAGTGATAATGGAAACTGTAGTCCTTACAAATGAATAAGTGTCACTGACTTTGATTCAAATCCTTCACATTAATAATCAAGTGCATTTTTTAAAAAGTAAAATATTTCAAGATTCTTCTTTAGCCATCATCTGTATCATAGGCTGATCTTAATAGAAGAATGAAACTCCAATTTTTGCAGATCAGTCTTTAATAGACTCATTAATTAGTCTATAATTTCATATTTAAAAAACAATGTTGATAATACCTCACACATTTAATTCTTGAGCTAATTTTCTTTAAATCAACCTGATTTCATTATTCTTCTTATGTGGATAGTTACAATGATACATTATAATTTTAAAAAACCCCGAAAAACTGAAATTTGAGAAAAGAGGTTGTAGGGAGGGGCAGACACTTGACAAATCTGTGCAGGTAGGATATCAACTGATTTACATTTTTTATTACTGAATTCAGTTTGGTTAGCTCTATGTATGTGTGTGTTATGCATGTACATGTACATTTTATCATTAAGAGTTCTTCCATAAAATATTCCCTAAAAGGGCAAGAAATAATATATCCTTTAACTTAATTCTTAACTTCAACTCAACTTTCTAAATGCCTTCCAGGCACAAGTTCTGCTTCCCAATTTTTTTTCCCCTCTTCTTCTTAGGGTCCCAGTACCCAAATATCCTCTCATTCCTTCATTCCTACTATTATCTGGAGACTGCACTGTCCACATCTACATCTTTTTCCTTCATTTTCTTTTGCACAAACAAACCTCGACCTTCTTACAACCCAAATATGCTAGCTGCCCTACTGTAGTCTGATATTTCTGTTTCATGTACAAAGTCAATAACTGCTATCATTCTTTGCTCTGTGTCAGACATTGTTCTTAAACTTTACACATATTATCTTAATATTTACAGCCATTGTATTAGGTAGGTTGTATTATTATTTTCAATCTATAGCTGAGAAAACTGAGAGACAATAGTTTTAAGTAACTGAGCCAAGGTCACTCAACTATCAAGATTGGAACCCAGGCAAGGCTGAATCCTTTGTTCCTGTCTGTTCCACTGCTCACTCTACTCATACTGCTTCCTTTGAGGACATTGAAGTCACACTTTCAGTAGAAGGATCAAAAGTTCAAACTTGGCTCAAATGACTGGCCATGAGTTGCAGCTGTAAACCTGGAAGAGAGTGAAGTCAATTTCCTACATAAAAATCAAAATCATTTTGACCTGGCAAATTTAGCATAAGTCTTTCACAAGTTGCACTCAACTCTCTTCCAAAGATCACTTCATCATTACTGTTCCCACCATTTTCTTCACAGTTTCTGTTTCCAATATTTCTCTTTTTGCCCATTCAGTATTACTTCATTTTACTTCCTAGACTATTGAATCCAACAAATTTTCTTAGCTAAAACTCTTGAAAAAGATAAGGTGATTTTATCTTATCCTTTGAAATTATTTTTATTATTATTTTGAGAAGTCAGTGAGTTCTGGAGATTAAAACATTTCATTTGGAATAAAAATCCATGGATTTTAGTCAGATCTGCCATCAAGCTCTGGGTGATATTAGATAGATGACTTACCTGAGACAACTATCCATCTATAACATACAGACAATATTTACTTTATCTCACAGGACTAAGTTTCAAATTCAATAGAATACACAGAAAGCAACTAAAATACTTATAAAGTTTTAGAGTTATTCATTGATCCTGTTATCCTGCTACAAGTTATCTTTTCTATATTATTATTTTGATATTAACCTGTTTTAACATTTGTCAAAAATCCATCTGAAAATATGAGGTTTTATATTTGTGCTGCATCAGAGTTTCTAAAACGATTAAAAATATATATATATAAGTGTAATCTCTCATTGCTATTTCTTATTATGAAGGCAGCAATCAGATGGTCCAGCTAATTGGCTTCCTGTGTCTATTTTTAATTTGTCTAGATGTGGGTTGGCTTATTTCATCTGTTTACTAGAGAGTTGGAAAAATTGAGTTAGTTCAGGTACTTGGTTTGGTTTACAGAAATATGATCTGAAGTTACAAAAAGCCAATGTTAAGTGAATTAGCAGACAAATGGTACTATTAGAACACTTTCAACTGTTGTGTGCTATTCCAGGTGGAACAATTAACTATTGCTTTGAACAGTTTTACAGGTATGCTTTATTTATGTGTTATACTCAATCACAGTTCAGTCACATTACCTTGCTATCCACAACCAATTATCCTGAGATACACTGAACTTTGCAGACCAAATTGAACCATCTGTTAGATACATAAACTCTCAGTTCTTTGAAATGTTTTCAACTCAGAAAAAAAAAAGAATGTTTACATTTACTGAAAATTTTGATGATTTGCAAAAGGCATTTAAAATCTGTTCCTATAAAACTGTAGTGTATGTAGAGAAAATGGATTCAGGGGTCTACTAATTATGTTTCCAAATTATTTCTCTTCCCTAGGATAAGAATGATAGAGAATTCCCCAAATAAGTTCTAAAAGGCCAAGATGTTAATCCTAACAGTTTGGCTGTTGGTAAAAACATTGCTATAACAGAAACTCACTTTGAAAACTCTATTAAGGCACATAAACAAATATGATGCATGGGTGAGAAATGTCAAAATTAAGGCAGATAGAAAGAGCCATGATGCAGTGAATAGGATTAGGTTTTGGTTGGAGGAATGAGATGGGTAGTCACATAATAAGGTGGTCCTGAAGAAGGCAGTCCAGCAGGCATGCAAAAAAAACACATGGTTTGCTGAGAAAGGGAAATTCAACTAGAGTAGAGAAGATCAAGTAAGACATTGACAGAGAAGCCAGCCTTGTATATCTCCCGGATTCACATTCAATTAAGGTATCCAACTTGTGGCTTTGCTATATTGATGTCCTTATTTTTTCAATCCTTCCTGTGTGTATAGAGCTCTGGTAATCTCTTACATAGAGTATAATAATTTCTTTCTTCCTTGTCTCTTAGCCTTCATCCACTGTTCTTTCCTAACTTATTCATATACTTTTTTTTTTTTGCGGTACGCGGGCCTCTCACTGTTGTGGCCTCTCCCGTTGCAGAGCACAGGCTCCGGACGCGCAGGCTCAGCGGCCATGGCTCACGGGCCCAGCTGCTCTGCGGCATGTGGGATCTTCCCGGACCGGGACACGAACCCGTGTTCCCTGCATCGTCAGGCGGACTCTCAATCACTGCACCACCAGGGAAGCCCTAATTCATATACTTTTGACCAAATCATTATTTTGGCCTAACATGTCATCAATTAAAATCCACAGCTTACCACTCTTGAATAACCATTCATAATCGTTTTCTGTTAGCAACATCCCACCTGTCTCACTTTATACTAATGCTTGTCACTTATCTGTAGCACTCACTATACTGTAAACCCTAGGAGGGCAAGGAGCAGATCAGTATTGTTTACAGTTGTAATCTGTTATCTCTAATGATGTCTAACACATAGTGACACTCAAAATTTTATTTTTAAAATAAATGCTTGTCTGTGTTTATCTTCCCCATAGATTCAATCTCATATCCCTCCTTCTGATAAAAATATCTACCTTACCAACCTCTATTATATATTAGTTTCTACTGTTTCCATCCTAGCCCACCAAATTATCATGTCTCATTACTTAAATTTTGTCTTAATTGAGGTGTGCACTCAATACTATGGGACTCTTTCTAAATTATTGTTTATTTGTTTGTTTTATATTCTGGTGCACATTAACAAATTTCCCCATTATGCCAGTGACAAGGATTTGAATAGAAGCCAGTTAAGATTTTTCCTAATCATCATCTATGAAATACTTCAGAATACTTGCAAATTCTATACAGATACACATCCCTAGTATTTTCAGTAAGATTCATGCTTATAAATCAATGAGAATAACACAACTTTTAGTATATGCATGTTGTATTAGTCATCTCGGACTTCTATAATAAAATATATAAATTAGGTGGCTTAAACAATAGACATTTATTTCTCACAGTTCTGGAGGCTGGGGAGTCTGAGACCAGAGTGCCAGCATAATTAGGTTCTGGTGAGAACTCTCTTCCTGGGTTGCGGACTGTTGCCTTCTTATATCTTCACATAGTAGAGAGAAAGAGTTACCTTTTCTTATAAGAGCACTAATCCCATCATGGGGGCACCACCATCATGACTTAATTACCTCCCAAAGGCCCCATCTCCAAATACTATCACACTGGAGGACTTCAACATATAAATTTTGGAGGGACACAACTCAGTCCATAGCACACATATATATAAATCCATGCACATATGTGCACATACATATAGGACACATATTTTTTTCCCTGCATTTGTGCTTCGTGTTAGTATCACATATCTGTCTAGAGCAAAGTGTGGTCAGTGGACCCCTGGGAGTCTCTGAGGCATATTCAGGAGGCCTCCTAGGTCAAAATTATTCTAATAATAATAGTAAGACATTATTTGCCTTTTTCATCTTATTGATATTTGTGCTGAGGTGAAAAATATCATTTGTGAAATTGTTGGTGGCTTAGCATAAATCAAGACAGTAGCCTTTGTATAGTGAAATACACTTCTGCAGTTGTTTGAGTTGTGACCTGAATAGTCATATTTTTCCATTTTTATTTTAAAGAATAACTGACAGATAAACTGGATAATCAGATTTGGGTACTGAGCAGGTATTTTGTCAAAAAGAAGTCAAGTAAGCCTGTCACTTCAAGGAAAATAACTGACAGGACTTATTGCCAATGAAAAAATTCAAGCTTTCAAGAAAAAGTTAGAGTTTTGGAAAACTTGCTGCATCATCATAAGCCTGACAGCTTCAATATTCTGATGAGTTCAATGATTATATTAACAAATGTGATATTTTAAATTGTATAATGAAATGTGTCAACATTTTGAGGACTTGCATGATTTAGTGAGCCAATATTTTCCAAACGATCAGTAAATGCTGTCACAAAATTATACAAGGGTAAAAGAGTCATTCAAATTGCAAAAGGGACAATAAATTTTTGATTGTAACATAATATGAAAATGTCATAAAATATTTTCACAATCTCCATTGCAACTAACTTATAAAAACTACTACATGAAGAGTTTTGGTGTAATATCAAGGAAGAATAGCCCAAATTATCTAACATAGGCTGTTAAAATATTACTCTCTTTTCTAACTGTATATCAGTAGAAACCAGATTTTATTTGCAGATACCAAGAAAAACATATTGAAATACATTGACCATAGAAGAAAGTGTGTGAGTCTAGCTGTCTTCTATTAATCCAGACATTAGATATACAGAAATACCATACAATACTGCTCTTCTCAATATTTCTTTTGGTTTGAAAAATACTTTTTTTATAAAAATATGCTATTATATTAATATATAATAGCTTTATTATTATATTTAAATAACTCCATTAAAATTTTTCTTTTTAATTTATCAGTTTTAATTTCTAATACAGTAAATATTGTTAGATATAATCCCCAACATAAAATTTTTTGGTGTACTCATCAATTTTTAAGAGTATAAAGGGTTTCTGTTATCAAAATTTAGAGAACCTCGGCTTTAGACTGAATTTGGCTGTGTTCTAAATCTAACAAATAGAACATGCACACATCTTGCTCCACCACCAAGAATTACAAAGTTTAAGCAGACTCTTGGGGAGAAAATAGTGGAATATTCCTATATTTGCTCATTGTTTTAATTTAATTTATTTTTTCTATTTTTTTATGTTTTCTAAATCTTCTCAAGGTACTTGGGTCTACCATCAATATTTCTAAAATATGATCAATATTGCTTTTCATTTCTGTGTGTATATTGTGTATATGTGTGTTGTGATTATTAATTCAGTCTTTCCTAACATGCTTTAGACAACTCATTAGACATTTAGATCTCACTATTACCAGTGTTTAAATACCTCAGTGCTCTTAGCCAATGCTTTCCCAAACCATCAAATTTATGATTTCTGAAAAATAAAATATGAGCCTGCTACTGTTGTTTTTCTTTCTTTCCAAATTTTCTTTAATTTTCTCTAATAATGCAACCCCAGGTCCTTTCTAACCTATACCATGGCTGCATACTAACATTGCTAGTCCACTGTAAACATCACATTTACTGCTTCCTAAGAAAATTTTTGTAGTCTTACAGAATTCAATTTGTAGACACATTAGAATAGTAAAATTAGAGAATCACAAAAGACAAGAAAGAATAGAGATGATAATTTTAGCCTTTTCTTTTGCCAGACAGTTTTCCTGACTTTTCTATGGCTGACCTCACTGCTCTCTGTGCACATGCAATACCTAATATTCATCACATTGCATTTTTCTACTTTAGTTTCTTTCTTTACTTATTTACCTTCTCCATCAGACTATATGTATTTTGAGGGCATAGATCATATCTTCTTCATCATTTAATTACATATCATAGCACAGAATATGGAATATAGACACAATTCCATAAGTATTAACATGTTCCATAAGCAAATGATAAAAACAGAGAATTGAACTAGATCATCCAATGAGAAAGCCAAAATGAGTTTTGCATATTTTTGAGGCTTTTATTTCCTGAAAGTTTTTTGGGTTCTGTTTGGGTTATCTGCCATAATAAGAACTTGAGAAATGCATGTTAAACCCTTGAATACAACTTCAGAAGCCAGATACTGAGCAAAGGTATCATTGCTAAAGACACACGCTGCCTTCACCTCAAAGGTCCCTATGAACTAAACAAAAATTTTCTACCAGATAAACATTCATCTTTTTACTCTTTACTTTGGAAACCATTGCAATTGAATCTGAATGACTCTCAAGTTTATTTCACAGTTTTGCTTGCTAACACTAAATAAGTTGTTCTAAAGTGACCAACAACTCTGTTATGTAACTTTTTCTCATGCCTTTTTAACAGGTTCCCTGTTATAGGCTTTGTTTTTCCTTATTTCAGGCACATTTGGGAACTACCAACATGGAACAACATAGTCCTTCAATCAACAAATAATTATGGAGCTATTAAAAGCATGTGAGAATTATTGTACTAAGTACTGTGAAAAAATTCGGGAAAAAAGATGGGCAGCTAACTTTCAATTAGTGTCCTCATTGTTGGAGTAGCATTATGAAAACCTTGGAAAATAAAAAAATCCCCATGTCCAGTCCATATTCCAGACCAATTAAATTGATATATCAAGAAGTATAATTCTACGTTCAGTAATCTTAAAGTACCCAAGTGATTCTAATATTCACTTGAATTTGAGAACCCTAAGTTATGGCAAGATGGATAAAAATTAACATCTCTGTCCAACATCTTTTAACTGGAAATACAGACCATGTGTTTCAGTGCAAACCTGTCTAGCTTTAGAAACATTCTACTCTTCTGCCACTCATAGTAAAAGTGAGAGGGGAGGCAAAGAGATACTTATGGTTTAAGGTAAAAAGCAATAAAGTTAATAAGAGGAGATTAGAAAAAAAATGTTTTAATAGCTGTGCAAGTGATATTATTTTGATTATTTCACAAAAGCCTTCATGGTATAAGATTTTATGTTTGATAATATAATAGGAGAAGAGAGTAACAAAGGTAAAAGCAAATAAGGGAGATATTGGGTATTATTGGCATTTTGAGGAACTCTGTATGGTTAAGAAAAATTAAAGTAAATAATGACTCCTTATAGAGTTCAAGAGAAACCTGGAGAGTCTTGGAAGTAAGTTCTTTAAGTCTGTCCAGGCTGCTATAACAGAATACCACAGACTGGGTTTTTATAAACAACAAAAATTTATTTCTCACAGTTCTAGAGTGTGGAAGTCTGAGATCAGGGTGCCAGCATGGTCACATGAGAGCTCCCGTCAGGATCACGGACTTCCTCTTATACCTTCATGTAGAAGAAAGGACTAGGGAGTTTTGTGAGATCTCTATTATAAGAGCATTAATCCCTTTCATGAGAGAGTGGCCTAACAACTACGCTCTCGTGGCTCTCATGTTAGCCCACGGTAAATCTGTTGGGGAGCCAGATTAACTACCCCAAAATGTCTTTTGGGCATTTGAATTATTTCAAGCTGAAAACAACCAAGGCCTAAAAGACTTGGGAAGAACTGCCTAAAGAACTTAGATAGAGGGCCTGCTGCCAGAATAAAACTATCACCAGAGATATCTGCAGATATCTGCAAATAATATGGGCTAAGTGTGGTGGGGGAAATTCTGGGTAGAGCCTAAAGATCAGAGTCCACTCTGTGTCCCATTGTCTCTGCAGGGCCCAGCAAACAATTTTTTACTAAACATTTGCTTCTGCACTTCCACGTCAATTGTCTTCCTACCCTCTGAAGTCCCAAATCACTACCCCCCAACATCCTTTTTATCTTTAACAGAAGATGGTATTTAAAGTGAGGATTTTAGCCATTTTGGTGAGTTATTTGGTTCTCCTAGATCTCTCCCATGTAAGCATGATATTAAGCTTTGGTTTGACTGTCTCCTGTTAATCTTTCTCATGTCAACTTAATTCTTAGACCAGCCAGAAGAACATGGAAGAAAGGAGGAAAATTTCTTCCTCCGCAGTGCCACCCAAAGACTCCACCTTCTAGCACTATCATACTGGGCATTAGAATTCCAACATGTGAATTGGGGTGAACACAAACATTCAGACCATAGCATTAGTCACAGAGATTGGAGCTTTCCAATAATCCACGATTCTGACTTAGATTAAGGAGAGATGTCAAAACTGATTAGAGTCATCTTTATGAAGGCAATGTTTTAGCATGTGAAATGATATGGCAATTAATAGAGAAACTTAGGCAACACGGGAAGTTTGATGAAGACAGAAGAAAATCTATCACTGAAGAAGAGTACAGTGTGACCAAATCTAAAGATCATGAGATGCCCAGTTACAAGGAGAAATGAGTTTTTTGATATAAAAGATGACAAGGATGAGTGATAATAGGTTGTTATTTGATTTTCTGAGAAGACGGTTATTGGTAATATTTTGAGATAATAGTATCAGAGAAATACTGAAGTTGGGAGCCTGATTGAATATTCTCAAGAATCCAGTTACAAGCAAGAACAAAAGTCAATGAAAGTACACCATTCTATCAAGAATGTTGACTATCAAGAAAAATGGAAAATGATAAACGAATAGGATAGCATGTTGATGGGAGGATGTTTTAGGGAATTAAGGAATCATCTTTACTTTCTTATATCTTTCCTCCAACTACATAATTATATCCATCTGCACTCGCATATTGTAACCATCACTTTTATCCTCTCTTTGTACACCTGAATAGAGACTCATATTTCCAGAGCATTTTGTGTAGACTCAAATGGTAATCTTCTGCTTTACATTAGCTTTTTTAATATATATTTCCCCAAGTGAACTGTAAACTCTTGAGTAAGAGTTCTGTTTTATTTGTCTCAGTAGCCACAGAAACTCATCAGAGATCAATAAATGACTCAATCAATTATTTTTCATATTTATTATAGTTATAATTATTTCCAGTGTTTACTTCAGATGAATGTTTATGAAAATGGTGGAAATAAAATGAGAAAATTGAGATGAAGATTTTGAGTTGAAGATTTTTATTCTATTTAGATGCATAAAAGTTCCATAATACACAAATCATAAAAAGAATGTGGTGCTGGTAGCTCTCAAAATGCAAACTACTATTTTTTGATGAACCATTATGTACTTCTAATCTAATCTGCCTCCCATTCTTCCCTAGGCTACACTATAAATGTAGAGATTCCACTAGTTTAGGCATTGGGGTTGCTGCCCTGTTTTCCCAAGAAATGGTTTTCTGTAACAAATTAAAAATAAATTTTAAAGATGATGAAAAAATACTCATAAATGCTTGAAAAACACACTAAAACACAAATTAATGTAATGCAATATTGATTCAGGAAACCTAGGGGAAAAAAACCTGAGGCCTCCTCATGTAGACAAGTTAACTTCAAGAAGGAGGTGGCTCTGATTGTATTAGATTGTTATTGCATCTATGACAAGCAGAGAAAGAGATCTCTTGGCAGATAGATTTAGCAAGAAGAACTTACAAACACCAACCAAGTGACAGACTCCTAGATTGATGGAAGTATATTGGAAATGAAGCAACAGTGTCATCACCATTCACCATCTTCTTCCCTCCATATATGGTTGAATAGAAAATAAATGATTCAAGATAACTCCCCAGAGCATTAAGTCTAGGACACTTGCATGGTCTTTATTTTTAAATGATGTAACTTAGACAACATTTAATTCTATGTAGTTTACTATGCACTTATGATCTGTTGACTAAGAATTGTCTCTGTATTAATGGAAGACAAACAGAAAAACAAACAAAACAAAATAAAAATGGGATTATACTTAGAGATAAAAATTACATCCAACTTCAAAGGCTTTCATAAGTGACTAAATGTGGACTCTTCTGGACATGATCACTCATATTAAGTGTTAATTGATAAAAGACTTTCAAAAGCAAACAAGAGATTGAAAGCTTTTATATGGGCTGGAAAAAACTGTCCTCATCTTTGTGTCCTTAGGACTATAATATGTTCATACACAGTTGATACTCAACAAGCACTTGAAAGGTTAAATGAACAAATTTAAATTAAAGAAATCAAATGTAAATATTTGAACAAGGGAAAAGTTGTAATGACTGTGGTGTTTGAGAGAGAAGAGTCTCCAAGTATATTTGCTGCAGAATGTTCTAAAGTGATGCAATAAGGCAGTGAGTGCCTGGGTTAAATGTCTTTAGAGGGAGGAGGAATTGTGGAATACGAGAGATACAATCATGGCAGCACTTGGTGAGCACTTGGATACAAAGAGAAAGAAAAAAACAAATATCAAAGAGAAGGCCAAGTTTACTGGCACAGTAAGCCATTACATGTCATTAAAAAACGATGAGTTGTTCTAGTTTGGAAGCAAAAATATATTGAGTCAATTTCCAAGAAATAATCTCTTAAATCACACTGAATGTTGTTGTGTTTGCTATAAAAGCATGCTGGGTTTCTTTCATTTCCAAGTGCCATAGGCTGTTTTTTCAAATGTACAGCTACTGTAATTCCATCATCTAAGCATTCAAGTTCTGTTTATGTCCCCTGGCCCATCTCCAGAAACAAAATGAGTCAGTAGACTGGACAATTATTTAGTATATGACTGGCTAAGCTAATAATCAGACTTCGTACAGAAAGAGCTAATGATTTCTAATTCATACTCTAAATTATTAAAATTTGTACAAATGGGACACATTTATGGAAGTTGCTGTGATCATTCAAACACAATAAAATAACTTGTCACCATGTACACTTACATGTCTGTTAAGCACCTTTAATAAGAAATATATCCTAAATTTTATTTATAGGAACAGTGCAAATGAAGGAACTTGACATTGCCAAAGCTCAGAAGAGTCTACAGAAGAAATGGAAGGCAGGAATTAAGGATTATTTTCTTTACCAAGCCCGTGCTCTCTCCTTTAAAACAAGCTGCAGCAGGTGATCAGCAGTATATTTGGGTACTCCTCTAGACAGAAACTGGTCTCAGTTATGATTTTTTTTTTTTTTTTGTAGTACGCGGGCCTCTCATTGTTGCAGCCTCTCCCGTTGCAGAGCACAGGCTCCGGACGCGCAGGCTCAGCGGCCATGGCTCACGGGCCCAGCCGCTCCGCGGCATGTGGGATCTTCCGGGACCGGGGCACGAACCCGCGTCCCCTGCATCGGCAGGCGGACTCTCAACCACTGCGCCACCAGGGAAGCCCGAAACTATATTTTCAAAGAATAAAGCTTAGAAGGAAAAGAGCATCCAAAATGTTCACAATACAAAAATGAGATATATTCAACTCATAATTTCATTCAGGCAGATTATGTCATAACTCTGCTACATAGTTATGAGATAGATCCATAATCCAGATAGATGAAAGCAATCTGCAAAGAATATGTGTGTAAATGATATTTTAAATGCATTTTTCCAATGGAAATAAAGTTTTAAAATTATCTTGTTATTACCAGAGAAAGAGCATAGTTCTACATGACTGATGAAAGTCAGAGGACAGAGTATTTAAAGAAATGGCTCTGGTGTCATGAGAAGTCAAAAGCTATTTTCAAATTTCAGAGAAGGAGATCTTGACAAAGAAGTTTTCTCCTAAAATTTTACTAGATGCTTAGAAACACCAATTTAATAAGCTCCTCAAGATACGGTAATACTTGTCAATACACTTATATTTTATTTATTTTATGAAACAAGGACTTGAAACACTTACAAGAAACATTGGTAGTTTATTTTGACCATTATTGTGTAATTGATTTCTAAATGGATGTGAAAATACACACATATGCACACACAAAGTGAGAGAAAGAGAGAAAGTGAGAGAGAGAGAGAGAGAGAGAGAAAATGAACTTACAATGACTAAAGAGATTTGAGTTGGTTAACAAGTATTGAGAAATAGTATTCTTGAAGAAATGTTATAATAAAGGGAAAAGACTAGGTGGTTTTCTTTTAGGGTCAGATGACGCCCTTGTGTTTTCTACATATGTGGATAATATTTTTTGCTATATTGAGGTTTAGTGCAAAAACAAAACAAAACAAAACAAATTTGGACTGTGAATCCTGAGACTTTAGACCCTACTCTGTCTCTTTTTTCCACTGTGGTCTTAGACAAGTCATTCTCCACAATTCCAGTTCCTTCTCTGCCTAAAGAAGATAAAACTGTACCTACAATAGAGGTAGATGCTAAATAGATTTCTGGGGAGGCTAATTAAAATAGTTAAAAGCATTTTCAGAATTAGCAACATGTTTCAAAATAAAATTCAAGGGGATAGATGCTTTAATTTTAATCCTCGTTCTGTCACTTCTTAATCACTTTAGCCTAATTAAATACTGTAATTATACACAGTATTACACACAGTAATACTGTGTGTGTGTGTGTCTGTGTGTGTGTGTGTGTATCTGTGTGTGTGTGAGTATATATTTTACACTTTGTCAACCTAATGTTCTTCAAATGTAAATATAAGCATGACACTCCCATACTTCCCCTGTAAGATAAAACCCATATTAATTAGTATATTAGGATAACACTTCTGAATCTGTGCTGCTTCTATAGCATCTTCTCTTGACAAATCTTGTGCTTGACCAACTATTTGCTTTGCACGAGAACGGTGAGGTCCTTTGCCTCTAGGCCTTTCTTAAGCTGTACCTTGGCATGGTATGTCTGTAACTCCTTTTCATTTATTTATCTGCAACCCATTCTATAAAATTCAATGTCTTTGTGACATTCCTGAATCCCCAAAATGTCCCTAATATGTTTCCACAGCACAGTATGCTTAGCCCTACTGTGGCACTATGACTCTATTGAGATTACCTGTTGCCCTAGGTGTCTATCCGATTCTAAGTTCCTTGAAGGGGAGATACATTTATCTTTGTATTTTTCCTTAGAAACAGTACTGAAAGAAGGCACACAAAATACTAAGAAGTGTTCGATATACTTATTGGTGTTGCACATTTCATCCTACTGTATCAGAGAGTGAACATGAAGAGGTAAACGCAATTCAGAATGTGCAAAATGACTGGGCTAGTTTACAAGAGCAGTACGATCTTAGGTGAATGTTTTATGTGGATTCTGAAAGAGCCTTCTCTTACACTTGATCTCATACTTCTCATGGGTGAGGACTAATAACTTCTCTGAGTACAGATGGAGACCTCTAACTGAACACAGCTGCTGCCAAGGAAGTCTCGCAGTGAACACATTTCAAACCTAGGACCCAGCAAGAGATTACCAAGAACTGGAGAACCCAGTTTGGAATACTTGGCTAAGCGTGTACATCTGTGAAGTACAGAAGTTCATGAGAGCAGGGCTGCTTGTTTTCTTCAACACCATCAAGCAAATATATTTGATTATTAGCACCTACCAATCTACAGATCATGAGAAATCAAAGGGAACAAGGCCAAAACTCAGGCAAAATCAGAGCAATTAAAATATACTTTATGATTAGGCTTCCACATAGATGAGAAGAACCAAGTGTAAAGGCATTTCTGAAGAAAGTTATACATTGAGTTCCAAAGGAATGGAGAAAAAGTACTGACACTGGAGAAGTTTGATGGGAGTCTTCAAGTAATTAATAATAATGTAGGAAAAATCATATGTCCAATAATCAGAGACTCATTATGAAATAATGCATTCTATGAGGAAATTCAATTATTACAAAACATTTCAATACAACATACATTTGAAGATACTCATGTATAAAGAAAATTCTCAAAACCTCCCATTGGGCGATCTTTTTTCCCCCTCTTTTTCTTAAGTGTACAAATTCTTAACAAATAGGTACACTTACATAGAATGAAGAGATATGGGAAAGAATAGTACATTTCACACACACACATACACACAGAGTTAAGCTTCTTATTGTCCTGGGTAAGACTCCAGTACAATAGATATTGTAATAATTCTTTCCCACTGGCTTCAGGCAGCTGTTAAGAGCCGCTATAAATCCCTATTCTCAGGCATAAAAGCTAATTACCAACAGAGGTTAGAAATCAATTTTCCTCCTCCCTCTGTGCCACAGTGGGTTATTATACAATTAGCTACATAACGGGGATATCATGCTTTATCTCAAAGCATTTATTCTTGTCCATAGTGAGAAGCAGCCACATTTTTGTTGGTCACTTTTATTGTGGTGACTCTCTTATTCACACCTGTGCACATTATCTATGCATTGATGCATTAAATGTGATTGGAAATATGTTAATCTTTCATTAAGTTACATTATAGTAGCTATTATACTCTTTGTGGGTTTTTTCTCTTCCTTTTATTTTTATGCTTCACCCTGGATATTTTCTATAGTCCTATCTTTCAGTTTAATAATCTTCTCTTCTGCTCTGTTTAATCAATAGTTAAACTCATCTATTTATTTCTTGATGTTAACCATTGCACTTTTTAGTTCTAGAATTTCCATTTGAGCTTATGTATGGATTCTGTTACTCTGGTGAAATATGGTCTTTGTTTTCTTGAACTATACATTGGAATTATTTTAGTGTTCATGTCTGAAAATTCCCATATCTGGATTGTAGGGTTTTTTTTAATTGTCTATTTTTTCATCTTTCTTTGTGATCCATGTCTCCAGACATGCCTTAGTGATTGTATAGGAAAGCACTGTAGAAAATCTAGATGTTGTAATCTTCCCCCAAAGAGAATTTTCTTCTGGAAAGTCAATCAAGTGAGTCCAGACTATCTTGCACCAATCTGAGAGTAAATGATTTGAGACAGGGTTTTAAATTATTGAGGTCTGATCTATTTCCAGTTTGCTTTTACTCCTAGAATATCTTTCAGAAGTTACAATTGAAAGCCTGAGGTATTTACTAGAGCTCTTTCTCCTTGGTTGTGCTGAGCTTATAATTTTGTTTCCTTGTCAAGGTAAGATTGCCAAGAGCTCTCCTTAGCTTTTGGCCTCTCTGTTTTCCCTTATACTTGGCTTCTTGACATCTCCTTTCATTCATCTTCAAATCTTCAAGTGCAATGAGGAGAAAAGTAGAGCAGAATGCATGGGTTTCCTAATTCCTAGTTACATTAGTAGACCAGAACTCCAATTTTTGTCTTCTAGTCCTGGGAGGCTGACAAACATCCTGAGCCACTGCTTTCTGATCAACTTCCAGGCTCTGCATCACTAAAGAATTAGCAAATACCTTGTCCAGCTAGTTTTAAGACATATCTGTCCTTTGGAATTTGGCCACTCAAGTCTTAACTATCTAGGTTATTCTCTGATGGCTTCAATCCATTCTTTCGTTGCTTTTGTTTTTGTATTTCATACATCATTTATAGTTGCTGCTTTCAAAGGGAGATTGGTCTGGTAAAATACAGTATTCTGTAGTCAGAAATGGAAGCTGTATAAGCCTCTCTTCAAAAAATCCTAAGAGAGATTTTTGATTAAGGAGAAGTATAAACAGAAATATTCAAAATAAAGGGGGGTATAAGAAATGAAAAGAGGGGTAAGTAATTCCTGCAAAAAAGAGGTAAGAGAGAAAATGTTTTACAAACAAATCAAATTGAGATTTTAAATGTGTTTGCTTTGGAAAAAAAACAATTCAAAACATAAATACTTGTAAGCTGTTTTGCAGTCCAGTCCAGTAAAACAGATTGATTTTTATCTGTAAATTGTTACTGACTGTGAAAATCAGCTGGCTTCTGTTGTTAGGAATTAGGACATAGTGTATTTGACTGATAAATGTGTTGCTTAGTAAATTTGCGTGGTGCTAAATTGCATTCAACTGATGAATAGTTTAATGATTTTTTTCCCTAATAAGTAGACATGTGAGTGTGTCTCAGATGGTCTGTTTTACTCAGATGAATTTGTAGGCAGAGACCTTACATGCCTCACAAAAAGATGAGAAGCCATAAAAGTGAAGAGGCAAAACAGATATCCAAGTGGCAAAAGTGTTCTAATCTATCTGTGAACATTTAACTGAAATTAATTTTTAAATGATTCATCATATTTTGTGACAGCAACTGTAGCTTTCTTTATGCATGAGTTAGAGTCATTCACTGTGGGGGTGATAAAGATATCAATGACTTGGCTTTCTGACAAGTCAGATCACAAAGGCATTAAAATTCCTCTGCCATTCATGAAATATCCATGAACATATCAGGCATCTGGAATTGTCAGGTATAATTCACATATTGATTTTAATAGAATTCTCTGAAGCATTGTCAACCAAAACTTATTAGGTGCCCTCTGACTATGCGACCAATTATCAGTGTGAACATGTGGAAAATGTACAAATCTGTCAGGGAGGATTTCTTCCACTGTCGGAAAAAGATAGTAGTGATGTACATAAAATCACTTGTTGAACAAAATTGAATGAACGTATAAAATATCTCTGGCATTTGGTAGGGGCTGAGACTACAGAGACACCAATAAACTGTCCAACCCTTCTCTCAAGAAGAGTATAATATAGTGGGACAGCTGGTAAATAAACCAACATAAAAGGATGTGATAAATGCTATTCACTTATTTCCTCAACCAATCATTTTTAAGCAATTTTATGGATTAAGATTAAGGGAGTGAAATTTAAAATAGTAAAACTGGATAATTTATAAATATGAAATAGAGTAAATATTATGATAGATATTTGCAAAGTTTGTTACAAAATTTGTGATGAAAGACATTTGAAACAAGTGTTGATTTAGAAAATGCTTCACTGTGGGAGGGAGTGTTTCGTCAAATTAGGTGACAGAATTGAGGTGATGGGACTCTCCAGGCAGAGAAAAGATCAAAGAGTATGGTGTGAGTTTGCACTATGCCAGTTTAATTAAACAGGAACCAAATTCTGCTGAACCACCTTCCCTGTGTGGTTAGGATTGGACAGAAGGATTCAAGTGAGATTTGAAAGGTGCAAGTGAAGCAGTAGCCTTTACCTACAAAGATGAGTGCAAGCCCCCCTGACCACCAGAGCTTGGCACATTCTTGCCGGTCCACTGGCTTCTGTCCTGCGGGTGCTCAGAGACCCACAGCTCCTCTATCTGCTGTTGGAGCTCTTCCTTCAGCTTCTCCAAGTCCTGGGCTAGACATATGCGCAACTGTGGGGGGAAGGGCACCTTCTTCTTCAGCAGATTACTTTATCATTAGAGTTAGAGGCAGGCTCTGATTGGTTCTTGAGGATATTCTCAAGTTTATTCTCAAGGATTCCAGTTTGTATTTATTTATTTTTTCGCTGTTTTGCTTACATTACAGCTTTTCTCTTGATTTTAACTACTGACCAAGGTACCTTCAGACCCACCACAAAGTCCATAAACAATTTATTCCATAGACTTCTTCACCAGTTTTCCTTCCTGGTCCCTGTTTAGCACATTTTCTCTGATACTCCAGTCATCTCCCTTTAGAACTTTATCAACTTTCCCCACAATTATATAAAGCCTAATCCTTATAATAAATGTGTTATTTCATATCATTCATGGTTCTTCTGGTTCTCTGATTGAATCCTAACCAATACTTACAGTAATAAAAATTTTTAAATAGCCCCATCTGTCAACTATAAATATATGACGTGGCTGGAAGAAAGGATGGATGTGGGGAGTAGCAGGAAATGAAGCCAGAAAGGGACCCCCATTAGTAGGATGCATGTCTAAGTCTGTGTTTTCTAAAAATCTCACTTGCTGCTTGTGAAAATGGATTGGAGTGGCTAAGACAGAAGAAAACAAGTAATTTAAATTATTATATATTTAGGGAGTTAATGCTAAAAATCTGTGCACAGATAATGGGGTTGGCGAGAAAGAGATCAGAGATAAGTACAAGTGAACCTTAATAAATGTTTTAAAGAATATTTATGCTCCTTTCTATCATTAGCCTTTGCACTAACAAAGGTTTTCCGACTTAGGTCCTTAGCTCATTTTTTCAAACTGCCTCTAAATCATAATGCTTTAAGAGTTTGTAAAATAATAAAGTAGCATAAAATAGAAGATTTCATAGTGCATTACAAAGTGAATGTAAGTGTTGATTATAAAACTTGTTGAGTTTAAGTGTGTATGTATGTGTACACTGAATGAAAATATGCTTCTTAATGAGTTGGTCAGGAACACTTGAAGTCCTCCAGTTTATGGGAACCCAAATCTGGAGATCTCCTCATGAAGGGGTCCCAAATTATCACAGTGGGCATTTGAGAAGGTGGATCTCAATAAAATATCAAAGGAAAGAATTAAGAAAAGAGCTACAGTGTAATGAATATTTCCACCTTTGTATTCAGATGAAGACAGAGGACAATTATTCTTAGTTTTCTACTCTCAAGTGTTATTTAAATTGCTGCTTGTACATTTGGACATTTGTTAACCATGCCACTTTACTTCATATTAAAAAAGAATACAAACCTTTAAAAATTAAAAAGATAACATGCTTGTTTTCAAGCCAAACATATATTACCAAACTTCCAAATTTGTTATTATTTTTGCTTCTGGATGCATGGATTGAATAACCAATAAAATCATAATTATTTATCTATATTCTCATGAGAATTTTTGTCTATTTCCTTCCCTGTGCTGATTTGAAAAGCAGCCATTTTCAATATAGCTAATGATTACTACAGTGTCTTCACAAATTACTGTAGTATAATGTATTCTAAAATAGTAATCGAAAAGAATTTAAATTAATAAATTTATATTAAATTAATAATTAATATTAATTAATATCAATACTTTGTATTGAATTAATAATAAACTACTCAGGTAAATACCCCTGCAGTAATCAAGGTCAATAAATTTTATCTTCAATAGCAAATACATGTGAATCTATCCATAGTGACATAATATTTTTCATAGGAGATGGTATTTATGCTGAACATCTTCCATTTGCCCTTCCTTATTCACTTTTCCACCTTCTCCTCCTGCTGTGTGCCCTGAGATAGATGAAAGGTATGGAATGAATATACATTGAATTAACAGGTCTCCCTTATTCTATGGCTTCTAGGTGAGTTTGATGGATGGAGGCATGTACAGGAAATTTGATGGTGGGAAGAAAGTGAGGCTTTGTACATTTTCCTCAGACTCTCTGCCTGCTGGGTTGGCTTCATTCCTCCACCAAAGGCAACAGCTTCTGTGAGAGCAGATTTCTCCAATGAGTTTCTCAGGTTTTGGAAATGGTTCCCTTCATGTGTCCATTCTGATGTAGGTTGCTAACGGCTCCCCCTATGCCTAGTGCCAGGGTACTGATTTATTACAAGTTGATTTCCTAAAACCCTGTCCACACCTTTTTAAACAGTCCTTGAATACAATCTACTCAAATTGTCCAGTTTACAAATGCTGTTTCCTGACTTACAGAGAATTCCAGTTTTTCCTAAATATACGTCATGCAAAATGTTGGAAGTTGAGACAGCTAGACGTATTTGGTTGAAGAATCAACAGAAATTAGGAACCACTAAGTCTTATTTATTTATTTATTCAAATACAATTTACTAATTACATATTCACAAAGCATTATCATAGACATTGGTTGATAAAAAGAGTTGATAATGAGTTGATAAAAAGAGACAGATTGATCCCTGACCTCAAGGAGCTTACATTCTAACTGAGAAGAAAGACATTAAGTGAATAATGAGAAAATGAATCATTTAGATACCTTTTTGATAATTGCTAAATAACTGCAAAGTTCTAAATGCATATAAAAAAGGGATCTAACAAATTATTGAGGAAAGAATAGAGTGGGAATTTTTTGTGGCTGAGTTGTTTTGCTTTGTCTTTAAACACTCAAAATGAGGTCTATAAGATAAATTTGAGTTTTCAAAGTAAAGAAAGAAAGCATGAAGAGAAAAAAGAAGGTATCCAGAGTAGAAGAATTAGCCTCTATTAAGTCCCTGAAATGATAGAAGTCTGGTATTTTCAAAGAATGAAAAATTAAGGAATATTAAGGATTGAGGATTTTACCCTGAAAAGATTGAAGGGTTATAGGCACAGCTTGATTTAATAACCATGGGTTTAACAGATAACGTTGGCTGCATTGCGAGAAGTAATTTAGAACGAAATGGAAGAAAGGGAATAGAGGATGGTCATTTAGGAGTCTATTTCAGAAGTCTACCCAAGAGAAGATCTCAGCCTAGATATAATAAAAAGTGGAAGGACGCAAGGATTGGGTCTTCTGGGAACCAGACCTTGATATGGTATTAGGAATGCAAGAACCTAAGAAAAATAAGAAAGGGAAGGGAGG
>NW_006776226.1:953533-968813 GCF_000442215.2 Lipotes vexillifer | reverse complement strand
AGGGAAAGCCTTCAGGCTATAATGCATATAATGGACATATTAACAAATGCCAACCTAGTCCCCCTTTTCTAATTTTAGAATTGGTCCTCAATAATAATCCCTAAGGAAAATCTATGCCCAGCTTTCATGTTTGTGCCATAAGGTAGACTGTTCTTCCTTCCTTAGTTTCCATGATATGTGGCCTTATCTTTCAGCAAACTACTTTTCAGAGTTTGTGTGTGTTTTGTATGTGTGTGTGTGTATGTGTGTGTGTGAAATATCTCATAGGTACAAAATATGATATAAAAACCTTTTTATAATTTTTGAGAAAATGATAAGAATATCCTGAATTTTATATTTATTTCCTTGCTTTCCTTTTTAACGTTCTATAAATCTATCTGTAAGCAATCTATTGTTCAGTTTTGCTTTATATAAATGAAATAATATCCTTCCTGATCAACAATATGTGTATTTAAAAAATTTTACCCATGCTTATGTGTGACAAAATTTCACTTACTGCCATAGCTTCATAGTATTACATTTTATAAATGTAAAATTTATTACATTTTATAAATACTACATAGTATTACATTTTATAAATATACACAATTTATTCATCTATCCTTCTATAGATGGACATATGGGTTTCTTGCCTTATTTTATTTAGTTTATTATAAAGAATACATTGAATCTATTGATCCATTTGTAGAGATCAATAGATCTCTATTGAGATCTAATCATAAAGATGACTAGATATCTTTATGATTTTGTTTTCCTAAAGTCTTTTAATAAAATTTATGATATAAGATGTCCCCTCCTCCCTTAACAACGTAGAGGTTGAATGCTTGATTTAATTCATGTGTATATGTATACACATATATATGTATTCATATACATGTATATGAATACATGTACATTATATGTATGTGTGCTTGATTTAATTCATGTGTATTATACACATGTGTATATTCATATACATTACATATTATACTGTCTTTTTTTAAAATTTTATTTATTTATTTATTTTTGGCTGCGTTGGGTCTTTACTGCTGCGTGCAGGTTTTCTCTAGTTGCTGCAAGCAGGGGCTACTCTTTGTTGCCATGCGCAGACTTCTCATTGCAGTGGCTTCACTTGTTGTGGAGCACAGGCCCTAGGTACATGGGCTTCAGTAGTTGTAGCACACAGGCTCAGTAGTTGTGGCTTGCAGGCTCTAGAGCACAGGCTCAGTAGTTGTGGTTCACAGGCTTAGTTGCCCCGTGGCATGTGGGATCTTCCCAGAGCAGGGCTCAAACCAGTGTCCCCTGCATTGGCAGTCAGATTCTTAACCACTGCACCACCAGAGAAGCCCCTATACTGGCTTCTTAACATCAGTATCTATTTGTAAGTTTATCACAATACCAAATATATATGTATGCAGAATCCTATGGGAAAAAATGTTGGGAAGTCATCTTAATTAGTGACTTTTTTTTTATCAGTCCCTTATCCTGTTTTTCTGCATGCTTCTGAAAAAAAATATTAACTACTAAGTAAATGTTGATCAGTGAATATCTCATGACATTTCTTTCTAAAATGTGCATGGTTTGGCAGGCACTGTTTAAACATTTCCTATGAATTTTTTTTCTTTTGTTTTTGTTTTTTATTGTTTTAAATAGGGCTTGATTTTAAGATGGTAAGGTTAGGAAATAAAGAACTAAAATAGTTCTTTTCTCAGTCTCTCCCTGTGCTAATATTGTGGTTCCCACAATCTAATAAAGTGACAAGCCAAAAAAACAAAAACAAACAAACAAAAAAAAAAGAGGGATTAAAAATTTTTTTTAAATCTAGTAAAAAGCAAACTGTATCCATTTTCTGGGTTTCCCATAGCAATTTCTCAATGACATTCTAATATACCAACAATGAATAAGTGAATTTGAAATAAAAAACACAATATCATTTACATTAGCAACCCAAAAGAATATTAGATAGTGATCTAACAATATTTGTACAAGATTTATTTATATGAAGAAATCTACACAACTCTGATGAATGAAATCAAAGAAGAACTAAATAAATGGAGAGGTATTCCATTTTCATGGATAAGAAGCCTCAATATTGTTAAGATGTCAGTTCTTCCTAATTGGATCTATAGATTCAGTCTCCAACAAAATCCCAGCAAGTTGTTTTGTAGATATTAAAAAAACTGATTCTAAAGTTTATGCAGAGAGATGAAAGACTCAGAATAGCAAATACATTATTGAATGACAATGAACTTAGAGAACTGACACTACCTGATTTCAAGACTTACTATAAATCTACAGTAATCAAGACAGTGTTTATGACAGTGTATTTATGAAAAAATAGGGAAATTGATCAATGGAATAAAATAGATTCCCCCAAATAGAGAAACATTAAATTCACATTCCTGAGTGAAAGAATCCAATGTGAAAAGGCTACATACTTTATGATTTCAATCATATTATGCTTTGGAAAAGGCAAAATTATGGAAATAGTAAAAAGATCAGTGGTTGCCAGGATTGGGATGTAGGGGGAGAGATAAATATGTGGAGTAGAGAGGGTTTTTAGAGCAATAAAAAGACTGTGTATAATACTATAATGATAGATATGTGACGTTATACATTTGTCCAAACTCATAGAATGTAGGAGTAAACTCATGCAAACTATAGACTTTGGGTAATTATGGTATATCAAAGTAGGTTCATCAATGGTAACAAATGTGCCACTCTGGTGGGGGATGTTGATAAAAGAAGAGGCTAACCATGTATAGGGGCAGGGAATATATGGGAAATCTCTATACCTTCCCCTTGCTGTGAACCTTAAATTGCTCTAAAAAATTGTCTTTAATGAAAACAAAACAAAACAAAGTTAATGGAATACAAGGTTCCTTTGTTCTTAACATATTAGATATGAAGCACCCAGAATGGGTATAAGTAAGAAGAGCTGATTAAAGTTTGCAGGGGGCATCCAGGACAAAGATATGGCCTTTCAAATAGACTATGCCATCTGTAACATGCAGAACTATGCTGGCCATGGTAGTGTTTATGGGAAAAAGTCTACCATATTGACTTGAATGTGAAGGATGCATAGAGTCCTTGGACCTGGGCAAGCAGGGACTCTGTCCTCGTCTTGCCTTCAGGAGACCTTAAGCTTTGGAATCACTTCATTGAATGGAACTAGCTGGGAGGCACTACCATGTGGCAGGATACTCTGAGGTCAGACTGAGGTGAACATGATACTTGGTCCTCATTTCAGCCCCTTCAGGGGGGGTTGGAAAATGCCTGAGTTGCTCTGGGACTCACCCCAAAGAGTTGTCCTGTGGCCCCATGACTGGAATAGGTTCTAGTAGGGTGGTCTGGTGGGCCAAGTGCTCATCCTGGATGTTATAATATTTCTTTCACAGAATCACAAGCAAGATCAGGCTACCAGAATGGTCCTGATACACTGGTTTTGGGTGAGGCACACTTAAGTTTGACACAAGATATGCTTAAGCTCTGGACTACTTAGCCCTTTGCCTCATCTGGCGCTTGAACCACAGTATGGACCTGAGTTTTAGCACTTGCCCATGTTATTACCACAGTGCCACCTCAATCTTCAGCATCTAGGGACAGTGAGGTTTGTGGTAGGCATCATTTACCATGTACCCACCATTTTCTCCCCACTTGCTACCAGGATAGTGGGTTCCTCTGTACCAAGAATCAGCCTTCTTGTGAACTTCTCTGGGACTGGCTGAATTTATTCTCTGAGGGTTTTCAAAACCATGCCCAGTAAGGAATGTTTGGTGTGACAGTTTTAAAAACTCTCAAAGAATATAAGTTCAGCCATTCCCAAGAGCCTGACTGACACTTGGTACCAAGCCCATGGAAGGGCTGGGGTGACTACCCTGGATGCCAATGAGGGAGGAGTGGTGGTGCACACAAGGTCAAGGATGCCTGTTGTTGGTGATGTGCCGTGGAAGACAGGGCTGCAGTCAACATCGACAGTTCACATCCCAGTGATTATAGCCTAAAAAGTTCACTAGAAGACATGGTTTAAGAATGTTTGTTTTATGTATAAAGTTTTGCATTCCAAACAGTAAATTTAACATGACCAGAAAATGAATTATCATTTACATTTTCTTTCATAATTTAATGAGAGAGTCATTAGATGCTGATAGTCATGGGTGGCATGATAAATGATAGATGGTACAGAGTCAAGAGTAAGGATGTCATCAGCCTTAAGTAAATGGCATTGGGAAACTGCAGAGGCAAGAAGACCCAGTTGTTTCAATACAAATAGTTTCTGATGGGCCACAGCATTGTGAGTAATAACAGCATTACTGTGTTTTCTCTGGTGGTTGGAAATATGAAATTAGTCAGGAATGTTGCATTTGAAAATAAAAAACACAAAAAGATGGTTCCTGGTCATGAACAGGACGTGAGGGTACCTGGGCCCTATGAAGAATGTTTATGTATACTAACTGGAAAATAAACAAATACATAGATACCTCTTTTCCATTCATAATTCTAAATCTTCAAGGACAAGGACCATGATGTAAAATATTTTAAAACCAAATTTTTTATTTAAAAAAGAGCTCCACAAAAATATTTGCCTGGGGTCTGCACACCCTATGGGAGATCTTGGTTAGGACAATGGTGAAACCCACCACTGCTGTAAAAGTAAAAACGGAAGCACAGATGGGGGATCCAGAGCCCTACTTGCTCCAATCCCTCAATTTCTTCTTCCCTTCTCCCTTGGGGATCACCAATGACTCACTAAGGCCCCAATGAGCACAGTTGAAAAACACCCATCTTTTATCATCAAAATTATTTCTTAATCTAGGTAGAGAAGTGGTGTGGGTTAGAACTTTGGCTTCTATTAATTCAAATTAATTAATAAAATTTGCTAAATTAATTATTAACAATTAATTATTTAAAATAATTCTGTTATTTTAAATAATTAATTATTAACAATTAATAAATAATTAATAAAAGAATTGTTACCTATCACTGGATGATTAGAAATGTGGAAAATAAATTCTGTACTAAATTTTATTTTTATTTTATTTATTTATTTATTTATTTTATTTTTTTATTTTTTTTGTGGTATGCGGGCTTCTCACTGTTGTGGCCTCTCCCGTTGCGGAGCACAGGCTCCAGATGCCCAGGCTCAGCCGCCATGACTCACGGGCCTAGCCGCTCTGCAGCATGTGGGATCTTCCCGGACCGGGGCACGAACCCGCGTTCCCTGAATCGGCAGGCGGATTCTCAACCACTGCGCCACCAGGGAAGCCCTGTACTAATTTTTAAAAATCAAGCAGCAAGAAAAAAGTTATTTTTATAGTACTAGTTAATTTGGAAGACACAAACTATTTTTTATGTTTAAATAATTTTTATAATTTCATAATTTTAATAACTTCATCTATTTTTATTAAACTATTACAGATTCACTAGTTTTAATAATATTATTTACTTCAATTCTAAAGCTAGCTGATGATCCTTGAAAAATTATAAAAATATCAGAAGTAGGAGAAAAATGTCATCTCAGTTTTACCTGCCAAGTATTATCACCAGTAATTTATTATTGCATTTTGTTGACATGTTATTCTATGCACTATCAGGGTGACTCTAAATTTTTTTTAAATAGGAATAAAATATGAGATGAAATGTTGTACCAAATGATGCAGTTAGATTTTATTTAATAGCATGGTAAATGATATTTTTCTGACATAATATAAATCATAAACAATCAATAAATGGTTAAACTTTTAAAGAAATTCTCATTGAATTTCCAAATATTTAGGCAAAGGTTTTTTTAAATTTAAATATTTCTAATTTCTAGGTAAATATACTATTTTAGCAAAGAAGTAAAATCTTTTATATGTTTGAAAAAATGTATGGATGTGAAATCAACCAGTAGTTATATTTTCTTCCAAACAAATTAAAACAATTCAAATTTACCTCTAAATTTTATATTAGACTTAGTGCAAACATGTGAAAACCACAAAAGTTAAAATAATTTTTATAATAACATATGAAAAAAGTATTTACCTTACTCATTTCACTACTTTAATTGCCAGCAATTTCTTATGTATAGAAATCAATGAGCAAATCTAATACTAATTTATCAAACCATTCCAAAATAGTTTTTACTTTTTATATACATTTCATTCACTATTTTTAGATTATCCATTACTACAGATATTTAAAAGAAATCATTCTATGTAAATCTTGTCTTTCTACCAATAGGTGTCACTGAAAATGTGTATATTTCAACAGTAAACTACATTCACTACTATGCTGAAGTTGCCTTCTTACAATGCAGTTTTAGCTGAGGTTTGAATCAGGAACACCTATCAACCATAAAATTACTCTGATGTGAACAAGAGGAGTTTTGTTATGTAAATAGTATGAAAAATGTTTATAATGATGGACCATTGCATCAATAATATTTTACTCTGCCAGTATTATAAAATTTGTATTGTACTCAACTAAAATTGTATTTTGTTTAGCAAACTGGACATCATATTTTTCTCTATCATTTTACTATTGTTATCTGGCAAAATTGCCATTTCCATTTTAGTCTGGGATGTTGATGCTTATCTGAGTATACAATGCATATAAAAGAATTTTACAGAATTTAGAAACAATTTGGCTTTGCTTAGACTGTTTATAAATATATTCTCTAATCTTTAATTCTTAATAAAACTAGGAGCAAATACCTGACTATTTTTATTTGCATTAATTTTATTAGTAGTGCTCTTCATTTTATCCATGTATATATAAAATTCTGCTCCCAGTATAATAAAACTCTGATATCTCAGTCATTTAGAATCTTTTTTAAATCTAATTTATTCAAGAGGTTCATTTCAACAACTCATAGGGGAAAAAAACAAAAACCATATGATATTCATTCTGCATTTTTAACAGTAGTTTTATTAAAGTGATTTATTGCCATAAGACAAACCCTAATAATATTTCTATTTTATAACTATTTTATTCTAGGCTGTGTTGGTGTGATTTATTCAAATTTCCTAAGAAAATATGAACCACTGTGTAGCTGTAGGTATTATGTAGCAAATGTGTTTTATATCATAATAATAAACATACATTTTTCATACCCGAACTTTCCAATAATCAGATAATCTTGAGTAGTTTCAGTGTTTTTATTGGATTCCAGTGAAGTCTCATTATCTTGTACAATTTGTCTGAACTATGCTTCTCCAGATCCCTACTATTTTCTTCTCTTTAAGGCTGTGTGAGAAAACAAATTTACCTGACAATGGGGCTTTATTTAATTCTATTTCCATTGTCTCATCTCTGACCAGTGATAGCTCAATGTGAAACTCTTCTTTCTCCTATCTGCTAGCAGTAATTCAGCTTAGTTTTCTTCCTTTTCTGAACCGCCAGAACACTTATTTCTTGATGTCTCCACTCCACATGTCTACTTGTAGAGAATAATACGCAGTCATCAGTGCCACCACTCACCTCTGTTCCTTGATCACCTCTTCTCTTCAAACCACCATGCACAGCTTGAATCTTTTCAGGGTTTATAGAATAAGATAGGCAACTTTAATCATTATTAGGGACAAAAAAAGCATAAAGAAAAGGTATTTGTTACTTTCACCTGAAAATGCAAGAACGGATTCAGACATAGTCAAACATGAACTCATGTAGTATGCAGTCTCCAAGAGGGCCCCCCTTTGCTTCTTGGAATTCACACTCTCCCTCCCACACTGTAGGAGAGTTGGTCTGTGTGACCAGTTGAATACAGCCCAAGAGATGGTATATCACTTCCAAAATTAGGTTATCAGAAGACTATGCCTTCTGTTTTGAGCACTCTCTTTCTTGTTCACGTGTCTGTCACTTGCTTTGGGGAAGACCAGATACCAAGTTATGGAAATGCTACTTGGGGAAGAAGTGGGGTCTCCAGTCAACAGACCACGGTGAATTGAAGTCTACCAAAAAACCAAGTGAGTGAGCTTGGAAGCATATCTTCCAGCCTGAGTTGAGCCTCATGAGACACACTGAGCCTGAAACACCAGCTAAGCCACTTCTGGATTCCTGACATACAGAAACTAAGAAGAAATAATTGTGTATTTTTTCATGCTGCTAAGTTTTGGAGTAATTTATTATGCAGCAATAGGTAACTAATACAGATCTCAAATAATATTATCAAACCTCTGAAAGAGTCTCTCTATATTTGTCTCTGATTATAACAATTTGCATCAATTACAGATGCAAATTAATGCAAGTGATCAAATGGTATAATCATGAGCTGTGTCTTTATCATATGGATTCTATATCAAGGATCTGAAAACTAAACTCAAATCAGACCTGCCACCTGTTCTTGTAAATAGAGTTATATTGGAATTTTTAACATTTTGTCTATTACTACTCTCCTGCTACAGTTGCAGAGTGGAATAGTTAAGACAGAGGTCATATGGCTCACAAATCTTGTTCTACATGGTGGGCAGTATACACCTTGGCTTATATCCTTCCAAATTAGCAGCAAATGTAGGAAGAGCAATAAAAAAATACACAACTTGAGAGAACTCTGATTTACCTGTCCTGGGTCATGAGCTTTTGTATGAATTATGCAGACAGGTGGAAATGTTTCCATAACTGGCTGAGCCGAGGTCATGTGACTTTTAGAAAAGTAGGATGAGATCTACTCAAGCCGTATGAAATTGGTTCCCCCCAGGAAAGAGGGATCTTCTTCTTGAAGAAATGTATTAGTATCAAGGTACACTTGACAGGAGGTGGGAAAGTTGAATGAGATGTTCACATAAAAATACTGTAGAAATAGACTAGAGAAAAATAGCCACTATAATGAAAATGACAATGTAACAGGGATTTCAGAAATGCTCTAAAGAACCATGACTTTTATGCCTAGAGGCTGCATGCAATTCCCTTTCTTTGTGGATAAAGGTCTCCCGTTCTCTCTTTTTTTTTCATTCATGATTATGGAAATCATACATCTCCCATGTCATTGTTCTTATCCTTCCTCTTTTCAGGTAGACCTCTTCCTGAGTTACAATTAGGATCAAGAACAACAGGTATTAACCATAGGCTATGCAAGTTCCATATAGGTCATGTGTAGGTTTGGTAAACTTCAGGCATAGCTCCACTGTTTTCATGTTAAGTCTTTGATTATTATAGTGATTTTAGATTCTCATACATTTTTTGACAATTTCTCATGTAACTTTCAGGCAAAATCTGTGAGATAAGTATTTTATTCCCATAATGGCTTTGGTCCCCCAGGGAAAATGTTAATTGGGTTATATCATCTCAGGAGAAAGTTCAATTATTCACCTACTCACTGCCTGCTATAATTGCTGGCACATAATTTAGGCACATGATATGGGCTTATTATTTCTTAAGAAAATGTAAATCTCACACACATAAATTAGATTAACCAGCAAAAACATGGACTTTGGAATTAGACCTAAATCTTTATTTCCCCATTAACTACCTATGACGCCTTGGATCAGTTAGTTGACCTGCTGAATTTAATTTTTCTCCTTTGTAAAAATGTATCTGGCAATGGTTAATTTGCAGAGATATTTAGATTACATAAAGTGCCTAGCACATAAAAAATTCTCAGTAAACATTAGGATCCTATAATCTCAATATTGTTTAGCTCTTACAATTTACCCATCTGACAAAGGATTGTGAATGTTACCTTTCTGTGTTATAAGTAATTAATTTAATAAGTAATTTAAAGCTAAGTTTAAATATAGCAGTACTATATACCCACTGGAAAAACATGTTATTAGGATCTGAGTTTTACAGGGAAAACTGAGTTTAATTGTATTTATATAAAATATTCACATTTTTAAGTTGATTCAACTCTATTAGTTAATTCTACTTCAATTGGATTAATTATGAAGAGAATTTCAAGCTATGATTTATTTATTGGTTAATCTTTGATCTAACTCTGCCTTCACTGTTCAGTACAGACATACTTAATCACTTTAAAGACAATTGTTTTCTCTTTTCTTAATTTTTAAACTGATCACAGTTGGCTGTAGAGTGTCCTCTACCACTACATTCTGGATGAAGATGACCAACTCTCACTCGCAGTGTTATATTTTGAAGCAGCATTAATGTATTATGCAGTAGAGGCGAGTCTTTCACTGATAAAGAAAAAACAATGTCTTGGTGTCTGTGACATTGTAGGGACAAAAGAGAGGAAATGAAATCTTCAGTTTTCATAAGATTTGGTGAACTGGGCAAATGTGCAATTTGATTTCTAGTTATTTTGTTTCATCTTCTTCTTTCTTTTCTGGGCTCGTTGCTCTTTCTCCTTTTTGGCTTTAATTTGCCTTCCCTGGGTTGCATTCTTGACTCTTGAATTTTCACCCTTTCTGACTCTCAGCAAAGAGCTCTGCTTTGCTCCGTTGTTTGGGAAATTAATTTCCCTTCTCTGGCTTTCTCTGTGCTGACAGCTACACGTGATACTCTGGAACTCAGATACCTCTCCTCCTTCCTATCTTTCTGATTTATCTACACAGATCGTGACAGGTTCTTAGAACCAATATCTCTGAGAATATAAACTATCTTCAGAATTTACTGTCTGCATTAACATGATTTTACTATTCCACTGTCTTCATCAACATTACTTTTCCAGAAAGGTCTTGGACAAGGAGAGAAATGTTGTAAATTATGTTATTGTTCATGACAGGAAAATTCTGAAAGACCTATCAACTCGTCAATAGAAAACTCAAAGAGCACTTTATACCTCAAGACTCTTTGACCCTTTGTTGTAACATCCTCACCAATCATTCATTATTATATTATGATCCTTACCCAGTCCTAACCAACCCCTGAATTCATCCGGCCCAAGTCTCCATCCTTGAACTGAAAGACTCAGCTTAAACTAGTCTTTAAAATATCATCAATATGACAGCTTTGTTTTTTTTTCTCTAAGATGCTACTAAGTCTGTGAGGCATTGCTTTCCCTTAGCACAGTAAACAATAAGCTTAGCTCTGTCCAATCAACATGTTGTTTTTGTGGTATTTTGGGGATCCAGCAGCCACCATATCTAAAATTAGTATTTCTCCTCTGAGCAGCTCCTGCGCCTCTTTACTTTTTATCACAATTCTATTAATGGAAGATTTGACTTCAGTTTTTTTTTTTTCTAATTTTATATTGAAGTATAGTTGATTAACAATGTTGTGTTAGTTTCAGGCATACAGCAAAGTGGTTAAGATGACCAGGCTTGTTTCATGGATAGAATGGCTGGATAGAAGAGGAACCATCTTTGCTATCTTTCTCTTTCTGACCATCTTCAGATCCTGTCATTTCTACTTTGGAAGTATAATTTTGACCTCTTTCCAATTTCACAGCAGCTTTAGTAAATTTTATTCTAACTTGTTACTATAAATTCTTAATTTCCCTCCTCTGGCTTTAGAATGATTGTTAACAATACTAATGCCACAAATGAGATGGTTTGTTTAATATTAGTTAATTTTACCTTAATGTATAAAGATAATAAGTATTTTATTTATCAAAAGGCTAATAAGAACAAACATATAGAATTTGATAAGAAATAGCATAACAGGTCCGTTGCTGGTACTATCAATACAAATGCATGAACAGTATCTGGCCTATGGTAAAAGTTCAAGAAATGTTTATGGAATAAGTACATGGAATTAATTTCTGAAAATCAAAAATTGACTCTTTTAGCGTACGTTGTCTACTCCAACATCAACAGCGTCTTTTCCTCCTTGTTAAGAAAATCCTAACTTTTAGTGTAACAAACACATCATCATCAGGAATGAAGGTATTTCCCTGCAGTTAGTTGGCCATGTGACTAAGGTTCATTCAAGGACTTGCATGTAGGTATGTTACATGGGAAGATGGGATGCCTTCTTAACACATAGGCTTCTTTCCAAAGATGAAAGAACCTAAAAGCCAATAAGATTTACACTTCAGGACCCCTCATTATCATGGGCACCTTCGGTAAATTAAATATTTGTAAATGAATTTTCAAATTATTCTGATGTGAGGGTTCCATTTATTTCCTATCAGGACCCTAACTAATACTACACTTTCAAAATGCAGTTCATACTTTGAAATCTCTTTCTCTTAGATATGTCTCTGAATTAACCTATCTAGTTTAATCTGAATGGTCGCTGCTTGCAATTTAGCTCTAGTTTGTAATTTTATAACTTCTCAGATCCTCTTTATTCTTAGTGGACAAGCAACATTTTTTATGCCTATTATGTTTTTATCTTCTGACAAATTTGCTTGTCTGATCTTATTAGAGACATCAGGTAGATTATTTTTGAACCAATTGTTTAAGTATCTGAACATTCCAATAAAAATTACTGATAAGAATATCCCTTAAATCAGACAAATACAGTGATATCATCATGTTAATTAATAATAGGGCTTCCCTGGTGGCGCAGTGGTTGAGAGTCCGCCTGCCGATGCAGGGGACACGGGTATGTGCCCCGGTCCGCGAAGATCCCACATGCCGCGGAGCAGCTGGGCCCGTGAGCCATGGCTGCTGAGCCTGTGCGTCCGGAGCCTGTGCTCCGCAACGGGAGAGGCCACAACAGTGACAGGCCCGCGTACAGCAAAAAAATAAAAATAAAATAAAAAAATAATAAAATACAACCAATTAGCATACAGTACATATAATAGCATAATATTTTTTAAATTGTACATGATTATAGCAGCTACTGAAGTGAGCCATAGAAAGAAAGTAGTTAATTACAGATTTAGAGAAACATTCATGAGCGAAATCCATTGCTCCAGAGTTAGATTACTCCTATACTGAACAATTCATCAATGAGAATTGGTAAGTGCTGAGTGAGATAGAGTAGAATGCATATGCAAATCTTGCTATATGGAACAATTTTAAAATGCCAGGGAAATAAAAAATAGAGCACTTGCCCTAAGGATCTTTAAATCTAGTTAAGATGAAATTGGTAACATACTTAAATAGCCTAGAACCTGAATTACAGCATATGAGAAAGGCTACTGTAGACTGATACATATTAATCAAATCTATTAAAGGAATAAAAAAGAAAGAATAGAAAAAGAAGACAAGAAATTTATAGCAAATGAGTGGGAACAAAATGGGAGAAAGAAAAAATGTGTAGTATATGAATCAATTAAGCATAATAAATGAATTTGTAAGTAAAAAATGTGCTTGATCTGCTATACCAATTCCTTAAACTAAGTATATACATTAAATAACCAATTTTTGAGTGTAAATAATGTGCAAGAAATGCTAACAATAACAGATACAATAAATGTAAAATTTATTTCTCTAAAATTCTCTTACCTGGAATTTAAAATTAGGAATTGCTTATTATTCAAAAATATTAAATAGAATTTTTCAAACTTCTTTCCAGCAAATAAATCGAGACAATTTTTGTTTTTTCTTTTGAAAATATTCTAACTCACTTATGAATTTATTTATTTTGAGAAGTTCTGTCCCTGAAATCCAGGTCATTTCCTTCTAGCTATTTCATAGGTTTTACAGTCATTTAATTTAACATTTAACCTAGATTAGAGTACATGTACTATTGTTTATATTGGAAAGCATACTTTTCACTACAATAATGCAATTATACTCAATACTTGCAACGAGATTCTATGCTGAGCATGAAATTAGCTTTTATCACAAAGGTGTGATTTAACAAATGTCCAATACCAGAAAATCTGAAAGCATAGAAAGGAAAATACATTTCTCACAGATGATAGACCAAAACATTTTCATGTGGAAATCTCTACTTACAATTTTGATTCTATGCGTATACTTATTTTAAATAATAGGTTTTATCAAAGCTTTCACTTTTGATTAGAACAATCTTGCAAGTAATCATCAAGGCCCAAGATATACATTTCTCATGAAATTTCTATAAATATATGTGAAATTATACCTTAAGAGGAAACCATCAGAAAAATCTTTTCTCGCCTATTTTCCCTTTTTTTTTTTTTGGTATCAAAAGAGACAGTATGTTACAATGGAAACAGAAACAGATAAGGTAAGTCAAGAAATGTGTAAGAGTCCCAATATTGCCTTAATTTAATATTTGGTTTGGTTCAAATCAATTAACTTCTCTGGACCTCATTTTCTATATATACAAAATTATGAAATTAGACTAGGTGATAATGAAGTTTCTTTCTATATCTTCAAGTATGTGATGCTAATATAAGCATTTAAATAATATTAGGTAATCTTTGAAAAACATGTATACATACTATTTCCACTTAAACTATGTAATTAGCACACAATCCATTTTAGATTTGTTTTTCAGAAAAATGTTTAATTAAAAATAAAACTAATAATACTTAATTGAGGTATAATTTATACACTGTAAACTGCACATATCTTAAGTATTCAGATGATGAAACAAATGTATGCTCTTGTATTAAAGTCCCCCAAATCATTTCCGCCACCCTAAAAAATTTCCTGGTGCCCCTCTCCAATCAATCCCTCTCTCCCTCCACTACTCCACTGGCAACCACTTTTCTACTCTTCTGATTACTATCACCATAAATGTTTTGCTTGCTCATGAACTTCATGTATATGAGATCATATAGTATATACTTTTTTGTCTGACTTCTTTCACTCATCATGATGATTCTGAAATGCATTTATGTTGCTAGACATATCACTGAACAGTTCTTTTCGTGTCGAAAAGTAGAAACCCATTTTTGGAATACCACATTGTTCATAAATCCAATCTAATGATTGAGAGACATTTGGGTTGTTTCCAGTTTTGAGCTATTATGAATAAAACTGTCATGGAAATTCATTTACAAGTCTTTTTGTGGACATACACATTTATTTTCTTTGGGCATGTACCTAAAAAAAGGAATAACTGAGTATTAGGAGAGGTATCTTTACCTTAGAAACTGCCAAGGAGATTTACAAAACAGATGAATAATTTTACATTCCCACCATCAGTCTATGAAAATTACAATTGCCCTACCACCTCACCAATTTAAAATTTTATCTACCTATATACTGGGAAGGTTTAAGTTGCATGTCCATGATGAATAATGATATTGGGTATCTTTTCATATGTTTGATGGGCATTCATATATATTTCTTTGTGAATTGCTTGTTTAACTCAATTTATCAGTTGATAAATTGAACTGTTAAAAAAATTATACTAATCAAAGATACAGTGAAGCAAATGATAGAGTAAAACACAAGTGGAAGAAAGTGTTAGAAATACATATATTATACATAACATTTCATACATGAAAAAACCCCACTTTAATCCAGAATACATAAATAATTCCTACAAATCAATATGAAAAAGATAAGCAACACACTTTTTTTTTTTTTTTTTTTTT
>NW_006776226.1:896364-953518 GCF_000442215.2 Lipotes vexillifer | reverse complement strand
ACTCTTACTGTTGTGGCCTCTCCCGTTGTGCAGCACAGGCTCCGGACGCGCAGGCCCAGTGGCCATGGCTCACGGGCCCAGCCGCTCCGTGGCATGTGGGATCCTCCCGGACCGGGGCAGGAACCCATGTCCCCTGCATCGGCAGGGGGACTCTCAACCACTGTGCCACCAAGGAAGCCCCAGCTTGTCTTATTTTTAGAATTGATATTTTAGTCTCTCATTCCTTCTCATATATTATTTAAAAATAAACATATTAATTGACATGTATTATAGAATGTCACATATTTTCCAACTGAGGCTTACTTTTTCATTTTTATTTTATCTTTCAAAGAACAAAATAGTTTAATTTTGATAAAGTCCAATTTATCAATATTTTTTCTTGTGTAGAGAGCTTTTTTTGTTTGTTTATTGTTTTTTTTTTTTTTTTTTGGCGGTACGCGGGCCTCTCCCGTTGCGGAGCGCAGGCTCAGCGGCCATGGCTCACGGGCCGGGCGTAGCCGCTCCGCGGCATGTGGGATCTTCCCGGACCGGGGAACAAACCCTTGTCCCCTGCATCGGTAAGCGGACGCTCAACTGCTGCGCCATCAGTGAAGCCCTGTTTATTGTTTTTAAGTAAGCTTTATCTACCTTGAAGTGATGGAGCTTTTTATCTATACTTTCATGGTATTTTATGGCAGAAGGGCTAATCTTTCCCTTGATTTTTTTTTTTTTTTTTTTTTTTTTTTGCGATATGTGGGCCTCTCACTGTCGTGGCCTCTCCCGTTGCCGGACGCGCAAGCTCAGCGCCCATGGCCCCCGGGCCCAGCCACTCCGCTGCATGTGGGATCCTCCCGGACCGGGGCACGAACCCGTATCCCCTGCATCGGCAGGCGGACTCCCAACCACTGCGCCACCAGGGAGGCCCTCCCTTGATTTTTAAATTAATTTTTTGTTATTCAAGAGTTCACTTTTTATGTGGCATCTCAATAATTTCAGCAGAAAGCTTTTTTAGTGTTTCTAATCTGTCATGTCATCTTAAGTGAGGGTCAGTATACTGTAGTCAAAACTGTCTGGTATAAACCTTGGTTTCACCACTTATGAGATGTATTAACTTTAGCCTCTGGTTAAACAGCTATGTCTTTCCTAGTGGAAAATATAGCATTACATTTATACAGTAAGTCCCCTATATATGAAGAGTTCTGTTCTGAGAGCACGTTCGTAAATCCAATTTGTTCGTTAAGTCCAACAAAGTTAGCCTAGGTACCCAACTAACACAATTGGCTATATAGTACTGTACTGTAATAGGTTTATAATACTTTTCACACAAATAATACATAAAAAGCAAACAAACACAAAAAATAAACATTTTAATCTTACAGTACAGTTAGGAGACGGAGGGCAAGGTGCAATTTCACTCATGCCTGACGTTGATGTACAGGTTCTGGTTCCTTGCTGGATTCTATTCTATCTACCCTCTTGAAAAAATGATCCAGTGATGTCTGGGTAGTAGCTCTTTATTCCTCCTCATAGATGACATGGTAGCACTGGATTGCATTCTGAACGGCTGCTGAAACCTTCATGTACTGTTCTATGTTCAGGGGCTGTGCCTCAAAAACTAACACTGCCTCCTCAAATAAAGAAAATCCCCTTGCCATTTCCTGCATCGGGGATCTCTTTGGTATTTCAGTTACTTCTTCTTCCTCTTGTCACTCCACTCTCTCAATTATTTTCACTTTTGTTTCCATCGTTATCTCTTGGTGCTTCTTAGCAGTACCAGCTACGTCACCGAGGCTTTTACGCTTGCTTCCAGACGTTCTGGGCTTGAAATAGAGATACTGTACTACTGTACTCTATACAGTACTCTACAGTGAAGTACACAAAAGCACAGCCACTTGTAGAGGATGCACGCATGTGAAAATATATTCCAGACACGTGCACTAACTTATGTGATTGGACATTTGAATGCAAGTTAGCATCTTTGAACGTTTGCAACTCGAAGCTTCCTATGTAGGGGACTTACTGTAGTGTGGAAAAAATGAAACTGAAATTTACAAACAGTTACACTAAGCCTAAAGAGCTCCTTAAGTTATTTCTAAGCAAACATCTACATAGGGAACTAGAGGTATTTGTTAATTCTAACTCAAGGCATTAATCTGCTACTTTGGGAGACTAGATGCAAGGCCTGATACATTTCTTCTGTCTGCTAGGTCTTGAAATATCTCACTCTTCTAAAAATCCATTCTGATCTTGTTTAAACTGTCACTGAAATTTTTGTTACTTTCTTCTACTAGAACATTTCTTCTCCCTATCTGGCCAAGGAGCTCACCTCCTTATGATGCTGGCATGTATCACATGGCTCTATCTCACTCAGGACTTTGCTATCTTATAAATTTTGATCATATCTACTTAACTTTACAATGGGGAGGCTGCAACTCGTAGGAAAGTCTATTCTTTCAGATGAGAAATTCAGATTCCGAGGTAGTGCTGCCAGAGTATGAAATCATCCATAAATCAAACTTAATTCACTCTATTTTTCTCTTTAAGTTTTTACTATGAAAAATTTCAAAAACACACAAACAGCAGAGAATAGTATAATAAACTTCATACGGGTATCACTCAGCCTCAACAATTATTAACAGAGGGCCAATTTTGTTTTGTTGCTATGCACCCCATTGCCCTTGCCTCCCATTAAATTAGTTTAAACAAATACTAGCCCCTTCAACAACAACAACAAAAACAAAAACAAATACTAGCCCCTATACCATTTCATCCCATTTATAAAAAAATAGGAACTTTTGCTTAACATCAATATCATTATCACACCTAATTTAGTTTATAATAATTCTTGAATATCATAAATCTATATATGTTATCCCAGATTATAGCAGAGTGGGTCTGTATGAAAAGTAATCAAGGTTATTTGAAACAAGAGAAATATTTATCATTTCTTTTAATTTTAAAATCTGTGATTACCTACTGCTATAAATTTTATATGAACTTATTACATTTGATTTAAGATGATAGGATTGGTATCATAACCTCCAAATATATTCTCGTTTTGTAAGGTGAGTTCTACATACCTAAAATAAATTGAGAGTCAATATAATTATATGTTGGTCTGCAGTCTTATTAACCTTTCCTTCACTCCTAATACCACTTGTTAAGAGGGCCTTCAAAATATCTGTATTTTCTTAATATCTTGATAATGAGTATGTGCTTGATCTCACTTTACAGATAAGGAAACTGAGGCTTAAAGAAATATTTGATATGAGTCATAAATGGAGAATCCAGTGTTTGAACCCTGACATTTACACTATTTTCAGTCCACTATGATAGGTTTTACCTATGTAATTATGACGGGAATATTAAATCCAGTATTTCTACTACACCAGCCATGTTACCAAGTACCACAAGATAGAAATTAGCAATTGCCATTATTTCAATGGTAGTCATTCTGAAGTGGAAGCAAAATTCTTTACTCATTCATTACCTTCTAGTGTTTTTTTTCCTCAAAATTAAGACATAAAGAAATGTTACCAAAGTCGTCTACCACTGAAAACTCTGACATTTCCACCTAAACTTTGCTAATGACTGTGGTGATTAGCGTTATCTTCTCCCTCATCTTGAAGTATTTATACTGATTACAGAATCAACTCTGATCTACTACAAGGAGTTGCCAAATACTCTCAATTACATCTCTTCAATATCTTATGAATCCAGCTTCCCCTTCACTGAATTTACTCAACCATATCTTAAGAGATAACTACATACAAAGGCAAGTAATGTGTTATGTAGTATAGAAAGGTGATTAAGCATTTCATTTTCTTCAAGAGAGTTTACAAAGAAAGTATAAAAGAAATGTACATAAATAATTACAATAGAAGATTTTAAAAAAGAAATTGTCTTAAGAAAGACAGAATGAAGGTAATATGGAAACTAAAGTGTCCCTAAAACATCTAAAAAATAATAGTACAGAGGTGTAGAAGTATGAAGACATCCTTTGTGAAACTCAGCAAGTGGCACAAGGGGAGACCAGAGGTAGATTAGATTTGATTATCAAGATGCAGATTATCATCTTGTAAACAGATATTCATCCTTCCCCTTCCCACCCTTGCTCTGTCACTTAAGTCAGTCTCCATACCTCAACTTCCCCCACAAGATCCTTGACATTTAAAGCAGAGTATTTACAGTAATGCTAAGTAACTCTGACCTCAGATGGCTTGATTAACCTATTTAAATTTTATGCAAGGTGCTGAGTGCAAACCTATTCAGCAGGGTTCACAAACAACAGCAAGAGCTTTAATCAGTTTCCTACTACATCTAATGCTCTATGGTTGTCTTTATTATACCTGAAAGTCAAACCCTACTTTATGTGATATTTTAATCTGCATTAAAATTCAAATATCTTCATCAAGTTCGGTGTCTATAATGTGGGACATTCTTTGACAATTGTGGAGAGATTATGTCAGCAGACTTCATTTCTAAAAACTAACAGGTTGGGCTTCCCTGGTGGCGCAATGGTTGTGAATCCGCCTGCCAACGCAGGGGACACGGGTTCAAGCCCTTGTCTGGGAAGATGCCACATGCCACGGAGCAACTAAGCCCGTGTGCCACAACTACTGAACCTGTGCTCTAGATCCCGTGAGCCACAACTACTGAGCCCATGTGCTGCAACTACGGAAGCCTACAGCCCGTGTTCCACAACGAAAGAAGCCACTGCAATGAGAAGCCCGTGCACTGCAATGAAGAGTAGCCCCCGCTCTCCGCAACTAGAGAAAGCCCGTGCGCTGCAACAAACACCCAACACAGCCAAAAATAAATAAATAAAATAAATAAATTTATTAAAAAAAATAAAAACTAACAGGTTAATATGCTATTTTGACTTATGCAAGAAAAATTGATCAAATAGAATTGGGAGAGGAAGAGTATAGACAGTATCAATAATTTACATTCTTTGCAGAAAACTATAGCTGGCATTCTAGGAAATTCTCAGCTCTGTTAGACTGAATCCCTTAACCCTGGCAGCATAATCTGAGCACCCTTCTCTCTTTGCTCCCACATCTCAGTAGCTCTTTAAGTAACTATGCCAACATGCACGTCATCTAACACCATAGACTAGATGTGCGTACATGTAAACAAAAGGCAGAATAAACCTAAGACTTATCAATAGTTTACATATAACTTAATGTAGTCTTATATATGTAGCACAAATCTTTTCCAAAACCTATTACTGGAGCTTCAGTCTTATTAATGAGATTAAAAGTTAGAGGGAGTTGTTACATGCTAATTCCTAGGCAAATAAAATATTCACTCCTTTGTAGAGTTAATTTTAATTTGTTTAACCTAATCGTTTCATCATGTATTGTTTGATGGAATAACCAGTGATGAATGTTAAGATGATGACACTTTTTAATGGATGATAAATCTTTAATTGAAGAATTACAGTAATGAAGCTCTGTATTCATGATTTTGGATTAATTCAGAGCTAATGTCGCAAATACAAAAGAATACTTTCTTTATGATCAATTCATTTTCATGGATTTTTAAATTTAATTATATTAAACAGTGGTAATTGCTTGAGAGTTTAATTAAAAAGGCTGCTTTGATTTTTCTTTATAGGAAATTGAAATGGCAGAGTACAAATGTCATTATTAAACATTTGTTTCCAGGAGGACCTTCAAGATGGCAGAGTAGTAAGACGTAGATATCATCTTCCTCCCCACAAATACATCAAAAATACATCTACATGTGGAACAAATCTTACACAACACCTACTGAACGCTGGCAGAAGACCTCAGACTTCCCAAAATGCAAGAAACTTCCCAGGTAACTGGGTAGGACAAAAGAAAACACAGAGACAAAAGAATAGGGATGGGACCTGCACCTCTGGGAGGGAGCTGTGAAGGAGGAAAAATTTTCCACACGTTAAGAAGCCCCTTCACTGGCGGAGACAGTGGGTGGGCAAGGTGGGGAGCTTCAGAGCCACAGAGGAGAGCGCAGCAACAAGGTGCAGATGGTAAAGTGGAGAGATTCCAGCACAGAGGATCGGTGCTGACCAGTACTAACTAGCCTGAGAGGCTTGTCTGCTCACCTGCCAGGGCGGGTGGGGGCTGGGAGCTGAGGCTCCGGCTTCAGAGGTCAGATCATAGGGAGAGGACTGGGGTTGGCTGCGTGAACACAGCCTGAAGGGGTTAGTGCACCACAGATAGCCAGGAGGGAGTCCAGGAAAAACTCTGGATCTGCCTAAGAGGAAAGAGACCATTGTTTCTGGGTATGCAAGGAGAGGAGATTCAGAGCACCACCTAAACGAGCTTCAGAGACGGGTGCAAGCTGCGGTTATCAGCACAGACACCAGAGACGGGCATGATGACACTAACGCAGCTGCTGCAGCCACCAATAATCCTGTGTGCAAGCACAGGTCACTATCCACATCTCCTCTCCCAGGAGGCTGTGCAGGCCGCCACTGCCAGGGTCCCGTGATCCAGGGAAAACTTCCCCAAAGAACACACAGCATGCCCCAGGCTGTTGCAACGTCAGGACAGCCTCTGCCCCTGCAGCCTTGCCCCGCATACTGTACCCCACCCTCACCCCAGCCTGAGTGAGCCAGAGTCCCCAATCAGCCGCTCCTTTAACCCCCTCCTGTCTAGGAGACAAACAGATGCCAGAGAGAGACCTACATGCAGAGGCGGGGCCAAAACGAAAGCTGAATCCCAGGAGCTGTGCGAACAAAGAAGAGAAAGGGAAATTTCTCTGAGCAGGCTCAGGAGCAGCGGATTAAATCTCCACAATCAACTTGATGTACCCTGCATCTGTGGAATACCTGAATAGACAATGAATCATACCAAAACTGAGGCAGTAAACTCTGGGAGCAACTATAGACTTGGGATTTGCTGTATGCAATTGACTAGTTTCTGATTTTAATGTTTATCTTAGTTTAGTTTTTAGTGCTTGTTATCATTGCTGGATTTGTTTATTGGTTTGGTTGCTCTCTTCTTTTTTTTTTTATTACTTTTTAATTGTTTTATTTTAATGATATTTTTTATTTCACTAACTTTAATTATTTTATTATTTTCTTTCTTTCTTTTCTCCCTTTTCTACTGAGCCATGTGGCTGACAGGGTCTGGTGCTCCAGTCGGATGTAAGGCCTGAACCTCTGAGGTGAGAGAGCTGAATTCAGGACATTGCACCACCAAAGACCTCCCGGTCCCATGTAATATCAATTGGCGAGGGCTCTCCCAGAGATCTCCATCTCAACACTAAGACCCAGCTCCACTAAACGACCAGCAAGCTCCAGTGCTGGATACCACAGGCCAAACAACTAGCAAGACAGGAACACAACCTAACCCGTTAGCAGAGAGGCTGCCTAAAATCATAATAAGTTCACAGACACCCCAAAACACACCACTGGACGTGGTCCTGCCCACCAGAAAGATGAGATCCAGCCTCATCCACCAGAACACAGATACAAGTCTCCTCCACATGAAGCCTACACACCCACTGAACCAACCTTACCCACTGTGGGCAGACACCAAAAACAACAGGAACTTTGAACCTGCAGCCTGCAAACAGGAGATACCAAACACAGTTAGTTAAGCAAAATGAGAAGACAGAGAAATCCTCAGCAGATGAAGGAGCAAGGTAAAAACCCATGAGACCAAACAAATGACGAGAAAATAGTCTACCTGAAAAAGAATTCAGAGTAATGACAGTAAAGATGATCCAAAATCTTGGAAATAGAATGGAGAAAACACAACAAACGTTTAACAACAAACGTTTAACAACGTTTAGAGGAACTAAAGAGCAATCAAACAATGACGAACAAAACAATAAATGAAATTAGAGTGGCATGGACATATAAAGACTACCAAATGTAAAACAGATGGCTAGTGGGAAGCAGCCACATGGCACAGGGAGACCAGCTTGGGGCTTTGCGACCACCTACAGGGGTGGGATAGGGAGGGTGATAGGGAGATGCAAGACGGAGGAGACATGGGGATATATATATAGTTGATCCACTTTGTTATAAAGCAGAAAATAAAACACCATTGTAAAGAAATTATACTCCAATAAAAATGTTAAAAAAAAAACCTTAAAAAATGAAGAAAATTTAAAAATAATAAAAAATCTCCAGAAGGAATCATTAGCAGAATAACTGAGGAAGAAGAACTGATAAGTGACCTGGAAGATAAAAGAGTGAAAATACTTACGGCACAGCAGAATAAAGAAAAAAGAATGAAAAGAATTGAGGAGTCTCAGAGACCTCTGGGACAACATTAAATGCAACAACATTTGAATTATAGGGGTCGCAAAAGAAGAGAAAAAAAAGGGACTGAGAAAATATTTGAAGAGATTATAATTGAAAACTTCCCTAATATGAGAAAGGAAATAGTCAGTCAAGTCGAGGAAACTCAGAGAGTCCCACACAGGATAAATGCAAGGAGAAACACACCAAGACACATATTAATCAAACTATCAAAGATTAAATAAAAGAAAAAATATTAAAAGCAGCAAGGGAAAAGCAACAAGTAACATACAAGGGAATCCCCAAAAGGTTAACAGCTGACCTTTCAGCAGAAACTCTGCAAGCCTGAAGGAAGTGGCAGGACATATTAAAAGTGATGAAAGGGAAAAACCTGCAACCAAGATTACTCTACCCAGAAAGGATCTCATTCAGATTCGATGGAGAAATTAAAAGCTTTACAGGCAAGCAAAAGCTAAGAGATTCAGCACCACCAAACCAGCTTTACAACAAATGCTAAAGGAACTTTTCTAGGTAGGAAACACTAGAAAAGGAAAAGATCTACAATAACAAACCCAAAACAATTAAGAAAATGGTAATAGGAGCATACATATTGATAATTACCTTAAAGGTAAATGTGTTAAATGCTCCAACCAAAAGACATGGACTGGCTGAATGGACACAAAAACAACACCCATATATATGCTGTCTACAAGAGACCCAATTCACACCTAGGGACACATACAGACTGAAAGTGAGGGGATGGAAAAAGATATTCCATGCAAATGGAAATCAAAAGAAAGCTGGAGTAGCCATTCTCATATCAGACAAAATAGACTTTAAAATAAACACTATTACAAGAGACAAGGAAGGACACAACATAATGATCATGGGATCAATCCAAGAAGAAGATATAGCCATTGTAAATATTTAAGCACCCAACATAGGAGCACCTCAATACAGAAGGCAAATGCCAAGAGCCATAAAAGGGGAAACCAACAGCAGCACAATAATAGTAGAGGACTTTAACACCCCAATTTCATCAATGGAAAGATCAACCCAAATGAAAATAAAGAAGGAAAAACAAGCTTTAAATGACACATTAAACAAGATGGACTTAATTGATATTTATAGGACATTCCACCCCAAAACAACAAAATACACATTCTTCTCAAGTGCTCATGGAACATTCTCCAGGATATATCATATCTTGGGTCACATATCAAGCCTTAGTAAATTTAAGAAACTTGAAATCATATCAAGTATCTTTTCTGACCACAGCGCTATGAGACTAGATATCAAATCCAGGGGAAAAAACTGTAAAAATTACACACACGTGGAGGCTAAACAATACACTACTAAATAACCAAAAGATCACTGAAGAAATCAAAGAGGCAATCAAAAATACCTAAAAACAAATGACAATGAAAACACAATGACCCAAAACCTATGGGATGCAGCAAAAGCAGTTCTAAGAGGGAAGTTTATAGCAATACAATCCTACCTCAAGAAACAAGAAACATCTCAAATAAACAACCTAACCTTACACCTAAAGCAATGAGAGAAAGCAGGAAAAAGAAAAAAAGAACAAAGCAGAAGGAAAGAAATCATAAAAATCAGATCAGAAATAAATGAAAAAGAAATGAAGGAAAAAATAGCAAAGATCACTAAAACTAAAAACTGGTTCTTTGAGAAGATAAACAAAATTGAAAAACCATTAGCCAGACTCATCAAGAAAAATAGGGAGAAGACTCAAATCCACAGAATTAGAAATGAAAAAGGAGAAGTAACAACTGACACTGCAGAAATACAACGGATCATGAGAGATTACTACAAGCAACTATATGCCAACAAATTGACAACCTGGAAGAAATCGACAAATTCTTAGAAAAACACAACCTTCCGGGCTTCCCTGGTGGCGCAGTGCTTGAGAGTCCGCCTGCCGATGCAGGAGACGCGGGTTCGTGCCCCGTTTCGGGAGGATCCCACATGCCGCGGAGCGGCTGGGCCCGTGAGCCATGGCCGCTGAGCCTGCGCGTCCGGAGCCTGTGCTCCGCAAATGGGAGAGGCCACGACAGTGAGAGGCCCGCATAACGCAAGAAAAAAAAAACAAAAAAAAAAACAAAACAAAAAAACACAACCTTCCAAGACTGAACTAGGAAGAAATAGAATATATAAACAGAACAATCACAAACACAAATTGAAACTGTGATTAAAAATCTTCCAATACATAAAAGTCCAGGACCAGATGGCTTCACAGGCAAATTCTATCAAACATTTAGAGAAGAGCTAACACCTGTCCTTCTCAAACTCTTCCAAACTATAGCAGAGGGAGGAACACTCCCAAACTTATTCTACGAGACCACTATCACCCTGATACCAAAACCAAAGATGTCAGAAAAAAGAAAATTACAGACCAATATCACTGATGTACATAGATGCAATAATCCTCAACAAAATACCAGCAAACAGAATCCAACAGCACATTAAAAGGATCATACACCATGATCAAGTGGGGTTTATCAGAGGAACGCAAAGATTCTTCAATATATGCAAATCAATGTGATACACCATGTTAGCAAACTAAAGAATAAAAACCATATATTAATCTCAATAGATGCAGAAAAAGCTTTTGACAAAATTCAACACCTATTTATGATAAAAACTCTCTAGAAAGTATGCATAGAGGGAACTTACCTGAACATGATAAAGGTCATATATGACAAACCCACAGACAACATCGTTCTCAATGGGGAAAAACTGAAATGATTTCCACTAAGATCAAGAAGAAGACATGATTGCCCACTCTCACCACTATTATTCAACATTTTGGAAGTTTTAGCTACAGCAATCAGAGAAGAAAAAGAAATAAAAGGAATTCATTGGAAAAGAAGAAGTAAAGCTGTCACTGTTTGCAGATGACACGATACTATATATAGAGAATCCTAAAGATGCTATCAGAAAACTACTAGAGTTAATCAATACAAAATTACTGCCCAGAAATCTCTTGCATTCCTATACACTAATGATGAAAAATCTGAAAGAGAAATTAAGGAACACTCCCATTTGCCTATGCAACAAAAGAATAAAATACCTAGGAATAAACCTACCTGGCAGATAGAAGACCTCTATGCAGAAAACTATAAGACACTGATGAAAGAAATTAAAGGTGATACAGATGGAGAGATACACCATGTTCTTGGATTGGAAGAATCAACATTGTGAAAATGACTATACTACCCAAAGCAAGCTACAGATTCAATGCAATCCCTATCAAACTACCAGTGGCATTTTTCACAGGACTAGAACAAAAAACTTCACAAAAGCCCATGAATAGTCAAAGCAATCTTGAGAAAGAAAAACAGAGCTGGAGGAATCAGGCTCCCTGAATTCAGATTATACTACAAAGCTACAGTAATGAAGACAGTATGGTACTGGCACAAAAACAGAAATAGAGATCAATGGAACAAGATCGAAAGGCCAGAGTTTAACCCATGCACATATGGTCACCTTATCTTTGATAAAGGAGGAAAGAGTATACAGTGGAGAAAAGACAGCCTCTTCAATAAGTGACTCTGGAAAAAATAGACAGCTACATGTAAAAGAATGAAATTAGAACACTCCCTATCACCATACACTAAAATAAACTCAAAATGGATTAAAGACCTAAATGTAAGGCCAGACACTCTCAAACTCTTAGAGGAAAACATAGGCAGAACACTCTGACATAAAACACAGCAGGATCCTTTTTGACCCACCTCCTAGAGTAAGGGAACTAAAAACAAAAATAAACAAATGGGAGCTAATGAAACTTAAAAGCTGTTGCACAGCAAAGGAAACCATAAACAACATGAAAAGTCAACCCTTAGAATGGGATAAAATATTTGCAGATGAAGTAACTGGCAAAGGATTAATCACCAAAGTTTACAAGCAGCTCATGCAGCTCAATATCAAAAAAAACAAACAACCCAATTCAAAAATGGGCAGAAGACCTAAATAGACATTTCTCCAAAGAAGATATACAAATTGCCAACAAACACATGAAAGGATGCTCCACATCACTAATCATTAGAGAGATGCAAATCAAAACTACAATGAGGTATCACCTCACACTGGTCAGAATGGCCATCATCAAAAACCTACAAACAATAAATGCTGGAGAAGGTGTGAAGAAAAGGGAACCCTCTTGCACTGTTGGTGGGAATGTAAATTGATACAGCCACTATGGAGAATAGTATGGAGGTTCCTTGAAAAATAAAAAATAGAACTACCATATGACCCACCAATTATACTACTGGGCATATACCCTGAGAAAACCATAATTCAAAAAGCGACATGTACCACAATGTTCATTGCAGCATTATTTACAATAACCAGGACGTGGAATCCACCTAAGTGTCCATCAACAGATGAATGGATAAAGAAGATGTGGCATGTATATACAATGGAATATTACTCAGCCATAAAAAGAAATGAAATTGAGTTATTTGTCGTGAGGTGGATGGACTTAGAGTCTGTTATACAGAAAGAAGTAAATCAGAAACAGAAAAACAAATACTGTATGCTAACACGTATATATGGAATCAAAAAAATAATAAAATGGTTCTGAAGAACCTATGAACAGGACAGGAATAAAGATGCAGACGTAGAGAATTGATTTGAGGACCCGGGGAGGGGGAAGGGTAAGCTGGGACAAAGTGAGATAGTGGCATCAACATATATACACTACCAAATGTAAAATAGATAGCTAGTGGGAAGCAGCTGCATCGCCTGGGGAGATTAGCTCGGTGCTTTGTGACCACCTAGAGGGGAGGGATAGGGAGGGTGGGAAAGAGAGAGATGTTACAGGGGGCAGATATGGGGATATATGTACTACGTATAGCTGATTTGCTTTGTCATACAGCAGAAACTAATGCAACAATGTTAAACAATTATACTCCAAGAAAGATGTTTAAATAAATAAATAAATAAATAAAAGGAGAAATAAAAATTCCCCCAAAAAAAAAATTGTTCCAAAAATAATGATTCTCTTAGTATTGCATTGGTCACCTAGAGACATATCAAATTAGACAGCTTATAATAAAGAATTCACTTTATGTGACCTAAGTTTAAAACTTCTTTCTCTGAACCAGAAAGAAAGTGAAATTTTATTTGGATAATAAAGAATTTTAAAAATTAAAGACTCTGGGCTTCCCTGGTGGTGCAGTGGTTGAGAGTCCCCCTGCCAATGTAGGGAACACGGGTTCGTGCCCTGGTCCGGGAGGATCCCACATGCCACGGAGCGGCTGGGCCCGTGAGCCATGGCCGCTGAGCCTGTACGTCCAGAGCCTGTGCTCCGCAACGGGAGAGGCCACAACAGTGAGAGGCTTTCGTCCCCGAAAAAAAAAAAAAAAAAAAAAAATTAAAGACTCTTCTTAAAATTATAATTATGTTTATTACTAAGGTTTCCACATAAATATACCTGAAAATTAAGTCTCAGTGCTGAGAAGAAAAAAAAAATCTATAGAATGGATATAACTGAACAGCACTAACAGAAAAGTTACATTCAGGCAATGGTTTCATGTGCTGAGAACAGCTTTGATTTTCCCCAGAGCTCCAAATACTATTGTTAAAATTTTAAACCTGACCCAAATATTTAAAAAAATCAAACAATACTTTTAAAATTATTGCAATGCATTATGTCATATCAAAGAGTAAAATAATTCTAAGAGAAGTAGAAAATTCGAAGACCAATTCTAGTGGTTCACACCTGGTTGGAAAACAGTGAATTAGGAATATCAAAATAACCTCATCGATCATTTCCTGAGCCATATATATGAGCACACCTTGGAAATATTGTGGGTTTGTTTCCAGACCACCACAATAAAGTGAATTTCTAAATATAGTCACACAAATTTTTTGGTTCACCAGTGCATATAAAAGTTACATTTACACTATGCTGTAGTCTATTAAATGTGCAATAACATTGTTTTTAAAAGGAATGTACATACTTTAATTAAAAAATATTTTATTGCTAAAAAATGCTGCCCATTATCTGAGCCTTCAGAGTTATATTTGCTGGTGGAGAATCTTGTCTCGTTGTTGATGGCTTGTTGACTGATCAGGGTGGAGGTTGCTAAAGGTTGGGTTGGCTGAGGCAATTTCTTAAAATAAAGCAATGATAAAGTTTGCTGCATTGATTGACTTCCTTTCACAAACAATTTCTCTGTAGCATGCAATGTCATTTGATAGCATTTTACACAGAGTAGAATTTCTTGCAAAATTAGAGTCAGTCTTCTCAAACCTTGTTGCTGCTTTGTCAAGTAAGTTTATGTAATAATCTAAACCCTGTGTTGTCATTTCAACAACCGTCACAGCGTCTTCACCAGTAGATTCCATCTCAAGAAACTAGTTTCTTTGCTATCCATAAGGAGCAACTCCTCATCCCTTAAAGTTTTATCATGAGCTTGAAGCAATTTAGTCACATCTTTGGATACCACTTCTAATTCTAATCCTCTTGCTATTTCCACCATATCTGCAGTTAATTCCTCCACTGAAGTCTTGAACCCCTCAAAGTCACCCATGAGGGTTGGAATCAACTTCTTCCAAACTTCTACTAATGTTGACCTCTTCCCCTGAATCACGAATGTTCTTAATGGCATCTAGAATGTGGAATCAACTTTCGAGGGACTTTGCCCAGATTCATCAGAGGAATCACCATCTGTGGCAGATATAGCCTTACATATGTATCTCTTAAATAATGAGACTTGAAAGTCAAAATGACTACTTGATCCATGGGCTACAAAATGGATGTTGTATTAGCAGGCATGAAAACAACATTAATCTCATTGTAGATCTCCATCAGAGCTCTTGGGTGACCAAGTGTATTGCCAACGAGAAGTAATATTTTCAGAGGAGTTTTTTTTTCCGAGCAGTAGTTCTCAACAGTGGGCTTAAATATTCAGTAAACCATGTTGTAAACAGATATGCTGTCATCCAGGCTTTGTTGCTTCATTAAGAGAGCATAGGCAGAGTAAATCTAGCATAATTCTTAAGGGCCCTAGGATTTTTGGAATGGTCAATGAGCATTGGCTTCAACTTAATGTCACCAGCTGCATTAGTCCTAACAAGAGAGTCAGAATGTCCTTTGGAGATTTGAAGCCAGGCATTGACTTCTCCTCCCTAGCTATGAAAGTCCTAGATGACATTTTCTTCCAATATAAGGCTGTTCCATCTACACTGAAAATCTTATGTGTAGTGCAGATACTTTCATTAATTATCTTAGCTAGATTTTCTGGATAACCTGTTGCAGTTTCTACATCAGCACTTGCTGCTTCACCTTGCACTTTTATATTATGTAGATAGATTCTTTCCTTAAACTTCATGAACCAACCTCTTCTAACTTTAAACTTTCTTCTAAATCTTCCTTACCTCTCTCATTTTCATAGAATTGAAGGTTAGGGCCTTGCTCTGGATTAGTCTTTGGAATAAGTGAATGTTGTAGCTGATTTGATCTTCTATCCAGATCACTAAAATTTTCTTCATATCAGCAATACAGTTGTTTTGCTTTCTTATCATTCATGTGTTCACGGGAATAGCACCTTTAGTTTCCTTTAAGAGCTTTTCCTTTGCATCTACAACCTGGCTGTTTGGCCCCAGAGGCCTCATTTTCAGCCAGTCTTGGCTTTCAACATGCCTTCCTCATTAAGCTTCACCATTTCTGGCTTTTGATTTAAAGTGAGAGACAAGTGACTCTTCTTTCCACTTAACACTTAGAGGCCATTGTGGGATTGTTAATTGGCCTAATTTCAATATTCTTGTGTCTCAGGGAATAGGGAGGCCTGAGTAGAGAGAGAGATGGGGAACAGCTGGTCTATGAGGCAGTCATAAATGGTATTTATCCATTAAGTTTGCCATCTTACGTGGGTGTGGCTCATGGTTCCCCCAAACAATCACAATAGTAACAACAAAGATCACTGATCACAGATCACCATAACAAATATAAGAATGAAAAGATTAGAAATATTATGTGGATTACCAAAATGTGACACAGAGATACAAAGTGAGCAAATGCTTTTGGAAAAATGGCACCAATAGACTAGCTAGGTGCAAGGTTGCCACAAATCTTCAATTTGTAAAAAATGCAATATTTGTGAAGCACGATAAAATGAGGTATGCCTGTACACTATTCTTTCTTAAGCATTTTCTCTCCACCGTACAACCATTGTCACAGTCCAACCATCTAACATTTAATTCTTTTTATAGAACGCCTGCCAAATTATAACTTCCTTCTCATTAACCATCCACTGAATATTTTCAGTCAAATTTCAAAACCTCTAAAAACTTTTCCTGTGACAAACTGAAGTCTTTGGTCCTAGTTCTATCGTGTGGATCCATAAATACTATGAATTATTCCATTTCGATTCCATTACTTTTACACTTGAAAGCAATTACCTGTTCTTCTCCAAGCCTTCTCAACTAAGGTTCTACTTTACATTCATGTTCAAGAGGTAGTTAGACAAATGCATGATTTGTGGTACAAGGAAAACTTTAATGTTTACTTTTTGGGTAAGTAGACCCACCTATTGATGTGAAGGAGGAAAAAAAGTGGCATTCAGTGACAATGTCAGAATCTAAATGTTAGCCTGAGTGAGTCATTAGTCTGACTTAGTGCGGTCCTTCTCATACCTTTTAACAGATATGCTATATTAAAATATTTTTCAAGCATCTGATCTAGAATTTAACCTAAAGAAGTTGTCAGTTATACTGAACTATTAGTAGAATTTCTAGGACACTTCTATCAGTCAAATTGCTTGGCATAATAATCTACTTGTTAGAGCAATGATACTGAGTTAGCAAAACATTTTAAAGACATGCTCAAACTCTTTACAGCAAACAAGAAAAAGTTTACAACTTATGAAATATATAAATATACATATAGTTACATATGATATTCAGTATTCTTCAAAGTATTTTGATTTTTAATCTAGATATTAGAAATGTATTCTAAGCAGTTGCATACATATCCTGGGAAAATAAGCTTTCCATTACATAAAATAATACAGATTAAATGAAAAAAATATATATTTTAAATATATATAAAAGTATATACTTATATGTAATATAGTTTTAAATGTATAATAAAAACCTCAGGTCTTTTTTAGGGTAAAAGCTTTGAAAAAATTCACCTGTTTGTTATGTATTCCTTAAGAGTTCATTCTGTAAAGTTTTTCTAATTTTATGAATATCGATGTCATTTAATATCCAACTTTCACAATGATGCCACTGTTATCTTTCAAGCCATGAACTATAAAATGTTACTTTTCTGGAGTAAATAAAAAAAGAAAAGAGATATGATGGTTTCCATTCCCATTATCTAAAGCTCAACCCCTGACTTGTACTATAGCATGTAAAACATTTTACAGTCAAACCTCAAATTACTTTTCCAGTTTCATCGCCATGTTATGATCGCATTGCCTGCTCACACAGGCCATTGTCTCCTGCTAAAATATACTTCTCTTTCTTTCCGCATAATTCATGTTCATCCTTTTGAGAGTCAATTCAAACTGTTTCCTCTAATGTGAAAGCTTCCCCACCATTCCCTAAGCATCAGCAGTCCTCTCTTCTCTGAGCACATAGATTCCACCATTCACAAACCATATTTTATTAATAGCATAATTATATTTCCCACCAGACTGAGATCCCCTCAAGGGATGACACGTGTGTCATTTATCTTTGTTCTCTAATGTCCTGCACAGTGCCTGATACTTGCTAGGAACTGGACTTGGAGATTTTCATCTTGGCATCTCATCTCATCTTTGTCTTTAACTCCTCAATCTTGATCAAGTGCTTTAACCTTTTTAATCGTGGAGTATCAGGTTCATGGGCATGTGCACCTTCAGGCAGTAAGAAGACAGTAAGATATATTAGAAATAGCATAGAATTTTGAGTAAGCCAGTTGCTGAGTGTGTAAACTTATTAACTTAGATAACTCTGTTATCCCAGTTGTCTCTGGTATAAAAGAGATTAATAATAACCACATCATGGGTTTATTGTAAAAACGGTTTAGTATGTAAAAAAGTGTCTATCATAGATTTGATTAGGTAGCTTCTAAAACACCTTAGGAGCTCAAATAACCTATGGATTAGAGAAAACATTTTAGAAAACTCTCTCTGTACAAAAAAAAAAATGTGATTTTTTTTCTCATAGTGTTTTACCAAATGAAAATGTCAAAGCAAAGCAGTAAAAGTAATGAGCTTCTAAAGAGGATGGCTTCTTGAGGAAGCATTGAAAGTACTAACTGGAGTTGTATAAAATCTGAATCTAGTGAAGGTGTTATTCACAGCCACCAGAATTTAGAAGATGTAAATAGGAAAAGAGAAGTATAATTCATTAAAAGCTTTACATTCGAATATAAACTATAGACCAAGAGAACTTTTTAAAAACTACTACTCTGTAAGAATTGAAGGTGCAGACTAGAAGTAGGATTGTCAAGTGATACTGGTATTGTAGTAGAAAATCAAAGAAAAAAATAATTTTTATTAAGAGCTGTGTGATTTTTTTAAAAAAATATTGTTATAGACATTGAGATCCACATTTTAAAATTCTAATAGATTAAATTTTAGGACATGAATTACAAATCCATTTATTTTGATTAGATAATATAGATGATACAATATAGTGTATTGCTTACACAATTTGCCAATTAATGCTAAAAAAAGTCAGTGACTCAGTTGCAAAATAATTTTTTAGTTTTCACTTTTTTTAAAAATCAATTTATCTACTGGCAGTTATTTTTCTGGCTCCATTAGAAAACTATATTTGAACTATATTTCAGCAATATGTTTATGAAGTACTTTCTAAAATCAATAATTTAATATTGGTGATTTCAGTGGTCTTATTCTCTGCTTAAATTTATTTTGAAGATGTAGCAGTTATTTTTTGGTTCTTATTAAAAAATTCTAAACTTTATGCACAGATTTTGGGTTAAGAAGATTGTGAGTGTATATGTGTGTTTGTGTGTGTGTGTGTGTGTGTGTGTGTGTGTCCTCAATACACACAAACACACATATACCTTTTTATTTTACTTCCAAATATATTATGATATTGAACAATCTGGCCACTGAAAGATATTGATGAATTATTCATTTCGGTTCTACTGATCTACTGAAAGTGTGTAATAGCAAGATACTTGCCTATAAGAATAAATTCACAACTGAATTAATTTTCCTTTCATCCTTTCAATACTACCATCCAATTCCAGAGTTACAGAGCCAAAATAATTATTTTATTAATTTTTATCTCAAAAAAAAACATTTTTAAAGTCCTACTTATTTATTTTAAGAAAATTATTTCATATATTGTAATAGCTATAGTTTAAGTGATTTATATATTTATAAATATCCTCAACTGGAGCTTATATTGATATTTAAATCTTTGAAAAATCATTCACTCCATATAATTTCTACAAAATGATGTAATTTAAATTTGAGAATTCAATGCCATCATCTTAATGACTTTTGGTCAGCAAAATAATGGACTTACTCATCCCCTTTCACACTGTGGTGATATAGAACCTGACAGAGCCCTGGAAGCATGTATTTATATTGAAGAACAGTGTGGCACATTTTACCTTTTGTTTCTGAACTGTTTGGGACTTAATTTGGAAGAAAGTCTCCACCATAAAGATATATGACCTTTTTGACACCTCAGTTGAGAAAATGCATATTAAGGCCTTGAAAAGTATAAAGTTTTAGACAAAGGCCTCAGATTATCATGAACAGTCTACGAGAGAACACAAAAGGCTGACTAAGCTCTGTTTTCAATGCGCTCACCAAGGGGCTATGTGACCTTCAATGGATGCTCAACATTTCTTGAGGCTTTTCTCATTAATCCAACAATAAAATATTATCTCTCTTACCTTCTTGCTAGGGCTATAGAAAAAAAAAATGCTTGAGAAGAATGTAGTATTTAAGAGAGCATATTATTCTATTCTTTACTATCACATTAAAGATAATCATAATCTACACTGTGAGGACCACTTTGGTGTAGTGTTAAGCATGGCACCCAAAAACAGAAGATGTGAGTTCTAGTTATGGCTCCTGAATTAATTAGCTGGTTGACCTGAGAAAAACTACTTAACTTCTCTGAGTTCCCCTTACGGTTGTGAAAAGCAAATGAGAATCACGGCAGGGAAGTGGAAATAATCTCTTCAGCTTAAAGTCACATGTTTTAGCAGTGAAAAATTCCATTCTAGATTTCTTGAAAATAGTTGATAATGAACTCTCAATAATAATAATAGTTTGTTCTCCATAATAATAACAATTAATATTCATTGAGTTCCTACACTATTTAGGAAACGCAATACTCTACATGTGTTATTTCATTTAATTTTTTACAAAAATCTTCTGAGACATACTATTATTATTTTACACTAAGAAAACTGCATTTTGATGTTTAAGTAACAATGCCAAAGTCATAGACTTGTGCGAAATTTGAGACTTAAACCCAGTATCATTCTAAAGCCCATGTCTTTAACCATCTTGCTACAATCTTCACAATATAATATTTTTCAGTATTAATAAAGAATATCAGTTTGAGTCTGTTGAAAGTAAGTGGTAACACAAGTTATATCTATCTATATATACATATAGGTAGATATATCTGGCAGAAACAATTCAGCCAATGTTAATATGTTGCAACAATTGTGTCTCACTTTTAGTAATATTTTTTCTCTCTTTACTCTGTGCCCAGAATATAGGATATGGCTTTTAGACTGGAAACATGATCATAACACACAGCTATGTGATTTGACAGAGTCAGCCTATATGTCCACTCATCTCACTTATGAACATCACTGCCAAGACATTCATTCTAGTTATTAGAAAATATATATTAAAGGACCGTGCAGGGAAGAGACCGAAGTCAGCCTAGGCCTGACATTGTTCTAGGCTGAAAGTCTAGTCTACTCCTCCATGAATTAGAAACATTTGCAGTTTCCTTCTTCATAACACAGGCCTGATGAATTTTTTATTTATTTTTCTCTTCTTTATTCCTTAATTAGAAGGAGAATTAAATTGGAAGGATTCTCTGAGGCCGATGGCAGATTGTACTTTCCAATATAGACACAACAATATCTCTTATCCCTCATGGTCCTCTGCAATATGAAATAGTCTCTTTGCAAAATGCAGAAGATGAGAACATGGGCAGAAAACTATTGCATATGTTATGTGTTAAATGTCTGAGCCATTGGGTGAGGCTATCGTGGATCACACCGTATTTTCCCCTTGACACTCTGAGACCTGATTCTAACTCTAAAAACACGTACTTTTAAAGCAAGCAAAGCAACCACAGAGAACTGGTTGCAGCCAAGAGTTAGTCTAAGAGGATCTTCAAAAGTCTTCACCTCCCACATCCAGCTGAAGCAATAACAATGGCACTTTCTACTTGGGAAACAGGAGCTCAGGGGGAGGAGCAACTGGGGCCATTTTTGTCTCTTTTTTGTCCATAAGCTAAAAATTATGGGTCTCCCTCTCTCTCCTCTCTTTTTTTCTTTTGATGTCTGTGGTTTGAAACATAAATTCTTAATCTAGTTAAAATATGTAGATGGGATTAAAAAAAGTTGCTGCTTGAAAAGTACATAAGTTAATTCAGTAATCATTCAGCAACAGTTGCATAGATTTTACTTGCTACTGTCCTTTTTTGTTCTCAGAAATGTATCATGCATCTAATAAATATTTTTGTTAGCCAGGCACTGTGTTAGATGGCAATGAATCAGAAAGCCCTGACCCTACCCTCATGTGGCTGACATTTTAGTACAGAAAATAAACATAAAATTACATTAAAATTATGATTTCTGTTTGGAAGAAAAGTACTGGGTTCTATTAGAGTGTGCAGTGGGAGTGGCGGGGTGTATAACCTGAACTGGAGTTTGGAGGGACTTTTCTTCTGATAGTGACCTATAATCAGGAACAAGAAGGAGGAGTGGGTGAGTAGGTATCAACAAGGTCAAATTGAGAAGAGAACTAAGAGAATTCCAGTCAGAGGGAAAAGCGTGTACAAAGGTCTCTCAGTGGAAGGAAGCATGGCACACTTGAGGAACTGACAATTATTCAAAAGGGCTGTGAGACCGAAATCCAGGGAGGAAGGTGAGAAATGAGGTGAGAGAGAGAAGTAGAACCATGTCAAGCAGGGATATTTAGGCTCCATTAACAAACCTGGACTTAACCTGAAAAGCATGGAGAAGCTACTAAAGGGTTTTAAACAGGAGAATACTAAAACCAGGTTTGGCATTTGTTTGTTTGCTTTGTTTTTCAGAGATCAATGCAGCTGCATTATAGACAGTGGATTGAAAGAGATAAGAGAAATTGCTCTGAAACCACTTTAGGAGGTCTATCAGAATAAGGTAAGTGGTAAGAGGTGATGGTGGCTTTGATTAAAATGGAGAGAGGATGAGAGATGCTAAAGTATATTTAGAGTGGGGAGTTAAAAAGACTTGATAATGGATTGGATGAGGGAACTGAGAGGTATTGTGGCTTCGTGGGTGAATTTCAGGCTCTTTTCTTAGAAGTGGGTTCCTTTTACTGAGACCAGGTATCAAGAAATTTTCTGTATAATTGGGTTTGAGATACTTGTGAGACTTTCAAGTAGGGATTATAAATTACTCAGTAGATGGGAGATATAAAGTTGATGACCACCAGTATGATAGTTTATACCAGAAAAAAGGCTGGATGTGAAAAATGAGATTTGAAGAGAGTTTGAAACCAAATCTGTGGACTACTAAGATTGAAAGATTGGCTAGAAGATAAAAGTAATGGGTTAATTCCTATTAAGTGAGAGAAAGTGTATAATACAGTGTTTAGGAGCACATAATCTAGAACCAGATTATTTGGGTTTGAGTTTTCGCACTACGACTTACTATGCATAACTGGCAAAATACTTGACTCCTTGGGACCACCATATCTTCATTAATAAAATGGGGTTAATTACAGTGCCTACTTTATAGGACTTTTATTAATAATTTATTGCATTTATATGTGTAGACAGTACTTAGCACATAGTAATTACTTAATAAGTGATAGTTATTATTAGGATAACTTTATTTTAAAAATGATTTGTTCATCCATTTATTGAACAATCACTAAATGAGTACTAACTATATAAGTCACTGGTCTGAGTACTGGGGAGAGAGTGTTAACCAATACAGACAAGTCCTTGTGTTCATGGATGTTATGCTCTGCTTGAACAGTAAGTCATCTGATGTGTGATTCTGTTTTTTCTTATATGAATAAAGCAAATATCAAATCTTGCCTTAGGGACTTAAAAAAGTAATGCTTCCCTCTAAAATCCAAATTTTACCAGGGAAGGATACTAACATTGAAGGACATATAACCCAGAGTACCCAAAATTTTATCTCACTATTCTTACTAATGCAAAATAAGCATGGCCAGCACACAGCAGACTTCCAGGCAGGACAAACTTTTGGACGTTTGTCAGCAGGCTAAATCCTAAAAGTCTGTCTTTCTCTGTTGTCTGCATCTGTTGAATCTTAACATTGCTTCAGTAGAGTATGTGACATTCAGTGTCACTCAGCAGAAATCAGTATGGGTTTGTTTAGTGATATTTAAATACTGGATGATCCTTTTTATCTTCATTATGTATCCAAGAGCATTTGTTCACTGTGGTCTCTTAGATGTAAACTGTGCTCTATCTTGTTGAACATTTCTTTTTTTTTTTTTTTTTTTTTTTTTTGCGGTACGCGGGCCTCTCACTGTTGTGGCCTCTCCCGTTGCGGAGCACAGGCTCTGGACGCGCAGGCTCAGCGGCCATGGCTCACGGGCCCAGCCGCTCCGCGGCATGTGGGGTCTTCCTGGACCGGGGCACGAACCTGTGTCCCCTGCATCGGCAGGCAGACTCTCAACCACAGTGCCACCAGGGAAGCCCAACATTTCTTGATATAGAATAAATATATTCTCTTCTGACATGCTTTGGAAAAATGCTAATAATTTACATGTGCTATAGCTTTTCAAATTTCAAAATGGGCTTTTCCAACTTGACCAGACCCAAAAGAATACTCAAAGTGCTAGTTATTTTAAATCCAATATTTACAGTGATAATAAGTGATCTGTCTATCTCACCTTAGGCCAGGTTTGTACATCTATAATGATGAGTAATGATACTCTAGCATCCTAAGCTAATTCTCACAGGAGAGCCACAGCGGTGTTAAACTCTGAACCTTCTTGTGGGAGCAAATGGGGCATTAGTCTACCTCCTCCTCAATTAATATGTATATTTCCCTCCAGTGTTTGGAAGGCCATTAAAACCTGATTTTGATACAGACATGATGGGCAAATAGAGAAGATGGTTTTCATTTCCATTTGTTATCTGCAGTCACGTCTCTTCTGGTGCTACTCATTCAGGTGTCTTTACAGTGAAACCACAGTAGCTGGAGGGCAATGAAGAACCCCAACTTGAATGCTTTTCAAGAGTCTTGACTTGGAAAAGGAACTAAAATCTTGAAGCTTGTTCTAGGCTGAACAAAAAGTCTTTTCTGTCTCAAGGAGATTATTTTTTCACAATTTTACATAGGTTTGTAGATTTTTTATTTTTTCATTGTAAGATGTATCCTTATTAAAAGCCAACGAGATCATCATAGTTTTCAGTTACTAAATGACTCTTACATGCCGGTTACTTGTGCTAAGGACTTTATATATACCATCATATTTAACATGTTGGAATATAACCCTCCTGAGAAGAGCAAAATTTATCTGTTTTGCTCATTTCTGCCCCCCTAGTGCTTACACTAGTCCTTGAGTCAGTTGGCACTAATAACTATTTGCGGACCATATGAAATGAACCCTCTCAAAACTCCTATGCATGAGGCATTATTTGCCCCACTTGACTTATGGAGAAACTGAGTCTTAACAACCTTTAGAAACTTGATGAAAGCCTTATAGTTGGTGACAAACTTACAGTCCGGCCCTCGTCTCCAGATTCCCGAGCCTATGTCTTTAGCTTATCTTTGCCTCCAGCGTCCAATATGTATCACACTAAATATTTTAAAATCCTGAAAACATCTTTAGAATAAATGTGTGTTCACACATGGTTCATTCTATACTTTAAGTTTGCAAAGCAATGATCAATCATAAAGTAGAGATTTAAATGTATATGTATATATGTGAGTGTGTGAGTGTGTACATATATATCTTCCTGGACCTGAAGCATTCTCTGTCATTACTTTGAGGACATTGTATTGTGAGCGATCATTTACTTTGAAATAAAAGTAACTAATAACTCTGAATGTCTGATGTTTCCCAAAAAGTCTTCTCCTCAAATCGATGTGTTTACATTTTAATTGAGGAGAGAGATCTTTTTTTCAAGAATAGATATTTCCTTAGATCTTAACTTTCCTCTTCTACTTATCTCTCCAAAGAAATTCAAATAGTGTCACGTAGCATACGAAAACCTACATTTTTTCCAGTACTCAAGTCTATTTTCCCAAGAAAAACAAGACGTCACCCACATAAGAAGGCTTTTTGACAAATGACATAACCAAAAAGAGATACTATAGGGGATGTCCTCTCAGTACTCATCTTAGTTACGGACACATAAACCAATAAGTTTAGCATGTGTTTCTCTCTCTCTCTCTCTGTCTCTCTCTCTGTCTCTCTCTCTCTCTCTCTCTCACACACACACACACACAAACTATTATTAGGTCAGCTAACCTAATTGATTTTTTTCCTGTGGAGTGTTTATTTTTTAAAATACATCACTACTTTTAGGGATCCTAAGTTCAGTTTTGTTTTGCTTTGTTTTGTTTTCCCTAAAGTTACCAGCAGAGTATAATGCTTGCTAAAATGATTTTACTCCCAAATGAAGAAAGACTGAGCATTATGGAAAGATGATACCTTGCACATCTATCAATCACAAGCTCTCCTTCAACTTGAAAATTTCACAGTATCTAATTTCAATAGAGCAGTGTTACTGAGGCATGCAGTTCTGTGATTTTTGAATTGAAAAAGACACTAGACACTCAAAGCTGAAATATAATTTCAGTGTCTTTCTGGAATAAATGAGAATTTCAAGGACTCAGAGATAGTGTTTCTTCTGCCCTTCCCTGGCAAGCTATATAGTATATGTCCAGTACATTTTTAAAAGACCTCATAATTATTTCAGTCTTATTCTGTTAACAGTCATATAATTTCTAGGTACTGTAAAACTACTACATATGAACTTTCAAATATTTTAATTTACTGTATTTTATTGCAGCTTTGATAATTATTACCCAACAGTTAATAAAATATCTTTTAATTCTAGGACAATAGAAGTAAAATTATTTTCTAGTAAAGTCCCTTCCTCCAGTACAGTTAATAGCTAAATTATACAGTACAGTAGAAGCTAACACAACATTGTAAAACAACTATACCCCAATAAAAAGAAATAAAAGAAATAGAGTCCTCTTTTAAAATATATTTATTCTCCAACCTCTTTCCACAAAGGATATGATATTGCTTACATCTAATGCAAAATATAAAATTAATAGTGATAAATTCAGGTTAAAGGAGGATAAGTTTAAGAATATAATAAGGCTGAAAATCAGATTAGCATACAGAATTAGAGCATTCACAGCAAGCAATCCTCAACAATTGCTAAAAGTAGGTCCCAAATGTTCTCCATACTTCACAGGCTGACGTTAAGAAAAACTGAATTTATATTTTTTCCCAGCTTCCAACTATTCTGGCCATCTCTATGCCACGTGGTAGGCAGAATTCTAAGATAGCCTCCAAAACTCTTGTTTCCTCTGGTGTGCCCACAATATTTCCCGCTTATTTAATCAAACATTAATCTAGAGGCTGCTGCTGAAGAGATTTTGCAGATGAAATTAAAGTCTTAAATCAGTTAACCTTAAGATACTCATCTCAGTACTCATATTGAGATTGTCTTGGTGGCCTGGCCTTTACATGATCCCTTTAAATCTAAGTCTAAAGGTCAGAGATAGAGAAGGCAGAGATTCAAAGTGTGAGATGGATTCCCTGTGAAGGAGACTCTCTGTAGCCAGCTTTGTATATGGAGAAGACCACATGGTAAAGAATGCAGACAACTTGTAGGGGTTGAAAATGGCTCCAGGAAGATAGTTAGCAAGGGAATGAGGACCTCAGTCCTACAACTGCAAGGAAAAGAATTCTGCCACAACCTAAATAAACTAAGGAGCATATATTTTCCGTGTAGCACACATAGAATTGTTTCTTGCAAAAATGTCTTGTTTTGTTTCCATGTTTTGCCTTATCTCACAGGCATACCAAGTTGGACATGTTTCCCCCTTAGAGTCTTCAACTTTCAAAAGAAGATGCTCACCTAATCCCAACCCCGCAGTTGACTTTTATGTGCACATAGTCTGCCTTTAAATAGAAACATAGGATATTCACATTTAGGAACTTACCAAAGAGAAACATAAAATCTCTGACTCCTAACTTTCAACAAAATGTACATTGAGAGAAATAGTTCTCCTGAGGATTGTCTTAAATCTTGACTATCTATCTCTACTCCTGGGTGCTCATAAGGTGTCCCCGAATTAGGCCCAACATTCATTCACTGAGTAGCCAGACTATATGATTTTGAACCTTCCACATTCAAGAATCACTTTTAATATACTGTGTTTTTGCTTCTAGTAGGTTTATCTCTGGAGCAATTTCAGCACCGTTTTCTTTTCCTTTCTGTATTCTGTACATCAACCTTCAAGGAGCTGTTTTGATAGAAGTAAACATCCTTTTGCAATTCCTGGCTATCTAGGTTGCCCTGGGCATCAAGACATAGCCAACAGATTGGGGAAAATGGAACACAAAAGATGAGAGGGGAAGCTATTAGGGCTCAGAATTGAATTGCCATCCCTCACGTCTCCTCACATTTTATTAGTCAAACCTCAGTCCTATGCTCACATCTTACTTCAAGAGCTGCTAAGAAATGTAGTTAGCTGTGTACCCCATGAGTAAAAAGAAAAGTGAAATGTGATAAGTAGCCAATCTCTCTTCATCTCTTGAAGATGAACATTTTTGTTTTTCTCACTTATGAATTTTTTTAATTTGCCCTAGTTTTATCTTTTATTTCACTTTGTAATATGTGTTTTTTAAGTTGTTTGAAGTTTTTTTTTTTTTTATTATGGTGTAATGTGAATCACTCATCAAACTGTGTGGTCTAAAAGATAAATGCTCTCATAGGCTTTCTGTGAAAATTCAATGTATTATTACATACCTAGTACAAAGAATAGTGCCTAATACATAGTAAACGAAAAAATAATAATTTTCTTAATTTGGTATATAGTAATATAAAGAAAACATAAAAATGACTGCTTAGAAGAGAAACAGTTTTTCCTAGAGTTAAGTCCTAAGACATATGTTGCTGTTAGGTCTCTGTAAAGTGTGTATGATATTCTTGTCAACAATATATGAATAGAGTCCTTAATCATAACTTCTTTTATTTTAGTCAACAACATAACATAAAGCCCATTTCACTGGAAGCAATATTAATATTAATTATGGACTAAGCAATGAGGTCTAGATTTTTCGTGTTCTGGTTTGATTTTAAGATGAAATTTTGGATACCTATAAAAATAAATTCCTTTAGGAATTATGCCATTAAATCAATTTTCACAACTAGAATTTTGATGAGTTAAGCAACCAAGAGTTTGTTTTCTTTTCTTATAAAAACGTGGAAATCACATATTACATGTTATTGCTTAAAGACAGAATTATATTCTTAACAATCAACCAAAAACAGACTGTTTGAACTTATATAGAAGATTATTTCATAGTTCCTTATTGATTAGTTTTAATCATGTTTTCTATGACACCAATACTCTCAAACTTGAGAACATTTAATGCTTTGTATTAGGAATAGGGCAGCAAGAACTATTATAGCACATACATTGTAAAGATAGCATTCGAATTAATTTTCAGTCCCTGATACATAGCATTTAAACTCAAGATTGACATAAAATCAATTAGCAAATGAAAGTCAGTTTGTAACTAAGTTATGTATGGCCTTATTACCAATTGCATTTTGATTTACAGTACTATATTTAGCATGCTACAACTTTCCTTATGGCTATTTCTATTTTAAGGAAGATTTTATAAAATCTTAAAGTCACTTTATAGAGTGGAGGAAGAAAAGAGAAGTAAATCTCTCACATACATAAGCCCACAAAAGCAAATTTTAGACAAGTAAGAGGAACAAACTCTCCCCACAGAGGGAAGGACCACAGAGAAACTGAAGAGCAACAGATGGAAAAATAAATGTATCTCTAGTTATAATAAAGACATAAACACCCAAAATATTTCTATCATATTAGGTTTGTGGTTAAACATAACCTTTCCATAAGTATCTATATGATGATTTTTAAATTTTGATGTTGAAGTGTAACTTTAATTATTTGACATGTATTACATGAGGCTGTAACTTTTTGTATATCTGTTGCTTTATCAAGTTATATAAATATTTGAGGGCTTCCCTGGTGGCGCAGTGGTTGAGAGTCCACCTGCCGATGCAGGGGACGCGGGTTCGTGCCCCTGTCCGGGAGGATACCACATGCCGCGGAGCGGCTGGGCCCGTGAGCCATGGCCGCTGAGCCTGCGCGTCCGGAGCCTGTGCTCCGCAACGGGAGAGGCCACAACAGCGGGAGGCCCGCGAACCGCAAAAAAAAAAAAAAAAAAATTTTGAGAAAATAAACCACTCCAATATTTGACATCTAATAGTTCATATGTATTGGCCAAATTTTACCTGAGGAGATACTAAAGTGTTCAAGCTAAATGCCATATTACTGTCACTCAGGAATATTGTTTTTCGTTCCAAGTATTAAAGTTTATGTCAATTTCAGGCAAACAGAAAAACTTAAACTCTTACAATTTTTATTATTTGCTTCAATAAATTTGTAAACACAGTCTTATCCAAATTATGCTACATGTATTACCACTGAAAAATGGGAGTGGGAATAAAAGTATAAGTTATGTTCTGATTGTGTATATATATATATATATATATATATACTACCAACTGAACTTAAAGTTGAATTCAGTTAAAATGAACTGAAATTATTAAGTACAATTAAACAACAATCAGATATCACTATATACCTATTAGAAGAGCCAAAATCCAAAACACTGACAACATCAAACAATGATGAGGATGTGAGGCAATAGGAATTCTCCCCCACTGCTGGTGGGAATGCAAAATGGTACAGACACTTTGGAAGACAGTTTGGCAGTCTATTATAAAAATAAAAACACTCTCATTATATAGTCCAGCAGTTACATCCTTTAGTATTCACCCAAATGAATTGAAAACTTATGTCCACACAAAAATCTTCACATGAATGTTTATAGCAGCTTCATTCATAATTGCCAAAATTTGGAAGCAATGAAGATGTCCTGTAGGTGAATGGAAAAGCTGTGGTAAACCCATAAAATGAAATACTATTCAGCACTAGAAAGAAACGAGCTATTAAGCCACAAAAAGAAATAGAGGAAGCTTAAGTTCATACTACTACACAAAAGAAGCCATTCTGAAAAGGCTACATCCTGTATGATCTCAACTATATGACACTCTGAAAAAGGCAAACGTACGGAGACAGTAAAAAGATCAGTGGTTGCCAGGGGTTGGGGAAGGGAGAGATGAATAGGTGGAGAACAGGAGATTTTTTAGGGCAGTGAAATGATTCTGTATGATACTATAATGGTAAATATATATCATTATACATTTGCCCAAACCCATGCACACCACCAAGAGTGAAACTTAATGTGAGCTATGGACTTTGGGTAATAATGATGTCTGTGTTGGTTCACTGATCACAACAAACTTATGATGCTTGTGGGTGATGTTGATGGTGGGAAGGCTATGGTGGAGGTAAGGAGGAGGGTTGTTTGTGGGAACTCTCTGCTCTTTCTACACAATTTTGCTGTGTACCTAAAACTGCAAAAAAAAAAAAAATCAATTTGACAGTCAATTTGACTTTTTAGAAAAAAGTTGTTATAAATCCATATTTTGTTACACTGAAGATGCTGCATTTATTTCTTCTCAATTGTTTGATGACAATCCAAAAAATCAGAATACTTTGTAATAGCTCCCAGATAAAACACGTTTCTTTTGGAATCAATAAATATAATGTTTAAATAGTTATATAAATATCTATATTTTTTGGACTTTAATACAATTTATGTATTTTTTAATTTAAATTTTTCCAGTTTTATTAAGAAATCATTGACATACATCACTGTTTAAAGTGAATATCCATGGTTTTAATTTCAATTTGGTTTTCTTTTCAATTCAGTTATAGATAAGAAACCAAAGTGGTTTGGGGGAAAGACAATAAAAAAGGTGCAACTGATTTTATATATTTTGCCTGAGGTCAACTCTCAATATCAAGCAGCCTTCCATTAAATATAACTGATGAAAAAATACATTATAATATTATGAAATAATAGCTCTATTCAGATGTGTAGGAAATTTGATATAGGAATCTCATTTGTGTGAATGAATAATGCAGATAAACACACTTCTATGTATCTTTAAGTTCAGGAAAATTCCAGCAAATGTCTCCTTTACACTAACTTAACCATTTTGGGGCCTTTTATGGTCAGCCTCAGAACTGTCATGGCACCTGTGGGTGTGTCATTTAGCATGCTGATGTATTACAATGACCGTATAATGAGGCTCAAGGTTTACTGGAAGTCACATCTTCTGCCATCTCGGGCCTAACCGATTTTAACCAGTTTTTGTCTTGACCAGTTTCTCCCAATGGCTGTGTCATTCTTTAAGGGTTGTGCCCTGCGCCCTTCCCTCCTGTCTCACTTCCACTTAGGGGAACTCAAGCATAAATGTACACACTTGAGAAGAAATTCCAAGTCTTCTGACTTTTATATTCTTCAGGGCTATTTAACTCAATTGCCATAAACACTTGTTGAATAAGATCTAAGTAACTGAATTATTTTTTGCTCTAGTTTAGTTTAAAGAACGCCGAATATGTCCAGTAATGTTATCAAACATATGTTCATTTATCTCATGAAAAAACAAAAACAAAACAAAACAAAAAAGCCAACCCAAAAAAGACCCATCTCAGTCTAATAAGCTACTTTAGAGTAGGCACACAGAAGTTTTCATATCACATTTTTTAAAGAGGCTAATGTAAACAAGTAAAAACAGAGAATAGTATGGCAATTTCACAGTCCAATTTAGAATTGAGATCAAGAAAAACTAATGCATTAGGTTTATACTATTTATAAAATAAACTAATTATGATGAATGTTACAATAATTGTCGTGAGACTACTCCAAATGCTTAAACTATTATTTTTCCAAAGGCAGTTATCTGATTCTAATCTATTTCCTAGATACGTACAGAAATCCTATCAGTGTGTAAACATACCTCAAATCTGACTGCCTGCTTATGTGCTAAGAATATAATGCAGTCTGCATTGCAATGTTTACTTCCTACTCCTATCTTATGTTGTATCCACATCATCCATTATCATATAGAGAGTTGTAGATTATTATCATCCAGCAAATCTGGGGAAGTAATTAACCTTTGATCCCTTCTCAGTCTATTCAGTGATGGACCTACAACTAAATTAAAATTGCCTTTTCTATAGCAATCTCTTCCTTTGGCAGCCATTTATTGAGCTAGCATAGAAATGTGCACTTCTGCATTGATACTATACTCCTGCTTTGTCTATTGTGGGACTTTTATTTTAAACAAACAAGCTTCATAACCTGAATTTTTCTGGTATGATTGTAAAGAACAGAATTCATAGTTATAGGAAACGGTGCAGAGGATGCACTAAGGCTATATCTGAGTATTTTATTAGTGGTTTAAACACATTAACTACATTTCAGTAACTGAACACTAATCTTCTATTAGTCCTCTTTACTCTTTTCTCATTCAAATAATAGACATGAAAATCAGAAATACTCCACATACCAGTTTTCAGCTTTACAACTGAGTTCTGAATTTCTCCACTGTGTATTTCTAACATACAAAAGGTGGAAATAGTGTGAGAATATTTGCAGAAACAACTATTCATCAAATCAAAAATTATTCAGCAATCTGTATTTGTGGAATTTTGTAGGCATTGATATAACTAATCCTCACCACATTCTAATAAAATTAACATTATTTTTTTGCATTTTAAAGATGAACATATAGAAATGCAGAAAGATGAAATATGGACATGAAGCCATATAAGTAACAAACTTAAAACCAATGGTTTTATCATCACAAAAATGGCACAAATAACTAGGGCCATTACAAACATAGATGGGAGAGAAACAAGTAAAGAGAAGAGTCATTCCTCCTAGATACGGTCTTCAAATTGGTATCGATTCAATGTTCATTACAACTTTTCTTGAAATTCTTTATGAATATAGAACAAATTTGAACTTAACTGTCTGTGGTCAGATATCTGTTGGCATCTCAGCATCATTTCCACTCCCTTTTCTGCACTCTGCCATGTTACAGGGCCTGGACATGTGGAAGCTATATTTTGATACTTTCTTGTCAGAAAAACTCATGTTTGATCATGAGAGGACTCAGGTGAGATATGAAAGGAGGACGAAAAGCAGAAACCATTCTTCAGGCAGTAGCAGACAGAAGACATGAGATTTTGGCAGCAATTTTAGACATTCTCCTGGGAATCCACCTGGTCAGGTATGCAGACAGTAGAACTGTTAAAAAATACCTATAGTTTTCCAAATCCTTGCAAACCAGCAGCAAACTTAAAAGCTAACTGCAGATTTCCCCATCCTTCTAATAATTTTATAAGCACTAATTTCATTTTAAAATACTTCCCTTTTTGAAATATCTCCAGTAGATTTTTTTTTTTTGACCAAATATTTTCAAATATACACAGTGAGACATTTAGTGAAAATTGTCAAATGATGTTTTCTTTTTTGTGTCATCACATTTACAAATCAATGAGTCCTTGCTCGGGCCCTACCTGCCCCCAGGCTTCCTTTTAAGGTTAGAATCTATTCAAGTTTCAATTAAAATACTTATTTGAAATTCATCTCTGTTTCCTCATTTAAAGGTTAGGGTTCTGAAAGCATGGTGCTCATTTAACCTGTCTTTTCTTAATGACCCCAAACCCTTAATTGCCTGGTCACATGTAACACAATGTTATATACTGCATTTGATAGATTAATTACAAAGACACATGTCCAATGTCCACTAGACAAAATGTCAATGGTCCTGTCTATCCAATTTCTAATACCTTTTATGCAGAGATATTTAAGTGTAGATACCCAAGATCTCATCAATTAATCTAGATGGGGCATAAAAGGTAATAATGTATTGGCATTGGATTTGGATATCATTTCTGTCATTGAAAATATGAAGCACCATTTGAGGTTATTGATCTTGAAAAAGTAATGACTGTATGTGGTTTTGTAACTTTCCTGAGGTTTACATTATTGCAGTGCACTGAGAATAGAAATCCCAAAACAGCTTTTTAGAATAACCTCTTGTCAAAGAAAAGGGAGACATGAATCCTAAAAACCTTTTCCTTGTAGAGAAGTTACAGTTTCTCCTATCTTTCTGACTGTTTTCAACTAAGTGCAAGGAGTTGAAAATGGGTTCTGGAAAGATGTAGTGCACCCCAGCATAAACCATCCCCAAACAGACATTTGTATAATGAAACAACTAAAAACCAGTAACAAAAAAACGCAGCAGTATTAAAAATCAAAGTTGTTCACAGATCTTATTCCCCTTACCAAAATATTAGTACCTGATCAATTCCAAGTCTCTCCATTAACAAGTTCAAATTGCACTTTCCTAGTTAGTGATTTTTTAAAAAATTAATCACTAAAGTTAGCCCCCAAATCCCAAACGTAACTTCAAAAAAAAAAAATCCAACTTGGTGCTGTCAAAATTATCCATATTCATTTTAACTGTTTCACAAAGGCAACAATTTTATTAAGATTTTATAAGAGCCAATAAAATTTAAACAAAAAGTAAAACTCTATTGGTTTCTTTTTTTTTTTTTTTAACTAAAATACCCAGTGGCAATTATAACGGCTACTGACTTTTATTGGACACTTGCAGCCTGCCAGCTGTTTCACATGATTCACCTCATGTAATTGTCATGGCAGACCTATGAAGTGCTAAAAATATAATGACCAATTCACAGCAGAGAAAACTAAATTATGGAGAGGAGAATTACTTGCTTAATTTCACACATCTATTAAGAAGAAAATGCAGAACTAGAAACTAGGGAATATGACAAAAAGTTTCCATTATGAAGCATTGTAATATATTGCTCTCCATTATATTTGTGACATCAGGCAGTCCTCTCCTCATTTGCAGTTAGTGGAGGAGCAATGATAAATTGTATCAATCCAGTAAAGATTTATTGAGCAGCTACTAAATGCAAGACATTTTACCAGATATTGATAATAAAACCTTGAAGTTTACTGTCCAATTTTAGCAGATATCTATGTCAACTCATTTCTGGGAAGTTATGATTATAATTTCCACATTATGGACTCATAAAATGTGACCCTTCTTCCCAGGCATATTTGATTTTCCAGCCAGATACCTATTCCAATCAATCTTGTATTGCTTCCCCCTGGCTATATCTAATTGGTCCAGGGTCAGGAAATTGATATGACTGAGCCAATGGATGACATTCTCTAGAAATGTAAATTAGGAGTTGGGGGTTCTGACTCTTTACTGGAAGAGATGCCTTATAGACTCAAGAGACCTTGGTGGCATTATTTTTCTGCTATTATTCTGGAAAATAGCTTGTCTGAAGATGAAAGATAAAGCAGACCAGCAGTGAGAAGCAATATGAAACATAGAGAGACATGGTGGCTTATTTTCAATTGTTTCTGAGACACAGCTGCATCTCTGTCCTTGAAGTCTTTGAAGCACCGTTGTATCCTATAAAATGTTTTCCTTTTTGCTTAAGCCATTTCAAGTTGGATTTCTGTTACTAACTATAACAGCAGAGAAAATATGACTTTTCAAGCCATAATCAACTGTACCACTGAAGAACGTTACCAAATTTGTGTTTCTTTTTTATTTATTTATTTTTCTTTTGTGGTACGCGGGCCTCTCACTGTTGTGGCCTCTCCCGTTGTGGAGCACAGGCTCCGGACGCGCAGGCTCAGCGGTCATGGCTCACGGGCCTAACCGCTCCACGGCACGTGGGATCTTTCCGGACCGGGGAACGAACCCGGGTGCCCTCCATCGGCAGGCGGACTCTCAACCACTGCGCCACCAGGGAAGCCCCCTAATTTGTGTTTCTGATAGGAGAATTTAAACACGTGAAAGTGTAGAGCAAATTCTTTTTTAAAAATTCAAAATGCATTAACCTTTTGGATAAGGCAATAATGGCTATAAATAGGATCTCTTAAAATTTCCTACAATGATTTCCAAACTTGGTAACCAATCTATTTCTCCATTTCATCTTCCTCTAGTCCCTATTACTTACTTAAACTACAGCTAGGATAACTAGTCCTCATCACCAGACATCATCCACCATTCCTCTCAACTGGGTTGATATTCAACTGATATTCACTTATATGATGGTTTGGTCAATGTTCAATCTGACTGGTCAGAGGTGCATTCTGATCAATGCTTATGTCATGTTATTTGATAAATATTTTAAATTTCACCTTCATCCTTCACAAGTATGAGCTGTTACATATGTTTCCATCAGCTTAGTATGTCCTTCTCTAATTGGTTCAGTGGCAAATTCCCACTCATTGATTGATTCATTCATTCACTGATTCATTCATTCATTCATTTATTCATTCAACAAATACTGAGCACCTATGAGACATGCATTATTTTCCTCATTGGGATACTAGTGCATGACATTTTTTTTAACAGGGTCATTTTGCTGTGTAAGGAGGACTCCAGAGGCAAGACCGAGGCAGGGAGACCAGTGAAGGGGCTATTATGAGAGCCTAGTCAACATATGATGTTATCTAGGATGCAGATGGTAGCAATGCAGACAGTGAAAAATAGTGTGCTGTAAGGTAGAGCCAAATTATTTGAGATTTAAATATCACTTTTTCTGTGACGCCCTCCATAATTCCTCAAGCAGTTACTTGCTCTATCACATGTGCTTACATGAGATGCTATTAACATTCCTACCACAGCCCTTATCAAATTGTAATGCAGTTAAGTTGTAAATGATTGACTTTCCAAGCAAAGTTTGAACTCTTCATTCTTGCTGTCTTCATCTTTCTTTCACAATATCTAGCATAATGGCTAGCTCATACTAAGTAATTAATCTTTCTCAAGAAAGAGTAAGAGAAAGAAATTGCACAGAAACAATGTTTTCTAAATTGAAAATATCTTGTGCATATTACTTATTATATGCATTCTCTGGTATTATTTATTAAGTTAATTTTTATCGAAACTTTGTGTTAATTTACTAAAGGTATGGAAGCGCAAAAGTTAATGAAGGTGATTCTTTCATATATAACTTTCCATATATATATATACACATATATATTTATATAATTTATGTAGTATAATTATTTATTTATTTCCCCTGGGAAAGATGTTGATAGCAGATATATATATATCTGCTTTTTATATATGTAAAGAGTAGTTCTCTTCCTATTGATCAAAATATACATAAGTATCATAGATATATGATACGATATATGATATATATGTCATATATATGATACTTATGTATATTTTGATCAATAGGAAGAGAACTACTTTTTTCCTATGGCCAGTTTTGCAATGATTATCAACCCACTGTATTATATTGGCTAAAGAGCAAAAGAAAAAACCAAAAATGTGGTAAGAAAGCTTCTCAGAAAACATCCCCATTGAAGTGCTTGTCTAAATTGTTAGCAGCCAGAAGTGAACATTTTGTTCTTTAGTCATGCTATATATTTCATAATTTGTCAGGGGTTGAAGTGGCAGCACTAGTAATTAGATGAAGTTTATTTGGCTGCCCTCCAACATGAGTAATCCACAGAACAGTGTTTACTATCAAAAACAGTCGCCGCTCTACATGAACAAAATGTGGTGGCACCACATCGTGGTAAAGGGATGAAGCATCACAATATTTAAGTATCTGAGAAGTGGCGATGTGCTAGTGATATCAGAATTCCCCATCATCTAGAGGCTGTGACTTGTTTCTAAATCTAACTCAACTTGTGACAATGGGGAAATATTGGCTCCCACAGTTTAAGGAGGGCCACTAAATACAAATAAAAAGAACTAGCAGAAATGATTAAGTCTGGGGTCCAGCTAAGCATAAATATATACTTGTGTCATCCCATGGGTCTCAGACAAAGTCCTTGGAAAAGATACTGAGAGCAAAAACAAACAAAAAGTCTACTTATTACATTGTAATTTCCAGCTACTGCTTTGATATCTGAGATTTACTCTTTTCTCAGAATAAATTGTCCCTAGTCATCGATACATGTCTGAAGAGTATTCTTAATTAAAGAGGTGCCATACAATCTGTGGTTTGGTACAATTTTTAACACCTTTGCCTTTTATTACATAAAATATTGTACCTCTTTCAACTGATATTTGGGGATCATATTTTGCAAAGCATTTTTCCCTGATTCCTACTCACCTGCTACAAAAAGCTACTGGCAAACAAACAAACAAACAATCTTGTAAAGACTGTCATCTGTGCAATACATTTAATTCATTTCTGCATATTAGCACAGATGTACAGACCCAAGACCTAAAAGAAATTATCAAGCTCAATACAAACCAGGAAATCATCAAGCAAGATTTTAAAAATGCAAATAAAAATGGTTGCCCTTTGAGCTGACGGTAAATCATTTTGCCCTCGTATTGAAGATTTACCACATACTAAATGAGAAAGGCTAAAGATTATTTGGCTGGAGGATTTCAACATTTAAAAAAACATTTTTTTCAACTGTAGTTCCTGACATCACCTGTGGTTGCCAGTGGGCGACCTTGAATGAACAACTCACATATCTGTAATTGCTCTGGAAAAGCTGCTTAAAATTATATTTTTTATATCAAAAAATATTACATACAAAAAATGTATTCTACCCACCTGTATATAATCCCTATTATTATCTAGATGATATAATTCCAGACTTCCTTTGGACATATATAATGTGTGTATAAATTATCTTCCACAAAAATAGAATCATACTCTATATACTGTTTTAAAATCTTCTCTTAAAACTTAATATATCAATATTATATTTTAATGTCAATAATTGTCCATGTCATCATTTTAAGAGTTGCATAGGATAAAACTGCATTAAAAAACTATCCCAAAGATTACTTAATTTAGAAAATATTGATAATTAATACTTGTAGAGTGTCTAATGGCATCAGGCATTATTTTAACCCCTAAAAAAATACGTTGCCCCATTGTGATTTTACAACAATATCATAAGGTATTATCTCTATTTTAGAGATACACTTCCACTGGGAAAATAAAACAGGAGATCAAAAATAGAAATAGTTTAAAAAGAAAAATTCTCATTTTGTAAACAAATTAATCTGAACCCTAATTTATATCCATATCGTGATACCTTTGTAGTATTAAGAACTGTATTTACATTGAAAGGCTCTAGTAAAACATATGAAAGTTCTTTTATCAGCACAAATATAAGTTATATATATAGTATTTCAAATAGATGTATATCTATACCTATGTCTATTTCTATCTCCTATCTATCTATATTTGAAATATAGATATATCTGGTTGTGAACCAGAAACTTCTATTCTCATATTGTTATATCACCTGTATATTCAGTTATCCATTTTCTATATAAATAAATAGAGATTAGAACATAGACCAATTTTAAAGGAAAGCTAATTTTTGTTATATTATAATCTAAAATAATTAGTCTTTCCCTTCTGATTATTTGTATTAATTTAAAATCTATAGCTTATAAAAAGAACAAGCTGCCTGGAAATGTTAATAATAGAAATTCTATTCTATTGTATTCTATTATAATAAAATTTATACAGTTTTCTTTGATATAATTTTTTTTCACCTAGTCAATAATGTTCCTATGAACATTCTTTGATTTCCCTCAAGCTCTGGAAAGAGAACATAATAAATCTCAGGCATCTCTTAACATTTTTCTCTTTAACAGTCCTAGAATTTATTTCATCAGATTAAGCACAATATTTTCCCCCATAAGCTCTTCTTTAATTATTCATAGAGAGTTTTTGTTTAAAGAAAATTTATAATCACAAATGTTGGTTGTGTAAAAATATTCAAGGCAGCTCTAAGTTTGTTAATATCTGAAATGACTTTTGTGAATCAAAAAATACACAGCTTTCCTGGGTTCCAATTGTAAAGCATGCCCTTACCTCAGCAGTTATTCATCATGTGCCAATTTTTACTGCTTTGAAAACATATTAGTTAGTAGTAATTTTTTTTTTTCTTGCGTTATGCGGGCCTCTCACTGTCGTGGCCTCTCCCATTTGCGGAGCACAGGCTCCGGACGCGCAGGCTCAGTGGCCATGGCTCACGGGCCCAGCCGCTCCGCGGCATGTGGGATCTTCCCGAAACGGGGCACGAACCCGCGTCTCCTGCATCGGCAGGCGGACTCTCAAGCACTGCGCCACCAGGGAAGCCCACTTTTTCTCATTTTTAAAGCACATATCTGCCATTGACTATATGTGTTATCCAGACTCTCCACATAAATGGTATTAGCCAGGGTCCAACTTAATGACACTATTTTATGGCTGGTGGTTGAAAAGTTAATCTTCATTATTAGTTTTTCTGCTGAAGCATCATTATCTCTATAATTTTTAAATTCAGATGAACTAGGAATAAAACTATACATTTCTGGGCTTCCCTGGTGGCGCAGTGGTTGAGAGTCCGCCTGCCGGGTTAGTGCCCCGGTCCGGGAAGATCCGACGTGCCGCGGAGCGGCTGGGCCCGTGAGCCATGGCTGCTGAGCCTGTGCGTCCGGAGCCTGTGCTCTGCAACAGCAGAGGCCACAGCAGTGAGAGGCCCGTGTACCGCAAAAAAAAAAAACTATATATCTTCTGTAAACTTTCTGGACCAAAGAAAGAAATATACAGGAAGGTTTTTATTTTAAAATATTTCAATTCGTCTTTTTACCCACAGATGAAGCAAATGACAAAATCTATACGTTTGTCCTTAGGTTCATCATGACTTTAGTATGCATACTTGCAAGGGAAATTTTTTGCTTATTTTAGTTGGGTAAACAGCTTCGATCAATTAGAAAAAGATAAGCTGTGGAACAAATTAAACCTCCAAGCAATTATGTAACTGAAGACCTTACTCTACAGTCAGCTTTTTTGGCCTTTAAATTTTTACGTAAACTTATATATGACATACATAACGTGGAAGTTTAGCAGCTAAATGTTTGAAAACCTAAAGGTCAACCTAGAAGGGTGGGACAGGGAGGGTGGGAGGGAGACACAAGAGGGAGGGAATATGGGGATATATGTATACGCATAGCTGATTCACTTTGTTATACATTAAAAACTAACACAAAAATGTAAAGCAATTATACTCCAATAAAGATGTTAATAAATAAATAAGCATTTCTAATGTGATAATAATGAGGTGATTGATATACCATTAAAAGTAGAAGCCTTTCTTTCTATTCTAAAAAAACAAAACAAAACAAAAACCTAAAGGTTATAGTTTTCTGGATCAGATAAGTCTGAATACTTATCTTCAGACTTCATGAAGAAATTTTACTTTTCTCTAAATAAAACAAGAGAAAGTTGTTTTAATTTTATTAATTTTATTTAATTTTTAAAAATATCTTCATTGGAGTATAATTGCTTTACAATGTTGTGTTAGTTTCTGCTGTACAACAAAGTGAATCCGCAATACATATACATATATGCCCATATATCCTTCCTCTTGAGCCTCCCTCCCACCCTCCCTATCCCACTCCTCTAGGTCATCACAAAGCATCGAGGTGATCTCCCTGCGCTATGCAGCTGCTTCCCATTAGCTATCCATTTTACATTTGGTAATGTCTATATGTCAATGTTACTCTCTCACTTTGTCCCAGCTTCCCCTTCCCCCTCTGTGTCCTCAGGTCTGTTCCCTACGTCTGTGTCTTTGTTCCTGCCCTGCCACTAGGTTCATCAGCACCGTTCTTTTAGATTCCATATATGTGTGTTAGCATACGGTATTTGTTTTTCTCTTTCAGCCTTACTTCAGTCTGTATGACAGACTCTAGGTCCATCCACTTATGTTTTAAACTGTCAATAAATTTGAGAGAATTTTTCAAATAAAATTTTTACAAGCAAGTCAACTGGACAATCTTTCTTAGAGCTAAGCATTGTACAAGATAGAAGGAAGAACTCTCACACGGTTGTTTCAAATAGAGCACAAGTACTAAATCCCATCTTTGGGTTCTCCATCAAAAGCAACTGGTAAAAATAAATTTCTAGTTCTAAAGATGCACTAAGATATAGTTCTAGCATGCAGTAGACATCTCCCACTTCTGATATGGACCTAGTGTATTGTTCTTTGCTTCATAAATATTATATTTTATTCATCTTTGAGATCAAAAAAAATTTTTTTTAAACATCTTTATTGGAGTATAATTGCTTTACAATGGTATGTTAGTTTCTGCTGTATAACAAAGTGAATCAGTTATACATATACATATGTTCCCATATCTCTTCCCTCTTGCGTCTCCCTCCCTCCCACCCTCCCTATCCCACCCCTCTAGGTGGTCACAAAGCACCGAGCTGATCTCCCTGTGCTATGCGGCTGCTTCCCACTAGCTATCTATTTTACCTTTGGTAGTGTATATATGTCCATGCCACTCTCTCACTTTCATTCTAAAATAACTTCAAAGTCTAATAAATTCTGCACAAATCTTTAGTGTAATTATTGGAGGAAAGACTAGAAATCAATTTGCTTAGCACTGAAATGTTCTCTCCCATTTGTTACTTGACTGATATATGGCAAGTAATTTAATCTCTTTGTGACTCAGTGTCCTAAAAACGAAAATGAGGATAATAAGTTAGCTAACAGGGTTATTGTGAGAATTAGAAAATATGTCAGAAAGATTGTAGTTTTCAGTTCCTATTATTGAATATATAAATTGTATCTACAAATTAACCAATTTTATTAACAGCTAGTCCAATAATTATTTTTTAGAGGGAAATGTATTTGTTTGGAAAACACATTGATAAGCCTCTTGTGAAATATGGGCAAAGTGTTCTTTATGAAAGTTGGAGATCAATTTATTCTTCTTCTGAAATGTTGGAAGAGAGAAAAGAGACCATCAAAGAATACAGGGAGAAAAGAAAAGAGCCAAAGAGAGTGTGTGAGACATAGGACTATTTGGAGAAATGATAAGTGGATTTTTCTCTTTACTTTGTAATCAGAACATTTAAGCACTAGGGATGAATAGTGCTGAATTTCAAGTGATTTGATTGTTACAGTGTAAACCTTTCCCTATATAAAAAGATCAGCCCAACCAAACAGTCACTAAAGCCTAACACACTCATGAATACTTGGCATGACTTGGCTTACTACTTTGCCTTGTGGAAAATTTAAAAAGGCCCAAATTTTGTGACATATAAAACATGGACTGCTATAGCAGAGGAAAGATCAAAGAGACAGTCAGCCTGGAGGTGATGGGAAAACCCTAGGGATTACTTTGGATTTCTGTGGAATACGGTACTGGGAATTTTAGTTACTCATATCTAGATATAAAGGGCTAGAACATTCTGCAGTTGATACTGACTTTATGGATAGATCCACAACCATTACTTTTTAAAGCACTGTATGGTTTCTAAGGAGCTTTTTGGTATATTATCTCACTTGTTCTTCACAGAGCTCTATGACGCAGGAGCAGGGGAATTCTTCTCTCCTTTTTGAAGATCAGAAAGCAGCCTGAGATTAAGAGACATGGCCGATGTGATATTGTGATATAATAAGAAATATATATTTGGTATTTGTCCCTCAGTTGCTGACACAGAGCTCCTAAAACCTTATACTTCCTGAGTGATAAAGATGAGACAAGTATTTTTTGCTGTTTATAATAAACCCCTTTCCACCACATCTCAGTTTATGTTAATGAGGTGACTCTTGATTGATCCCTGGATAGCTTCAGGATGGAGGCTGGTTGCCAGAGAAACCAACCATGTGATTAGAGGGTTGGAATTTTCAGTCCCACCTTTTTGACCTCCTGGGAAGGAAGAGGCTCTGGAGATTGAGTTAATCTTCATTGGCCAATGGTTTAATCAATCATGTCTATGCAAAGGAACCTCCATAAAAACTCTAAATGACAGGAGTTGGAGAGCTTCTGGGTTGGAGAACATATACACATGTCAGGAGGTGTCAGACCACAAACTCCACAGGGACAGAAGCTCCCACACTCAGGATCCTTCCAGACCTCATCCTATGTACTTCTTCAAATGACTGTTCCTTTGCATCCTTTATAATATCCTTTGCAATAAACTGGTAATAGTAAGTTAAGTGTTTCCCAGAATGAGCCATTATAACAAATTATGAAATATGAGGTGGAGGTCGTAGGAACTCCTGATTTGTGGCCAAATCAGAAAGAAGTGTGAGTAATCTAAGGACTCACTGCTTGGAGTTGGCATCTGAAGTGGGGGCCGTCTTGTGCAACTGAGTACTTAACCTGTGGGATCTGTGTAAACTCCAGATAATCAGAAATTAAGCTGTAGGATACCCAATTAGTGTCTGCAGAGAAGTGGAGAGTTGCTTAGTGTGGAAAACCCACACATTTGGTGTCAGAAATTTTGTAAGTAGAGAAACCGATTTCCTTTACCCAAGGTCTCACAAACTTGGAGAACAAAGAGAGCTGGAATACTTCAGCCTCCTCTTCTATGTACAGGATAGGAATCTACAGATTGAAGAAAATTTGTTTGGATCTAGTGACCTTTCATTTTAGTTTATGTAAATCACACTTTTTATGAAACCCAAGGAAAGGAGGGGATATGTATCTACTTAGGAAATAAAAAGTCAAGTATATTATTTAAAAAAAAAAAACAGTTTTTTGAAGTAGTGTTTAAAATAAACGAATTTCTCATTTAGATTAAATAGGAAGTTTTTAGAAGGAAACTGATCCTTTTGGTAACAATCTGTGTTTGATTTCAAAGGAAACCAGCCACAGCCTGGTTCCTTAAGCATGTTCCTTAAGCATGCCCCTGGGTACACACACATACCCACAGAATTTCTTCTCCCTCCAAAGTGGAAACAGCAGACTCATAGCTGAGAACTCATTCATCCTCACCACAGAGGAAAGCTGTCTAGAGAATAAAATCATTAGTGTATTTCATGCCTTGGGCTGCTGTTTAGACAAGACACTTGGATAGATATAAGGACTGATATACTATGATGCTAAGTGTATAAATTATATTGTCCCAAGATGAGAAAAATGTAACACTTTAAAGTGTTCCCTTTGAGGGATGAGAGGAAGAATGGGGGTCATTAGGAATCAAGGGCCCACACATTCTGAAGATCTAAGCAACCTGAAAGAAAACTTTCCTATTTGTGAAATAGAAAAGGAGATAAATACCTTATTCTATTTCCCACTTGAGCCAGGACAAAGGATCAAATTATAAAAATAGACTCACATGAATTGTAGATCTTACCCAGGATCAAGTTTACTAATAGTTTCTAAGCAATCAAAAGGCACAGACCCAGGGAGAGGTCTGACACAATGAGTGTGGCTTCCCATTTTTTACTTTTCTGTATTGGACTCACACTGTTTGGCTCAGAGTGATAGATGAAGTAATCGACATGTGTGAACTACCTCACACTTTAGGGAGGAATTAAGTTATGAGACGTTGCCATTTCTATACCCATGGAGTTGTGCACCTTACATAATGTTTTTCTAGGAAGCCATTCCTCATAAATCCATAAACTCTAGAATTGTTTACCATAAGCAATCCTCAAACAAGGACATCCTGCTATAAATATTCCAGAGATGAGTACCTTATTTCTAACAAACAACACTTTTTGTTGTCAGCATACTCAGAGATTTGATTGGATTATCTGCTTTCTTTTTTCTTTTCCAGGAGCATCTGTCCAGTAATAAGAGAGAAGTGAATCATAAGCCCATTGTTTAACTTCTTCCTCCTTATTACCTTTCATCTTATCCCCCTCACCCAATTTCAATACTTTAGAACACAGATCTCTAACTACTCTCGGGGCAGTTACGTAAAATCTTAAGTAATGTGCTTTTATAATTTCATGTGAGATGACCAAGGCATATTTACAAAATGACAGAGGAACTTTATTCCATGGTCATTGAAAAGAGAGTAATCCAGATGGTGTTAGAGGCTAGTTTTCTTCCCCTATCCTGAGTTTATCAGGGAGGTGGTTTATTTAGGTAATAGATGAACAAGCTGATCAAGAAAGTCTTCTTTCTTCCTCATAAGGCTATTTCCTATCCTGGGAAGTCTACTATTACTTAATTTCTTATATGTTTCTTAATCTTCTTTTGCTCTAAGTATCTACAGTTATGGAGGTAAGGTCCCTTTACTGGAACCTTTTTCATGGTATGTCCAGTTCAAATAGTATCAGTCTAAACACATATCTCTGTTGTATGATTAAAGCTTGGGGGATTACCTGTGCCCTGCTACTTCTCTACTTGTAAATTTTCCCCCAATAAACAGTATATTATATTTGCATTGTGTCACGGTAGTTTTATGGACTTCTATTTCCTTTTTGCACAGGAATCATCAGATGGGCTTTGACATACACTCTGATGTAGACTACTGAGGTTAGGAAAATTGACCTGTGGGTGAAAAACCAATTAGAAACATGATAACACCTATCCCTTTAACCTTCAACTCCTCTGTGGTATAGAGAGAGGAGATTTTACCACCAAGATGACAGTGATGGTATTCCTATAACCAAAAGTTAAATCTAATGATGCCCAGTGAATAAATTGAGTACCCACATGGTATATAACAATCCAGGTCCAAAAAATATCCATTGTTATATTAAAGGGAGAAGTCCTATCATTCTGTATACAAGTGGTATTTTTCCATTTACAGAACACTTAAGGATAAACATATGATAAGAAATAGAGTATCTCAGAATCATTTAAGTCATAGCTTTTGAGACGGTAAGCTTTCCTTATTCTAAAAGGAGAATGTACACTTGTGCTTAATGTTTTAACTAGCAAATTACATAATATGTTACATATTGTGTAGAAGTAAAAATATAAAGCATATGTCTCAACCATATTAGCTTGAAAATATAATAAAGATAATTTAAATCCAAATTTTCAAATATGTCATGTTTGCATTTGCACATATGAATTATAAATTCAATAATATTTAGGGCTTTCTAGGTGTGATTAATGTAGAATAAACAAGAAAGTTTAGAAAGTGCCTCTGGGCTTTCCTGGGCTAAATTTAACTAATAGTAATTTGTTAGAAAGTTGATGGCTATAAAATAATCCATCAGAACAAATATTTTGAAGGAAAAATAGAGAAAGCAGGGCATAAGCAGTGACACTAAAGCCTTGGAGACCAGAAAGCAAATGCTTCAACAAAGGCCATGGCATTCCCCTGAGGCAAGAGATCCTTGAGTCCAAGCAGTGACTCTCATTATATGTTGGGATCTCCATACACCACCCCCTTATTTAGTATGAGACTTTTAAAGATAAATAAAATAGAGGAAGGATGAAGTTTTAGATCTTAGCAATAGGGTTAGTAATGCACAAGACAAAATGTAAAGTCAACTTTTTTAAGGCCCACACTGTCATGGGACTTGTGTGATATTTAGGATCTATTATTAAGTTTCTTTATGAGCTATCTTTTACCAACAATGTTGTGTAACAATCTACCAGAAAACCTCAGTGCTATTTGACAATACTCATTTATTTTTTTTTATGAGTCAATATGTTAGCTGGGTGATGCTACTGATCTGGTCTAGGCTTATCTTATCTTGGTTAAACTTATTTATTTGTCTGTGGGTACTTTGCAGAGCCACTGAGGGCTTGCTAATTTAGGATGACCTTGGCATGGATTTCCCATCCATGCTCCATGTGGTCTCACCTTCTCTATCAGTCTAGCCCAAGCTTTTCATCATGTCACAGACAGGATTGAATAGAGAGAATGGAAATGTGTGGCCCCATCTCAGAAATGGCATGCCATTACTCCTGCTTCAATCTACTGGTCAATGCAATAGCTTTTCCAGACTCTAAGTATGAGGTAGAGGTGAGGAAAACATCATTTTTCCTATTGTTCTCCTAGGTTCTCTTTATTGGATTGGCATACAAATTTATTTAATAGAAGTTTTATGTGACACAGGGGACCTCATAAGGAAATGAAGACCCAGAGAAGTGGTTAAACCTGAGCATTTTTATGTTAGGTTTGATGAAAAGTGGGGAGTCATGAAAAAATGTGATAGAGTGAAAGGGCATGAACTAAGGGTAATAAACTGGGGGAAACTTGCCAAGTGCCGCTCATTCCGATTCCTCTCAGCATGTCTCTATCTTCAGAGATAAGTAGGCTTCTTTCCTCTGGGTATCTCTCACACGAGGGTCTTATGACACGCTTCATGGGAGAGGGGGAAGGTCAGAGAGTCCTTTCTGCACCTGTCATTTCTCAAATTCCTTCATTTTAAATGATCACTATACCAAGGTGTCATATTGTGTGTGTGTGTGTGTGTGTGTGTGTGTGTGTGTGTCTGTGGAAATTCTCTTTTATTAAATTTGGACATAATCATCCCAGTAATGAAATAAAAATAAAATACTACAATATAAAAAGGAAAAGAGTAGTGGATTAATAATTTTTAATTACATGAATGTGTTTAAATAAAGGGAAAAAACTACCTATATATTGGTGGTTTTAATACTTAATTTATCACTACAGTTTCTGTTTTCTTGATGTGTGTTTTTAGTTTAAAATAAACAATTAAAAAAATTTTAAAGAACAAATCTCAACATTAATGATATTGAAATTCAGTAAATATTCACATACTAATTTAGATTTGCACCTTAAAAATATTATACTTCACAATTTGCACTCTGTTTCACTGTTGTAAATCTTAAACACAAATTCTCATTCCAAATGGTGGCAAAGAGTGACAGAATAGAAGAAAGTCAAGTTGTGTTTTTTTTCATTCTTTGCAATCACAGTAGTTAACACTGTTTATATTAAGCCAACCGTTTAAAAGCAAGAATATGTGATGCTACAGGGGATGAGAGGCACGAAGCATGGCCAGAGCCAGCTTGGACGATTCTGAAACCTTAGAACTTACTCTCGAAGCAAATGCGGGTAACAGGGAGCCACTGTATAACTGGGAATTCTCCAAATTGACTTCCACGTGGAGCACAGGCAAGGAGAGGCTCAAACAGATGTTAATGGGAGAGAGTTGCACATCTTGCAATGAATTGAAGCACAGAAAATTCCTCCTACACCAGGTAAAGATAAGAGCTGCAGTTTAGAGGAGACAGAATCTTCTCAGGAGGAGTGAGTCATGTGCTTTTGGAACTAAAGCCAAAAATCATAAATAAGTGTGGGGTTCTGTAATGAATGTCAGTTTGTTTTTATGTATTAACCACTGTTATTTATCCAAGTTAAAATTCTTGTGGAAGTAGCTCACATTTCCTTTCTGCAGTTGATCTGAGAACACATTAAAACGTGGGAGACGGGGAGCAACGAAAAGTATTTAGCCAGTCCATCCCACAAAATCAATCCCCTTTTAAATCCGTGTCAGCAAAACCATCAGATAAACCCATCTCTTGAAAGGTTGTTTTTATTAATGTTACCTCGTGAGTAATAACAATAAACATATATTGCATACAAAGAAAAAATGGCCACTGAGAAAGTCACCTGCCCACACAGATCGCACTAGATTTCCAAAAATACCTACCACCAAAATTAGTTGAAAACTTAATGATTTTAAAAAATACCTGTTAGCTTATTTGTTGTCAAAGTCCACATGTTAACTAGAATATTAACTTCTTAGAGAGGTAGTTATCTTTGGAACAGTCTTATTAAAAAATGTAGTTTAGTCAGATGTTTTAGCAGCCATTTCTAACCCTCTTGCCTGTTGTCTGTCCCAATATTTGTCTACTGCACTTCATATTCTGGGTTCCATCATTTGGATTCAACTCACTTTTTGTCTATAGTTAGTGGTAATGATTCCAGCTACCCTCATCTCTGCACATTATGTCTCCCATGCAAAAATACTTTACCCCAATATATAAATTCCTCCTAAATATTCATAGAGGCTGGGAAAAATAGTAAAGATTTCAGCTCCTGTTAACAGCTTCTTGGAAATAAAACTTATATATGAAACCACTGCAAACTGCTAACAATAAATAAAAGGCTAAACTTGTTTTTCATATGATTGCTAATTAATTGGTCTATTGTCCTTGAATGTATCATATTTGTTTACTCTTGAAAACCTAGGCAGAATTTTACAAACTCATAATCAATATCCGTTATATTCAAGAAATTGCCAAATTCCAGTTGATTCAACTCTGAAATATGTCTCAAATTTAATAACTCTTTTCTATCTCCCAGACTACTGCCTCTGTTCAGGCCTAGTTATTTTTCCCCTGGACTATTCATTAGTCTGCTGCCTTGACAATCAGCCTTTAGCACTGCTCCCAGCCCAAACTCCAATTTAGTATTCACATTTCTATCTAACTTATCTAAATTTATTTTAAAATTTCATAAACAGCACTTTCAGTGAACTCCTCATAGCCCATAAGATAAAATTTTAAATCCTTAAGTATGAGACCATACCATGCATATTCAACTCTGTAGTTTCATTGCCTACTTCTATGCCTGGTATTGAGAAGGTACTCAATGCATATTTGAGAAATGAAATAAATGGTCCAAAAGTTAGGAGAGATGCCTGGCTGTTGAGGAGGCTAAGAGATATTGCACTTTTCTCTTAGAGACTCTATTATTTGCAGGGAGTTAAACTGTATTTGAATTTGCAGACCATCAGGTCAGATGAGCAGATGAAAGTTCATTCTTATCTGGCTACTCATGTGCAAAATCAATACAGGTGGCAAAAAGACAGAGGAAAATTTTCTGGCTTTTTTTAAAATGAGAAATTAAGAAGGGTTGCAGCTGTCAAACTGTCAAGAAGGCAATGATGATAAAGTCTAAGGGAAGTGAAAAGGATTTTTATCTACAACATATCCATAGTATAGCAGAAAACTTAGAAACTTACACTGGGACTAACTAACTAGTTTGAAGGAAAGCCCCACTGTCAAAATATATTTCTGGCATCTCTTCCTGTAGCATGTCCCTGACCCCTGCCTCTTCACTAACTTCTGAAGATGTGGCTGTCAGCAAAATTCATGTAATTAACATAAAGATTAGCTCCTATTAAATAGTCACAAGCTGATCAGTTTCTCCATGCCCAAGAGGACAAGACAGATAATATTTTCTGAGGATTATACTTGAGTTACTACCATCAATCACAGAATGAGTTTAATAAAATTTAAAAATAAGACATTCTGTTTGACATTTCAGAGACTAGAAAATGTTTACAACAGGAGTGATTTATGCAATCCTCTCTCTGTTTGTTTTCATTAGGTAGGATAATCAAGAATGTAGCAATATCCCCTGTTCTAGCACTTTCCACTAGGTATTTTAAGGACATATGATTTACCTTCCCATTTAAAGTTTCTGGTCTCTGCATGGGTAAGAAAGTGTCTTTTGCAAGATTTTGTAGTTCACATAGTCTCACAAAGTGTTATGTGATCTTGAACTATGTACTAGCTGATTTAATTCCTTACTAAAGAATAACTGAGGAAATATATTAAGGGATCTGGTCCAATTTCCACTAATTTGCTTTTGTGTTCTTGGATAAAACATGATCCGGTATCCAGGAGTATGGAGTCTTAGTAGTTGTAAAGGTTAATTCTATGTGTAAACTTCACTGAACCATGGGGTGCTCCAATCAAATATGATTTCTGGGTATTTTCAGATGAGATTAGCGTTGGAATTGGTGGACTCAGTAGATTTTCCTCCCCAATATGGATGGGCCTGAATAGAACAAAAAACAGAGGAAGGGAAGTTTCATTCACTTCCTGCCTGACTGCTTGAGCTGGCACATTAGTCTTCTCCTGCCCTTGCGTTAAGATTTACAAATACATATAACAGAACTCTTATGAGTTCTGTTTCTCTGGAGAAAACTGAACAGAGGCCCTTAAGATAAACAAATAACAGCTGAATTATTAAGCTAAAATTTAGCCCAAGAATGGCTTCAGTTGCTTCTATTCCATAATCAATGCCTTATTAAGATTGCTCTGGATAAAAAGGTACATTCCAATTTAAACAAGCACCTAACCAGACTGAAGGTATATTTGGGGGATTCCCTTGAGGACTCATAGATATTATAATTGGATGGAAGCTAATGGTGGCAATTGTCTTCATCTTAAAGATGATGAAATTGGTACAGAAATGGTGCAGATAAGAATTTGGAGATACATCACATGCAACTCAAATTTTGACCCTTCAGGACATGAAACAGATCCAAACCATCATTAATGGTTATTTGAGGTCCTGAGGTTAGAAAGATCATGTACTCTGCCCAGGTTCAGGTGAGGGTGTGGTGGGAAGTATTGGAAGAAGCTGTGCCATGCTTACTTTCTCAGTCCTAAAGCTTTTGCACAATGGGTGTGTCTCAGATGACACTTGAGAGGCTGTCAAAAAGACGAACTAGAGAAAGAAATTTAAGACAATCATTCTGGATGAAGAGAAGCCCTTGTTTCATGTGTTTATCCATAGCCTTGCTTGTTATTACAATTTTAAACATATAAATTACTATTCTAAACGTAAGCATTTACTTTCATTAATTATAAGAACATGTTTTATTAACCTTATTTGTGTAAGGCTCTGTGCCAGGAGGCGGTTCCTGACTACAAAATGAGTTAGCCACTGTGTCTGTCATCAAGGAGGCTACAATCCATCAGTGACCAGAGGATGACTTCACACTTCAGTGAGCTGACATGAGCCATGTAGTTCAGGAAAGCAGCTTTTTCGTGTTTCCTATTACATTATGCATAACTTTATATCTGCCCTGAAATGGGAGTGTTAGTGGTGAGGAAAGAGAGATGGTACTTACTGTGGTCCTCTTCATAGCCTTAGGGATTTTGTTAAGTGGCTTATAAACTTGTTGCTTTTAATCCTCTCAACTACATATCTGCAGGTTGGGTATAATTATGCTTGCTTTTTGCATAAGGATTGCTTAAAGTCAGTTAATAAATGGTACACACTATTTGGAAAACCTAGAAATTTAAATTATTTTAGTTAATGGTAAGTAAGGATATGCAGAGAAATTGAATGAAGCATATCATTTTTATGGGTTAGGAGGGAATATTTTCAGGAACAGTGTTGGAGGGATCTAACTCCTTTACTATTTAGTTTCCTAAGAGTTGACAAAGTACTTAGTTCTGCTAACAAAAGATGCCGTAATTCTAATTGTCCACAGTGGAATTTCCCTATCACTCTCTTGTGCATTTTGAACATTGTAGAAATTAATATTATTTCCATTTAAACTAGGTACATTTGGTTAAGATAAACTTAAAAGCTAATATATGTGAATAGAGCTATGTTTCCTTTAAAGAAGTGCAGGCTATGTCAAATACTGGCTATAAAAATGTGTTGGAGAGATTCATTAAGTAAACATCATAATCGAAAATAAATTTAGCAATATTAAGCCTAGCTTCATCAAACGGAATTTAAGAGGAGTCAAGAGTTCATGAAAGTGTCCTGTAATGGAAAAAGCCACTTGTAGAAATTCATATGTCTGTTGAGAACATGAACCACACAGCTGTGCTCTCAGCCTTACATCTGTCACCAAAAGAGAAGCCTAAATCTGTCTCAGGCTAGAAGTTAAAGGCTATGATCCCAGAGCCATATGTTATCACCACAACCCCTAAAAAATTGGGATGAATTTAACTTAATTACATATAAAGGAAAATCAGAAGTTAGAATAAAGAAATATGAAGGTCCCTTCAAAAATTATCAAAGGATTTTATGTTTCAATTTTTGTTCACATCATGAGGACTATATGAAGTATATGTTCCACTCATTTAAAACAGAGTTCTATTTCCATATAAAAAATGAATGAGTAGTTGGAGAGTATTTTACATTCTCTTTATTTTAGCTCAAGACTCAATGGGCAGTTGAGATAAGTGGATCATTAGGCCACATATAAAATGTGAATGTACACTTTGAGACAGTTGATCTTAAGGGAATATGACAGTTTATAGGGCATGAATATTTCAGCTGAGCTATATATGGATGGGGTTGACAGCAATAACCATACCACATCTGATACAGGGTTTAGGCAGCCTCAGTTACCAAATGGAAAGACTTGTCATGAACTTTATATAAGGATCCAGGAGATTAGGATGCATTCTCTTAAAAACTAAACAAAACAAAACAAAAACACTTGAATCAACATCAAAATAATTGAATGAAGGAAAAAAAGAATTAAATGACAATTTGGCAATCAAAACAACAACAACAACAAAACAATTTGTATATTTAGCACTGATGATGAATAGAAAGAGAAGAAAAAAACAAAAAAATTCCATTGAGGGCATATCTATTGCTCATCTTGGCATCAGAACTAACAACTATTTTAATTTCCATTCTGTTTATAATTCCTAGGTTTTGTGTATCTATTTTTAAAGTATGGTTTAGCAATACAAATTTATTCCTAACTAAAGCAGCACACACCACACACATACACTTTTGGACCATCTTTACATGCCTTAATAAAGCAAAAAACTATCATCTGATGAACTATAAACCATTTAAAAATTTCTTATAAAATATTAGTTTTTAAGTTAAATGTTTAAATCCATATTGGTGTTTTTATAACCACTCAATACAAAAAATAGTTGCAGAATCTAAGAATTATCTCACTGAAAAATAAAAATCAACCTTGCTGCCTCGTTGTAGCCTCTAAGACATAGTTTCTTAATCACTAGATTAAAACCAAGATCTATAGAGGATTTTGTCTCAAATCTCTATTGACATTGCAGAGAAGAAAAGGAAGAATGTGAAAGCATAGACAGACCCCTCTTCCCTGTTCAATTTCAGGATTTTTTTTTTAGTCAAAGGAGGGTTCAGAGTCTATTCTGAATATCCTTAATAAAAGCACAGAATTTAAAGTTTTCAAATTAGACTTCAAAAACAACAATTTAACTTGATTCAATTTTTTATTATTGCAAGTCTATTTTCTTTGGATTTATATTGATAAGCTATTGATTTCCTCTCCTCCTGACTCCTCTACCTCTAGCAAGCTTTAAGCATAAGTAATAGGAATAATGAATATACATATTGTTTTTCTAATAATTTTACAAAGGACCTTTTTCTGTCTCATGTAAAATAGACATTCACTGAAGTTTTGTTCTTTACTGTCTTCTTTTCTTTTGCTATACTCCAAGGTTATTCATTTTCCTATATCCCAAGTACATCTCTGTCAATATCTTATTTTAAATATCTTCTCCTGAACTCTATCCTCTCTGAAATGATGGAAATACTATTTAAATGCTGAAAAATAGCCATTAGCCACATATGGCTACTGAGCACTTAAAAGGTGGCTAGTGCAACTGAAAAAACAAATTTTAAATTTAAATAGCCATTTGTGGCTAGTAGGTATTGTACTGGACAGCACAGTTCTTGACTTTCATTCTGAAAGTCCATTAAACTTCCTATGAATATACTACAGAAATCTCAACTTTAATACGTTCAAATCTAACGTTCATTTCCTGGCAAATGTAGCCAGTATCCACTCACCATCAAATTCTATGCACACACTTACTACTTTCTGTTTTTCTATCTGTTTATCTCTGTCACTTTTATTTTTATACACACACACACACACACACACACACACACACACACTCATACACAAATGATGACAAAACAGTTTTTTCTTTTAAGTGCCATAAATTAAATAGGCATTCTTCCATACTGCATGTCATCCAAGTTTGATACCTAGACAACTCAAGTGGGTCTGTTTCTCAAGTACTAGCTATATCAAATCATAATCACCCCCACCCCAGAAGATGATCAAAAATTAAAACCATATAAGCAGCAAAAAACCTTTAAGAGTCACTAGATATAACAAATGAAAGGACTAACATCTCTAGAACAGAAAATAATTGACTTTAAACCAAAAGATTTAGATAGAAATAAAAACATATAGTTACTAAAATACAAAAACAATAAATGGATTAGATATCAACAAGAGAAACATGAGAGAGAATTTATGAATTGCATAACTAAGTGATTTTTTAAAACTATAAGATATAATAAAATGTCCAAGAGTTTTGGTGGCTAGAATGAAATATTGCAAGATGTAGCTAACAAAAATTTTAAAGAGAGAACATAGAGAATTGGGTTAAGGTAATGACTAAGAATTTTGAAGGATTGAAAACAAATTTAAGAATTATTCCAACCCCAAAGCAGAAAAATAAAACTTGCCCAACAAGGGCACATTTCAATAAAATTGCAAAGCAATAAATACAAATAGAATAAACAAAAAAGATTCCCAACAAAGAAATGTCAATTGGATTAGTAACAGATTTCCCATCCACTGTCGATGTCAGAAGACAGTAAAATAATACAGTAATAATGAGGGTAAATAATTTTCTCTGTAGGATTTTATTACCAGATAAATTTCAACCAGTTAAACTCTCTGACCAGCTAAGAGCAAGGGAGAATCAATGACATTTTTAAACAAACACAATTCAAAACAAACTTGCAGACTTCCAGAAGATGGGGAATTGTGGTTTTTTCAGTTAGCTAGCTTCTAATTCATTACCTTAGAATATAGTTTTGAACCCTCTATTTGATTATTTTTTATGACCACAGGTTCTTGAAACTTTATTCAATACGGTTATGATTGAAACTTTATTCATTATAGGTATTGTGTTGCTAGTGGTTTTGATTAGCTGCCTATTCTCTTTTTTTTTTTTTTTTTTTTTTTTTTTCTTTCTTTATTTGGGCCCTTC